>NW_026623325.1:1214493-1533438 GCF_030028575.1 Malurus melanocephalus | reverse complement strand
TTAGAAAGGAAATAACTTCTTTACAGTCACTAAAACATCTGCACAAGCATTTACTTCAGTCTCTGAAAAAGCCCTCGTGACCAAAAGTGAAGATTGCCATTATTATAACAGGAAGCTGATATCACAATAGTAATAGGGTGTAACTGTTCCTTTTGTAATTTTTATGTTGTTCTCAGCCTAAATCTCTGCTGTTCTTTCAGCTTGTATCTGAGAGGAGCAAATGTGATTTTATACTGAGACTGAAAAATAGCATCTCTGCCTTGGCAGTGGGATGTGGGGTGGTTTTTGGTTGTTTGTGCGGTTTTTTTTCTTTCTTAAAAAAATTGAATGACTTTGAAACTTAAATTCCAATAGAGGACTGTATGCAAGACTTTTGCATGCTACAGTCTTTAGGGATGGGTCAAGATATGCATTGAGAACTCATTTATTTCAACCTAGTAATGTTTTTCTGGTAGTTACTAAACTAATTAAAAGCTTATGTTGAAGCTGCTAATTGAATATCAGTAGAATGCAAATGAAAGTTCATGGATATTTCTCATGTGATATGTTGGTATGTGCCATACTTCTGTGAAGGGATTGTTTTTGTTTATTGATTTTCTTTTTCCTAAAGCATGGGCAAATACACATAGAATGACTTACCGTTACATTCCAGTTTGCCTCAGTTTTTTCTTGCTGTACCCCCATCTCAAGCAGACCACAGCTTGCTGGTGCTCCCATGGGCCCAGCATTCAAATTCTGCTCAGCTTGTGGTGCATGTGATGGTGACTCCTATAGAATGTCCATGTCCCATGTGTGTTGTCCTTGTCTCTCTGTAATGTTCCATAAATCAGGCTCCAGTACTTACACTCTTYGCTTCTTGGGTACTGCCTGTCTCTGTGACTTGCAAATGCTTGTATGCAGTGCTATCTAAAGTGGGGAGGGACATGAAAGAGCCCTTCAAATCTGGTGCCAGCTGCTGTTTTTCTCATGTAGTGGATATGTCCATTAATTCCCCACCATGCCTTGAATCACTCTTAAAAAACAGCTGGTTAGACCCAGGTTTTCCTTTCTTTGACCTAGGAAAGAATTCTGACTGGATTGCAAGCTGCCTCACTATGGATATAGCTACTTTAGAGTAGATGTTTCACAACCTGGAACAAATGTACTTCTAGAACAAATGCAGTTGTTAAATCAAGGAGGGACAGACAAATGATCTGTTTGCTTAAAGCTACAAATATTTGTCTTAACTTGGGCTTTATACTTACGTAGGTCATGTGTGTAGCATGTGAAATATATTTAACATTTTTCACTCTTGCTTATCAAATTGTGAGTGTAGCTTAGATGCGACATTTTATGTTGCTTGGAGCTGAGGCTTAGAGTGGGAAATGCTGGTCSTTATTCTAAGTTTTTATCATTCCCTAGCTTTTTGGGAAAAAAATAAATTTAACAATTCCTCTGATTACCAAATTAGAGGCTGAAGTTGCTGTGGCATTGTGGTCTGTGGTCTTACCCTGGTAGTAGCAGTCTTATATTGTCTAGGCTTGAGAGGGATCCCGATTTCCCATCTCCAGGAGATGTTTTAATAAAAGGCTGATGAAAGTCAGGTASTCAAACTCTTGCTGTCTGCCTGTTCTACTTATCTGCTGCAAGTCACCCGAAATACTGTCGCTGGTAGAAATATTTTTGACTTTATGTTACTTGGCAACTTCTGATGATGTGGTTCTGTCAGCTCGGATCTTGATGGGGTCTCCAAGCTATGGCTGCAGCACAGCAGAACTGATTTGTTTCTCATGGTCTTATCCTGYGGTCTGGGCTGTTACTGACAGTTCACAAGAAACTCCTGAGTTACAAATTGAYATGTAGAACTTAGGTTTCATCCAAGAGATGTATGTGTGCATATATATATTGTGATGACTGCAGTGTCTGCACGGTACCAGCTGTTTGTGAAGAACTTAATCCATAGGATTTGGTACTGCAGTGAAGATTTCTTTTTCAGTCTAAGGAAACAAATTTCTAATATTTGAGGACATGTTCTGCTTCCCTGCAGTGTAAGAGATGGATTTTGCCTGATGAGAAACTTGTGCTCTTCATTTTGAGTGAATCAAAGTAATTAAAAATATTTCCCGAGGGAGGCGAAGGATGAAGAGAATGAGAGAGGATATGAAAATACTTTTTAAAAAAATATWTCTAGGTCAGTTAATTTGCAGAAAGCTGAAGCCAAAGAATGCTGTGTACCCTTAACTTTGTGAATCAGGTAATGGCCACGGCACGGACAGTCAGTGAAAATAATTCTATTCTGTGCTGCTGCTTTATCTTTTATTATTATCAGTGTATGTGTGCATGTGTGAAACTGTTATTGCAACACACAGTCTCCTATGCCCTTAGAGAAATAGAGTGTAAATGGGAAAACGCTGAGATTCAAATTTATACTGCTTGAAGGACCAAGCATTTTGCAACTGTTTTCTATAATCCTCCATTATCCTCCTTTTCTATATCCTTCATTACTGTAATGTAAGATCTGTAAATTACTCTCTTCGTCCAAAGCATGCAAAGATGCAGGTCGTACACCTCACATGCATAAAATGCTAGAAGAAAGACTGCTGCTGCTGGGTGATMATACAGTTAAGTTCCTGCCCTTTAAAGGGGCTTTAGGAGGACAGCTAGCAGTGTATAAGTCTTTATATGGTTACGTTTGGATTTTATCCACTATTTTTGAATCTGTTGGGTGAGGGTTATTTCAAAACAAAAGAAAATGTCAGTAGAGACTCAGAGATCACTGTTGCTGATCTGCAGCTTCATTCCCTCCCTGTTTGTTTTGTTCTCCCACTGCATCAACTCTTATCTTTTAGGCTATTCAAGTCTAAACCTTCCTTTCTTTACCTGTTGTCCTATTGCATTGCTTTTTCTGCTCCGTTGGTTTSAATGACTAATATTCAACACCTCCTACAGGCCTTTCTCTGTGTACCTCTGAATACTCTAAATGAGTTGATTTTTTATAATTGCAAACTATTAAGGACTAAATCTTTTATAGACTTCAGTCTTTCATCTAAAAAAAKGTGATAGGACAGATTAAAGAATTATAGATGCAATTGTAGTGTGACTTTTCCAGCACAGCCCATATGTTTTCATTTCTGCATCTTCTTTTCCATTTAGTGTCAGGGCTCCATAGGCTGTGCTTAAAGTAGCCACCTGTCCCATTCATGCTTTTCTTCCAGCACTGCCACAGTTGCTGGTATTCATTCTACCATCCTGCCAGACGTCAGCCTGATAAAGATGCATAAAATCGAATTCAATCAGTAACTGGAACCTAGGAAATACTAATTTTGGGGGGTATTCTTGTTTATGAAAAAAATTTCTCATTGTGGCAATTAAAAATATAAAAAGTTGTGGCCAGAAGACAKAGACCTTTAAATGAAGACAAATTCACTCCATATTGGGCTATTTTTGTCCTGGCTCCAAATGAGTGCTGCAAACGATATGTATTCCACCTTGCTGGAGCCTGTTTCTTCTGGTTGTCCAGCACATTTTGATTCTATTTCAGATGATCCCTGTATTTTAGATGATCCTCTGATTGCCCATGTGATCTGTGCTGCCCAGACATGGTAGCAACCTGCTGGTTKTGTGCTGGAGAAGTGTGAAATTTTTCTTTTTTTTCCAGGTGCTTCAACAGTTGCTATGATAGAAACTCGCTTCCATCTCTGTCCTGTGACTATTTCTTGCACACTGGCTATCCYTTCTGTTTAGAAAATCTTTTTTATTATGTTCTTTAGTACAATCACTAAGTCCATTGAGTGCTTTCTGGAAGGTGTTTTATGATGAACCTGTGAATTGTGGTGTTGTAGTCATGCAAATAGCAGAGAGATGCAGTGTTCAGCAGTGCAAATTGAAGACTTAGAGCCTAAGAGTCTACAAGTGGGCAGAAGTCATCAGTGTCTGCCAGGACATGTGGTGAGCCAGCTCCCCATACTACAGGAGGACCTCACTGGGAAGTGCCAGCAAACTGAAAGCAAACCACAAGAATTTTCATTTGCGTTGGTGTGCCTCCCCCCGCCTCTCATCTCTCTGTTTGCTGAGAAGTGAACCTTCAGAGCTCTTAACCACATGAAAGTAACTAGAAAAAGTATTTTTCAGTTTTACTTTGGTGCTGGAAAACCATTTGCAAGAGATTTTTCCAGGAACGTCCCTGTGAAGTGTTAGAAACTGTTGGAGGTTGAGAACTTGCTGTTGCAGGCCTGCTCCTCACTGGGGCAGAAATGGGTGCCCAGATTTGCTGCCAGGAACAATCTGTTGCCCCCCGAGCCTGGAACAYCACTGCTCAGGAGGCAGATCTGAGACACAGCTCTGGCTGGAGGCGGATCTGTCTTCTCCCAGATTCCTGGGAAGGTCAGAGTGTCCTGCAGAGCGTTCAGCAACTCCAGGAGGGCTGTTTTGGGCAAATAGCAGTGCTACATGCTTAACAGGATTCCCTGTTTTTTTGCAAAGAACCATTTTCTCCCTCTTGTTTTGTGCAGGAGGGTTTGTGCTCCCAAGCTCCCCACTGTGTAATGGAGTATGAACTTAGTCTTCACCCTCCTCTACACAGGCCAAAAAGCAACAGCTGTAGCATCAGCACAGCATCCATAACTAGCWGGGGGAGGCCAAATATCTTAGCTTCTGCCATGCATAAAACTTCCTTTTCTTCGTCGCTGCCATTAACTGAGGGAAGTAGGACAGTTGTCCAGCATTRGAGGAAACCCTGAGCCAAGCTAGCGGAGACTTCCTTGCGCACAAACTATTGAGCCCGTGAATTTGGGGAAACTCCTGCCACTAGACCAGAGATCTAGTTTGTTTTGCCACATTCACATAGCAGTTTTGTGGTTTCCCAGTCTGGAAAGAGGATCTTTTTTTTTTTTTTTCCCCATAGCTCATGGCAGCTAAGGGATGGAGGGAGTATTGCTATTGATGTTTAAACTCTGACAGGAGAGGGATATCTGACAATGATGATGGCAAATGGGAAGCATAACAGGATGAAGCTCCTGCTAAAATGCAGGAACTGGACATGTGAGCAGAGAGAATGTGTTTGGCATTTACTCCTGGGGGAAGGCAGCTGTATCTCAAAGGTGRTAGTGAGCTGAGATCATGCTCAGGTGTTGGGAAAACCATTCTCTTTCACTCTGCAGGATGGAAGAAGCAGCAGCCTGAGCCTGAACTGCTCCCTGCACACCAGGGAGAGCAGTGTGGGGTTCCCACCAGTGTTCCCTCAAWGCGTGCCTGCTGCTGGCTCTAGCTGGTTGTCACTGCAGAGGTGCTTCCTCCACCTTCCCAGCTTACTGAATTTAAGAGCTCCAGGTTACCTTGCATTTCTCTTCCCCACCCTCTTTTCAGTTTTTTGTTTGYTAGCTGTCTAAAGTCATGCTTAACTCCTCATTCTGCCCACATGCTCTGTTCTCAAGGCTTAATTGCTATTTGTACTTTCAGGTAACACCCTCCTCTATTCTAAATGCCTGGCTTCTGTGCTTGTTGCAATGGCTGTTCTTGCTTTTGAGAAAATAAAGTATTTGCTTTCATGTAAAAATAGCTTTATTATTTTCATACACAAGGAGAAATCAGGGCAAGCATGTTTCCAGGTCAGCCTGGAGATGGGGTTGGATAGTGAAACCTGCTGTTCCAAAAATGGGCTGGAGCCAGCAACAGTTSTTGATCTGCTGAGCAAAGCTAACTGTCTTGGAGAGAGGTGGGATCCCCTTTTCTGGGTGCAGATGCATCRTRCTRGTATTCTCCTGCTATGGARAGAGTCAAGCATTGTCATCATGAGYACTTTGTTAAGTACTTATATTTGTTTTACAGTTTTCTCATAGTCAGGTTCTTTTGCTAATTGTAGGCATGGGTTGTACATAAAAGATTACAAAGGAAAGTTTCTTAGGGCACAGTCTATATTGCAAGTGTTTAGAATATCTGAGTAGAAGACATTTGTAGGAGCAGTCCTGTATTGTTCCAAGATTGTGCTCAGTTGGGTACTGAGTAAATAAACCATAAATGTGCACATTTTGGGTCATTATCCAAATGCTCTATGCTTGTTTTAGATAGTTCAGCTGTACTTTGGATTTTGTTGTCTATGGTAGCCTTCTTGTGAATCTTTTTGCCACATTTTTCTAGATTTACATGAACGTGATGAGCATCTCCTTCATCTTTGTTTTTTGTTAGTTCATATTTTTACTTCCYTCAGGCATATTTTAGAGGTATTTTTAAGGCTTCTAAAGCTAGTCATCTTGAATTTTCCCTTTAGCTTCACAAAAGTCACTACAGAAGTAAGAAAAAGMACAGAAGGGGAATTACAGGCAGCATTAAAAATGTTCCTTTGAAACAGAAAAGCAGATTTAACATGAATTAAAATCTCAGGTCTGTTTCAGAGTTGCAAAAGCTCTTTTATTCACCAGAGAACTGTTAAAGCTAGTAATTTTTGGCATGGTATYGGTCAGGGAAGCGTGACAAAGTGCAGTGGAATGCACTGAGCTGCGATCCAGCTTGTAGTGGAATATGACTTCTGGTGTATGGAGCATTGCAGGAAGTGCTGCAGGGGGATGGGKAGGCCTTTTAATTTTGTCACCTACYGAGTAATAGTGTCCTCCTTCCTCAGACCCCACCTGCAACAGCAGCGGGTTGCTTGGTTGCTTGGGTCAGAAGACAAAAAGTGAGCAGCCTGCACAATCTGAGTTTGTTAGAGCCCGCCTGTGGTCTGAGCACTGCTGTGCAGAATGCAGTGAGATGAGAAAGCTGGAAAAAGCTGTGTGTTTGGGATTTCACTTCMACTGTGTGCATATCTATACTGGGATCATATCCCCAGCCCCATCATGCTAGAACATGAAGTTTGTTGGGTGAAATTCTGTCCTCACTGGAATCAGCTGTAAAATTCTTAGTAATTTAATCSGGACTGAGTTTTGCTGCCTATTTTGAGCAATAAGAGTCCTCCTGTTCCWCTGGTACACACACATGCTAAATTCTTTTACTTAGAGTTTGGCACAGGTTTTGGCCTTAAATGGAAGCATGTTCAAATCTTTTTAATATTGGTAGCTTGGATTTCAGATTACATGGACTGAATAACCAATTATAATAACCATTCAGGATATTCCTGTAACTGTAGCCTACCTGGTATTTTCCTTCTTCTTTAAATTATGATGTCACTGTCCACAAAATTTTCCAAGCATTTGTAATGACATTGTAAAAAATTACGATTGTACATTTCCTGGCAGAACAAGATCTTTGGTCTATGACCTGTGTATTAGAAACTGATAAAACCTTGGTGTGATATGGGTGGTGTTACCAGTGTAAATTGCTAATGAGAGTTCTAYTGTTCACTTTGGGCTTCACATTTGCACTGCAGTGATAATCAAATAAAAAGCTACCATTACACACTGAYATTGGAGTAAAGCTGTGTGGTGCAACATGGTTGCAAAACGTGAGGTCTCTACCCAAAAGACGTTGCAACCTGGATTGATTTTTCTAGGGTAGAGATGTAAGAAGACTGCAGAGCAGAAAAGATAAAAGGGTAATGATACTGAGTGGTTTTATTGTTTGCATAGAGATSTCTGTCGTTCTAGCTGTCTGCTTATTTAATGTTCTACAAGAGGAGACCTTGAGGTTGTATTGAAAACATGGCTAAATGTTTAGGGCAGGAATAAATGAGTAGTCAGCTGGTGGGATGTCACAGTCCCTACGCTTCAGGTTGGAAAGAATGCAAAGTCACTTGGTAGAGAGATTGCTTAGATGGGAGTGTTGTAATACTCATTGAAAGCCCATTGGCTTTTAGCACRTAGATCCTATTTAAAATTTAGGCTGTACAGTTTAGGGTACTTCTGTTCTAGACACTGRCCCTACCCTTTCACAGAGAAAAACTGCAAGTTGAAAACTGACTGTTAAAATTGATATACAGGAATCATTATAGTCACTCAAGTAATGGGCTACGTATGGAACTACTATGGCTATATTACTGTTTTCTTTTGCAAGGCAGTACTTCGGATAGTTCCAACATCTCAGCTATTACATTTTCTGAAACATAAATCCTACATATTTCATTTGTGGGAAAAACATACCTGACTTCAGGTTTTCACACATTGTTTTGTATGTGTATATATGTATGCACATACTTCTGAGCTTGCCTGTCATTGGCCTCTGTGATTAGTCTGAAGGTGGTGGCAGACACTGGAGAGCTTGATTAAAAGTAATTAACCATAATGCCAACAATTTTAAATGCTGWTGGATGCCTTGGAGAAAAGGAATAGACAGTTACAATGCACGTTACAGGAAGCAAATGTTGGCCTTGGAAGCACTGCTTGAACACTGCTGTTCAGGAGTCACTGTATCTGTGACTCTGCATCTTACAGCATCTCCAAGGCAGTGTGCACACAGGTAAGATGCACACAGTGGAAATGAGGAAAGACCATTTCTCTGGAGCTGTAGAAACCACTCCAAGATGACGTTTCAGTGCAGAGTGAACCTGATCATCAAAATACAGGGGACCACCTCTGTGTATCATCACCATGGAGGCTTAGCTTTGTTTTGGGCTTGGCATGCTTGAAGAACACAAACACAGATCTTCCCATGAGCATGCAGCATGTKATTATGCAGGGACAGATTGAATAGTACTTGGCAACAGGTTAGCAATCAGTAGGAGTGCTGTCTCCACCCAATTCTCTTAGGGCAAGTTTAGGAAGTTCAAACTTGATTGCCTAACCAGGCATGTGTCCTTACCTTTGAGAGCTTTGTCAAACAGGTGCAGAGAAACTGTATTTTTTTTTTTTTAACTCATGCAGAAATGAAGACATTCACCTGTTCACTGCTGCACATTGTTGAACCTTAGTTTCTGGAACTCTGTTTTATGAATCCCCCCTCCCATGCCATGTACTGTTGTGCTTGTTACTGCTAGTGTTACCAAATTAAAGCACAGGCCAGTTTTCATTCTGCTTCTGAAATATTCAAGAAGGATATTGCTCAGTGTGATTTTGCTGTAGACCTCAATTTTAAGAACATGTTTCCTCAAGGAAGAAAAGTCATCACTTGTCTCTTATTTCTTTCTTAACRTTTTGCATACTTAAAGATCTTAGAAGAAACATTGCATAGTGTTCCTGCAGCTGGGAATGGGTTGTAATAATAATGATAAGAATTACAGAATGTCGGAATGGGTCAGGTTGGAAGGAACCACAGTGGGTCATCTGGTCCAGCCTTCCCTGCTCAAGGAGGGCCATCCTAGAGYATATGGCACAGAATTGTGTCCAGATGGTTCTAGAATGTTTCCAGTCAATCTTTTCCAGGACTCAGTGACCTGTACAATGAAGAAGTTGTTCCTTTATKTTCAGGTGGAACTTCCTGAGCATCAGTTTCTACCTGTCACCTCTTGTCCTATTGCTTGGTACCACTGAGAAGACCTGGCTCCATCTTCTTTAYGCCCTCCCCTTAYGTACTTGTATWYATTGAGGTYCCCCGTTTTCTCTTCTKGAGGCTGAACAAGCCCASCTCCCTCAGTCTCCACTCAGGAGAGATGCTCCAGTCCCTTAATCATCTTCATAGTCCTCTGTTGGACCCGCTCCAGGAGCTCCATGTCACTCTTGTACTGAGGAGCCCAGAACTGGACACAGCTCTCCAGATGTGGCTTCACAGGGCTGAGCAGAGGAGCAGGATCTCCTTCCTCAACCTGCTGGCAAAGCTCTTCCTAATGCATCCCAGGATCCCACTGGCTCTCTTGGCCACAAGGACAGTGCTGGCTCATGGACAGCTTATTGTCCACCAGGACCCSAGGTCCTTCTTTGCAGAGCTGCTTCCCAGCAGGTCAGCCCCAGCCTGTTCTGGTGCCTGGGGTTATTTCTCTTCAGGACTTGTCGAGGTCCTTCTGAAGGACTGCACAGACCTCTGGGGTATTGGCCTCTCCTCCCAGCTTTGTGTCATCAGTGAAGATTTACCCAAATGATTTTGGGCGAAGTATTGAATTTAGTAGTAATAGTGAAGAGTGAAAAGCAATTGCCAGTTCTCCTATCAAATGATATGGGTTGAAAGCATTAGAAAATAAGAGTCCCCTTAAAGTTTGAGTAAAGACTTGAAGGATAGAAGTGAGGAATACTGACTGATCCACTGCCAACTAAGCAAATATGTCAATACTGACTCATTTAGGAAAATGTGTCTGTTTGAACCTTCTCAAACTTGCTCCTCAGACTTCAGTTGTGAAGGAAGGATGAGTAGAATCATGTCCTCTGCTTTCCTCCCTCTCCTTTGTTTCAGTTTAATCAAGTTCAGACTGTTCTAGAGTTCAAAATAGTGTATTTTCATAAGAAATACAGTTGTTGTGGAATAGGTTCAATMTATTCTAGAGTGTTAGAGGGTTTTTATTGGCTTGATACAGTGAGATTTTTTTTCCTTCTCCTGTGGTTTAAAATTACTYGTCTAACATGTTGATTTATAGCCTGTCATGTAACACTGTTTCCCCTTGGCTGTATCTTTTTAAATGATCAARCATATTTCTGAAAAATGTCCTGGTTTTGCCTTGAAATATTAGGTGAAAACGGCATAAGTAAGAGAGGGATTAGCTTGTTAAACTTAGTATGATACCAACATACAAAATATGGCAATTAAAAACTTTCTTAAGGCAGCATAGAGCCAAAAAAAAAAAAAAAAAGGAAAACTTTATGGTCTGAGATATCACAAGCATATTCCATTTACCTGGGAAGTCTGTAGGCTGGAGTGAAGGAAGTAGAAGAGACTCCTGGGCTGGAACTCCAGGAGAGCAGCTCTTTGCTGCCAGAGCTGCCSGTCTTCCCTCTTGTTCCTCCCCGACTGGTTCTTGCACGCTGTGCCAGCACGGTGTTTGTGGAGCTGAGCAGTGACTGATGGGGGAGGTTAAAAATAACCTCTTGGTACCACTGAGAAGACCTGGCTCCATCTTGGGAGGGACAATRAGCACAATTGAGGGGTACAACGGGGAGGCACAGAAAGCAGCAGAGAAGTTGACAGTGGTGGCAGCTGGCTTGGCTGTCAACCACCATCAGAGGAAATGCCGAGAGAAACTCAGYCTTGTGCTCACATGCTCTCCTCCTTCCAGCTGTGCTCTGGAGAGGTCCATCTGCTCGCTGCTGTCTCATCTTACGCCTCCTCTCACCGAGGTTTTATTGCCCCAGCTGAGCTGCTGCTGGAGTTAACCCTAGCTGTCTTGGGGCAAAATGCWTCATCAGCTAAATCACAGGTCTGTGCTAACCCAGCTGTCTCTGATGGCAAGTGGACAGCAGTGTGGTCAGGCAAGAAGGAAGCAAGCGATATCTCTGGCACAGGGAGACGTGACAGGCAGCCAGGGACAAGACAGAAATAGTTTTCTGCCARCACACTTGCAGCTGGAAAATATATGTGAATACTAAGCTATGAATGCTGAAAGTAGTGATGTGGTAGTTTTCTATATTGCTGCTGACTGATATCACTGATGGTTTGTGGCAGGTTTGTGAGATGATAGTAATATTTAGGGGATGGCATGGAGGAGAATTTTCCTAGAGGATTTATTTTCTTACGACCTAAAATACATCTCACAGCTTTTGCATGTAAATGGAGTGGAACGAAAAAGATGCTTCTTTAGTACTGTGTGTATTGACTATTAAAATGTGCCATTTGGCTGGTAGCCATCAGAAACAACATTGAGGTGAACTAAATAAAGATACTGTTAAGGAAAAAAGTTTTTAAAAGGACAATTTCAGAGATTAAGTGAAAGCTTACGAAGAAATAGTTTTATACTTTCGAAGTACACTTTTGAAAATAATTATACCATATAAGCAAAGCTGGATGATTTMGTTCTTTCAGTTCTGTCCAATAGTATCTAATATTTATCCGCTACTCTTCTGCGTTGAACGGGACTTGGATTCCTGCTTACAGTGTTCCTCTAGGATACTAATTAAAGTGTGTGTTACCAAGTGSCTGCAATTTATTTTTCATTTGTTTTATTTATTTACTTATTTTTACACTTCTTTATTCTCATGGAACACAGTAAAGATGCAGTCAAGTGAAGCGTTTTCATGGAGCAGAAACAGTCTTATTCGTGCTTCTTGTCGCTTTTGCGGACTTTAGTGGGCATTTCTCCCTCCCCCACTGGTAGCTCCCAATCTGAAGAAGATGCAGCTGCTCTCTTGGGGGAATTGTTTACCTCTCTGTGGAATCTTGTCCTGGTCAGCTATGTGCTAAGAATGTGAAAAATTTTGCTGCGGCTGCTTTACATGTAAAAAGCCTGACCTTAAGAAATTTTATCCAGCTGAGGTTTTTTTCTTTCTCTTTTTCTCTTTTTTGCTTCTACCACTGGTACAGTTTTATCTTGCAGCTGCAGAAAGCTGCAGTAACTTTGAGTCAGATAAAGCATTTAGTACAAAGAGATATTCTTGTAGTCTTGAAAATCATTAAATGCCAGTCAGCGCTGTTTAGCATTTCTTGCTTTTGGACCTGTAGTTATATATGTGTATTTGATAGAGTTAGTGAAACTAAGTTAAGCACTGTGTGGAGACTTCTGGAAAATGTCTAATGAGATCCCTGGTGCTGCATTGTGTGAGTATATTGCATTACAAGGTTGAGCGTATTGATTTTAAAATGTTGAAAGCTGAATGAAGGCCTTGTTATATTTCCTGAATGAGAATTTGGGGGAAAAAAAAGAAAGATAGCATTACAATCAACAAATGAAATTCAAAAGGCCAACAAAATTTTTAAATTGKTTTTTTTGTAGAAGTTTTGCCTCTTCCTACTCTGAACAATAAATGCAGCAAATTGCATAGCACTTGCATAGCACTTGCATTCTGTGTGTGTCTGTGTGTCTCTACAGAAAAATATTAGGACTATTATCTCAAGATAAAACCCAGATGTTTCTTCAGTCACGTGAAGTGTGTTATGTTGCACTGGGAGTCTGAGAGAGAAAGTAGCCTTCATTTGTCTCACAGTAGAGCTGCATTTTTCAGTTACATTTTTTTTCTTTTTGACTCTGCATTACTGTCTGATGTCAGTTGGGGTCCCATTGTGGTGCAAATCCTCAAAGGAGAGAACAGCTCAGTGGTAATGCATTCCAACCAGATATCCTGGAGGTTTTATAAGTTCTATTAAAGTACTCCCCAGTGAAAAATTAGGGGTGCAAAACTCTCGTAAACTTCTAACGGCCAGATCAGGAATACACTGGAACCTTGTTTGAAAAATTGTTAGTACTTGACCTTGAATAATGGACAGTTTAATTTTGCTGTCTTCACTTGAATTTTCCATGCCTTGGAGGTTTTAAAACAACACTTGAAAGAGTTCCAGTGGTTTAAAACTGAACAAACCACCATATAACATTACAAGGAAATGCAGGAAGAGGATTTCTTCCTGAAAATGTTTAAATGTTAAAATCACTCTTTAAATGTTAAAATTTTATGAAATAAAAGAAAATTTGTAATGTCTTAAGTAGACAGCACTCAGTAAAAATGACAGAGGCACTGTTAACAGGAATAGATGCAAAATTCAGTTTGCAGAGTTGAATAGAGAGAAATGCAATAAACAGTACTATAGCATTGCAAATTTGCAGCACCATGSAACTTTCTGGGGAACAGCCATCTCTGGCAGCACAAAAAAACTCTTCCAGTTTTTGACACAACTCTTTTCTATGCTTTGGGGCTGTTTTCCTGGRCAGCAAACATGCTTATAACTCATCTTGTTGAATCTGAATACCCAGTTTACAAGTTCCTTGCATCCAATTTGTCTAAGAAATAATTTGTRAAGTCTGTGAATATCTGTAAAAATCCTGTTTTATACATAACTCAATATATATGTGTCTTTTTAGGAGAAGGAAGAGAAATGGGAACCCTCATCTTGGTGTCTGTGGACACTGAAAAGAAATGCTTTGATACACAAACAGCGTTATTGTAAATGTAATGCCAGCCAAATGCATTTTTGGCTAATGTGTGAGCAATAAAATTAGCAAACACATAACTTGCTGCTAATGAAGAGGAATAAGCTCATTATGAAACCTTCATTGAACTCTTCTATCCAGTTTGATTTACTTGCCCGGACAGAGTAAAAAACTACTGTCCCAAAAAAAAAAAAATTAAGAAGAAAGGGGMGATATGTGTCCTAGTACATCCTAGTTGTTCTGACAGCTCAGGATGTGCAAATTGGGTCTGGAGGAGAGTGTGGATGGCCTGCTGCTCTTGCAGAAAATATGCCCTGGTTGCTAATAAGTGTAAATACTAATACCTTAAAATATCCCACCTGAGAGAAAGAACATGAAAGAACCCAATTCCAAGAATATACTTAAAAGAGATTATATAGTGCCTATTAAAAGACATCTGGCCTTTTCACAGCAAGTTGTTGCTTTTGCAGGAATTGCCATCTTAATGTATTTAGTGATGTAAGATGCATTGTATCAGGAATAGGTTTTATCTTTTAAGATGCCTCACCTTGTGTGTAGAGACTTTCACTTGGACTCAAGAGTGCAGAGTGGCAGATTMATTTCTTATTCATGGCCAGATTTTATATATGAGGATCCTGGCACACAGCTGGCAGGAAAGCTCTCCCGGAGCACCTTTCTGAAAAGGGCGCTGTTCTGTGTGCTGCACCTTCCCCTCAAAATTGGGTTCAATTCTACCTCAGCCTTGAAGATGCCTTCTGAGCAAAGCTCTTTCTTATGTTCTATGTGAGTTGAGAGTTTGTGAGATTCCAGTGGAATCAATAAATTCCTGAAGGCAGTGGCTGCCAGACAGAAGTGAACTGGAGCCCAGGCTGAAACTGCTACAGATCGTGTCCAGAGGGTAGGAAGTTCCTCTAACCAAAGTGAAAGAATTTCAGGGAAGTAAAATAGCATCTTTGAAAAGGAGTTATGTACACTCTTGCACACGTGTGCCTGTACATTTACTCATGCATGAAGTAAGCAAAGCTCTTCCTTGCTGCTCTGTAATGCAAACCTGCCAGTGCAGTAATTTGTAAATGCTGTTTATAACATGGTTTGCCTCACTATAAGGTTTCTGATCAGYACATAATAGTGCTCCTGCTCTAGTGCTAGGGAAAGAATAGAAGAGATTTGTCCCACTTTTTGTCTGTTGATGGACCCACCATGGGTCATTTGGTTAGACTTGAACTCTAAATAGTTTAAATAGCTCTCCGATGAGCATACTTAAAGAGTAATGAGGAACAGTTATGGCTGTATATACAATTGTTGCTTCTGTTTTAAATTAGAAATCCTTTTCAAAATAGGATTCTTCTCTTGTGTCTTATGTCAGCACAGTGCAGAAGGCTATGGGGTGCCATCACAGTAGAAAGGATTTTATGCAGTTAGGAGATACTTTAAGCACTGCAGATGTAAAAACACTCATTTTCCCCCCTCTCCTTTATTTTATCATTAATGTAAACCTGACCCCTGTGAATTTTGGCATATAGATCGTCCTGAAGTACTACATGTGTTCAAAATGAAATGCTGTGTGCTCACTTCTCACAACTCTGTTGATGTGGAATCTGAAGCAAAGTGTGTGTTCTCCAGAATGAGAATTTTCTGTACTTGGGGAACTATTACTATTGCCTATTAATGTTGGGCAAGTATGGTTGCTAAACCAGGAGCGTGTGCTCTTTGAAAAGCTGGGGGAGTGAGCAGGTGCCTTCAGAAAGGTAGGGTAGGACCTCCTCCACCTTCCTTCAGGCTTCYCCCATTCCAAATCCTTTCCAGAGTGCCTGATGTGCTTCCAGAAATGGTACAATAGAYGTATATGTAAATATAATGAAATTACTTGTTTTTTCTGACTGATGACACAAATAAGAGTCTTATTTCATCATGAAAGAAGTTGTGTCTGTTTTTACATATTGCTTTTAGGGGGCTCACTTGAAATTAGATTAATTTAAAGAATTTAAAGATGTGCACACGTTATATACTACCTATATGCATGTCAGTACATACACACTCTCTGGGACATCAGCGGGAGCTGTCTGGTGAAACRCTCTGATTAGATTTGAAAATTGACATTGCAGTGCTTGTGTGTTTTCTCTTTAAACAGATTGCATCTCTTGAATAGTTCATCAGAGCTTCTTGAAGTGTTTACATACGCGTTCTTTGTCTGGAGATGCCTTGTTATAAATACTTCCTTCATTTTACAGGCATTTGTTTGGAAATATGTTGAGCAGCAGTGCTTGGTTTATTTCCAAATGTCTTAACTTCAGGACTGTGGATTGGCTTATAGCCTGCTGTTCATATCTCTCCTTTTCAGGGGAAGAGCCATGTTTGAGCAACTCATGGAGCACAAGGACTGTAGCGTAAAATGGGAGGCATCCCATGGGTGAAACATCCATGGCCAAACACAACGTGTCTTGCTATGAGCTGTGGTGGGGAAATGGACCTTACAGGCCCWGTTAAAAGAACAAACAAACAAGTGCCAGGGAAAAGAAGTTCTATGCCGCTACCTAGTTTAAGTTGCATAGTGTTGAATAGTATTTTGTTGYAACTGGTACCTTTGGAGGCACCTGTCAAGAAGCTATGTCGTATTTGCAGTCACTGTTCTCTCTGTTTTTTTCTCTCTTACCCTTTCCAAGYTGATGAAGGTGTTATGGTGGTTGTTCTTTGTAAGTACCCTGCTGCTAAACTTATATAGAACTTCTCTCTTGGAGGAACTTCAATAGTTTTGATTAGGCACCAACTTAAGGACAAGAAGCTGTGAAAAAACAATAGACAAGTCTTTTCTATGATACTTGTGAAAGAACTTTGTATTCACTCTAGGGCTAGTAAAATACAAAAACTAAAGTGATAGATTTCTAATATTATCTGGTTCATTTGTTTGATTTTAACCATCCAGAGTTTTTTAAATCCAAACACATATTAGAAACATTTTGATCACCAAAGATGGTTTTTGTAATTCAAAAAATGTAACCAGATGAYCTAGTTTTTGTTTTATTTTGTCTCATTCTTTCCATAGCAATAGGAAATACAGCTATGGAACAAATATAGTTGGACATCAGGAAGAATTTATTCACAGAAAGGGAGATTAAGCATTGGAGTGGACTGCCCAGGGAGGTGGTAGAGTCTCCATCGCTGGGTCTAGCTGACATGGTGATATTCTGTTAAAAGTTGGACTCAATGATCTTCTAGGTCTTTTCCAACTTTAGTGATTCTGTGGAATGTGCMATATAGTGTGGCTTTGAGGATTAAGGTAATTTATTTCAGAATTGTTTGTGGTGGTCATGATACAAGGGTTTCTGTGCTGGGACCCAGTACAATTGACACTTCAACCCTCTAAAACCTTTTGTGCCTCTTACTCCAAGTTGCATATTTTGATCTAGACTTAATTACTTTACTTTAGTAATAAGTTATCATGGTGCCATAAACACAACAATAACAGGACCTCACTGTACTGGTTGCTGTACAAAAAGAGTGGTTAAATATACCAGTCTTCTGTGGGTGACTGGCTAAATAAGTACTAGAAGAGTTGGAAGGCAAACAGAATGAGCAGTGGCATAGCAGTGACTGTCACATTAGATTTATTTCTATTTGTTTATTTTCTGATAGGGCTTTTATTGGAGCACTGTATCATTTACAAAATCCTTCCTCCATCTTTTGGGCATACTCACTTTGTTAGTTCTGCCACTATCCCTTAAAAATGCTATATAAAAACCTTTTTGTTAAAGGTGCTCCTTACCTGCAATTCCCCATTCCTAATTTACAATCATGTGTTTTTTTCCTATGTTGATGTGATTTAACTTAGCCTTATATTTTTTCATATGTCTATATGCTGTTTCTGTCTACCCCATTTTATGTACTACAGTGTGTCTCTTCTGCATACTTTAACCCCTAGTTATCAGTAAGCCTGATATGAGGAAAAAAAAAGAAAAGAAAGAAAGCCCTCTTACAGTGTGACGTGGGAGTGCACAGTGCAAACCAGAGCTAGAGCTAGAGCATCTGACCAAAGTAATGAATTACTTTCATAGCTGATGTGCTAGCAGAATTGTAGATAATTCAGGTGCACAAAAGGTAGAAATGCTGTAAGCAAGGACTAAAAGCCAGAATTAAAGCCCCAAGTGACTTTACCACAAGGATGAGTTCTTCATTGCTGTTGGCATTTCATCAAGAATGGTGTGTGCAGCTCTTATCAAAATCAAGTCCCAGTCTGATCTTTCTTGATACAGAGAAGGGCCACTGCATACCAATAAAGGGGATGAAAATCCTGTTTAATAAAAAACAAACAAGTTCAGCCCGGGAGGCCCAGCTGTGAGCATCCCTTAGTGTGAAGGGGGCTCACTGTGTAGGTAACTGTGGAACTGCTTTGAAAAGTACAGTCAAAACTAAAATCAGAGGCAATAAACTGACCCTGTATAATTTAGGCTGAAAATGAGAGGAAGGTTTATTATTGCYAAAGAAGGATAGCTTTGGAGAAGTTTGTAACAGGAGCAGTAGGRGCAGAAAACCCTTAACTAATCATGGGGTAGATGTCCATTAGTTTCTGAATGGGTTACATGTTTTCAGAATTAAGTGATGCTGCAGCACTCAGTAGCTTTCTGCCACTGCTAATTTCCTCCTGCTTTTTTGGTGCACCAAAACCGAAAAGCACTAATGATACTCAGGATAATATCTTAATTATGTGGCTAGAATATTTTCATCAAGGTTATGGTAGGCTTGGGAATTTATGTGCAAAATTTAGCCCTTGCTGTTAGCAATGTGAAAACAGGCAAAACAAGAGCACAAAAGTGAATGAAGTGTCCGACTAGAGAATGATTACAGAGAGAGAAAATTGTAAAATAGGTGTCTCTGTTCTATGGGGCTGCAGCAGTTCTGATCGAGTACATTGTACACATTGTTTCCTGAACTGCTTGGGTTTTRCGTGTTTAAAATCATGAATGAAAAATCCTACAATGGGGGGCTATCTCAGAAAAGCTTGCAGTCAATGCTGGATCATCTCTTTTGGCATGAGCTTTATTTTTTTCCCTTCTGCAGGGAACCTGTATCTGTTTCCTGCATCTGTCACTCGTCCTTCTTAGTGAATGGAAAGCAAGTAATTAATTTTTGTTGTTGTTAGCAATTAATTACCCTTGCCAAATCTTGCAGGACCTATTGTCTCCTTCAGACACAATGTTCTTGGGAAAAAATCTTACTTATTGTAACCTCTTGTGCAATCTTCACTTGGATGATAAATACATCTTGGCAACGAGGAGCTTTCTGAATGAAAATGTTGCTGGACAACCCTGTAGTACAGCAAGAACGCGAACCTCTGCCAATGCTGGTGGAGTGCAGCCAGGCRGGAGGGTAAAATGGGGAAAACCTTTCACACTGCCCGCAGAGCACAGAGTGAGATGAAGTCTTTATATGCACACATCCAAATGTCTGTTTACCATCAAACAAGGATTTTTCCTATTGAGCATCTGAGCTCAAAGGTGGCCTTCCTTCTAGCAAAATCTTGAAATCTGTTGGAAAGCTGCCATATACAAGTGCAAGACTGGGGAAATAAGAGAGCATGTGGACCATGCAGCAGTTGGGTTTAAGTAGCCCGCTGTAGGAACTAGCTGGGAAACTCCACYCTCCCTATTTTTTTCTGAGTCCACAAATTTGGGATCCTGCAGTTTCCTCAATCTGCTTTGTAGTTAATGGCCTTACTTTGGTTTTCCATGAGATCTGTCCAGAACCGTAGCTGACCACTGAA
This sequence comes from Malurus melanocephalus, assembly GCF_030028575.1. Taxonomy (NCBI): domain Eukaryota; kingdom Metazoa; phylum Chordata; class Aves; order Passeriformes; family Maluridae; genus Malurus; species Malurus melanocephalus. Next base: position 1,513,837 of record NW_026623325.1, on the reverse strand, counting down.
ACCTCATTTTAATATTGCAGCTGTTACATTAATTACAGAGTTATTGAGAGTTAATTGTAAATGCACATTTTCCCCCTGTAGATCTTCACCCTTACTTTTCCTGGTTGATTTTTTTCCCTCAATACTTACTGGTATCTGGAGGCAAAAAGGTGCATAAAAGCCCTGCTCAGAGATGTTGAAAACCTCCAAAGTGAATAGAGAGGGTGAGTTGGGGCCGGTGCACTCTCTTCTTTTGTGGTTTCTGTACACGCTGCCAGTGGCTCGTGTTTGTCCGTGGGGCTGACAGCTGGCTGTGGGGCAGCAGGGACAGCCAACAGCCAGGTTTCTCAGCCCATGCTGCGGCTGACAGCKCTTGGCCTGTTGAAAAGGAAACAATCTGAAGCAGAGGGCCCGATGCAGTGTATCTTGCAGTTAATGGAAATCTCTGTTGACCTCAGTGGGAGCTGGATTTGATCCTGTGCCTATTTGAGTGTTTTGGCGTTGGCTACAGCTCCCAGTGTCTTTTTTTCCCCTGGCTCATTTCTGGTTCTTTCTGTTCCTTCTCTGTCTAAAATATACTTACCTTCAAGTGGTGTAAAATCAAGACAGCAGCATCCGTGTCAGTGTAGCTGTGCACTTTATCCTGACCCAGTCTCTGTCTTCATTTCCTCAGTCCTTCTACTGCCTGTGTATTGATTTAAAAGATTTTGGCATTGATTTCTCTCCTTTTTGAGCCATTCTGCTGCTTCTCATAAACACCATCCACCTACTCTCCAACAAGTGTAATTACTGACACTGTTTAATCCACCTTCTGCCCTTGTTCCTAAACTTTAAAACAGTCCTTATATTGATTTCTGGCAAATGCAGCCCAGGCTCTGGCCCCAGCTGCCAGTGGGGGGCCAGCTTTCCCCTTCAGCAGGCTCCTGGAGGCCATCCCTTGGCTGCCTCAGCCCAGCCACWCTCCCTTGCTCGGCAGAGCTCATCTCTGTCTTGCACATAGGAAGGAGAGGGCCACCATGTCCTGGCAGATCACACCCTCTGTGATCCTCAGCCAYGCATCAGCATGTCCCCTGTCCCTCAGGAAAAGGTGCTGGAAGTAATGGCACCCTTTTCAGGTGACTGCCAGAGAGAAGAGAGCTGTGGGCACAGACAGAGGCAATGGCAGAAAATGCAGAGGAGGACAAAGGCCAGCAATAACCGTGCTGGAGCTTCCTGTTGCTCTCCACTCTCCTTGAGTATCACATGCCCCCAGAGGGATTTGTCTCCTGGGTGGAGAATTATGATTATATGTGACCTGCCTGTGAGGAAAAGCTTTTCCTTTTGTATGTGGTTTTTAAGATTTTTTTTTTTTTTTTTTTTTTTTTTTTTTTTTTTTTTTTTTTTTTTTTTTCTGCATTTGCTTGGAGATGATGTGAGGGTTTTGTGAATTAATATCAGAAAATGGGGATATTGGTGTCTCATGAGAATTACGGGGAAAGGGCCCAAGCTGCGGGATGCTGTACAGGAGAATCACRGGTGTTCTTTTGATCCACAAAAAAACTTACTTGATTTTTTTTCCAGCAGTAATGTAAATGCTGAGCAAACAGGGTGAGTAATGAGGAAACCCTTTGGAGGGTGGGAGCTGACCTAATGAAAGATGAGAAGCGGGGAGCTGGAGCAAGGGGCTGCTGCTGCACTGAGGGCTTGCAAGGGYRAGGTTGCCAGTGACACACCTGCTGGCCCCAAACTCTCGCTGGACTCTTAGGTTATCCAGCTGTGCACAGTGAAATGTGTTGTGCTTGTCCCCTCACATTCTTCCCACTGCAGTTTAAATATGAGCCCCATAAACATTGCTGAAGGTGGAACATGCATCCTCAGAAAGGCCAGTGTCAGTTTTACTCCGCTTTTCAGACGCAGGCATTGGTAAAAGAGGAGAAAGTTCTGTCCTAGTATGGGAGGGAAGAACATTGCTTTCAAAGATTTTATCACTAGGCTGGTGATAAAAATTTCTCCTGTTTTACTCCTTTGGAATTCTATACACCCAACAGAGACAAGAGAAGTAGAAATTGACTTTATGGGCTGTTTTATTAATCATTAATACAATTGTTTACTAGGCATTTATTTTCTTGGTACTCCATTGCAGACAAAACCTAAAAAACCCAACATCCAAGCCAGCCCAAATGTGCTTATAGAGAACATTTAATTTAGGAAGCAAAGACTTGTGACCTAAGGCTAAATCCAACTTCTGTAAATGAGACAGAGTGTATTAGCAGCTGTGTGGAACAGAGCTGTAAAGCCCAGAGTCCCTGGATGATGAGAATCCTGAGCACTAGGATGTGAATTTGCTAATACTTTAGAAATGTATCCACAAGAAGAAAAAAGGAGAAAAAAACATTGTGGGAAATTCTTTCCTTCATASATAATATTTTTCTGTTGATTTAAAATTGCTCTTAGTAATGTGTTGATGCCAGTGAAGTATTTCAGCTATAGGAAATGTGAAACCAACTTCTGCCTTTCTATGAATTATGAGTCATAAATTGTATGAAAAAATTCAGCTTGCTATAGCTGTYCCCCGAGCAGAACCTCTGACTAATGGAGAAACTGCTGCCATTTTGGGGGGAGTGGGAGGGGTCTGAGTTAAATGGAACAAGATGCCAAGTGCCAGCCTTTGGCTCTGTGCTAAGTGTGAATTGGTGTCATCTGAGATTATCCTCCCTTGCTAAGTAAACAATTAGTAAGGATGTGACATGTCCAGTGAGGCACAGCTGCCCTTTGCTCCAGCTGGGGTTCCTGACTGCCAGACAGTGCCCAGAAGTGACCCGTGGGAGAGCCATGTGCTAGTGCCAGCCCAGCTGCCACATCTGCAGCCAGCCAGGCCAGGGGGGCACAACCTCCCGATTCAGTGTTCAGTGGGCAGGTTGTGATAACAGAATTCCCCTAAAAATAGCAGTAAATTGGCAAGATAATAGGATACTGGCCTTTGCAGACAAATCCTTGGTGGTGGAGTTCATTTCATCCAACTTCAGCCATCTACGAGCTGGGAGTTCAGCTCAAGTTAGTTCTCTAATCATCTGTCATTCAAGTTTATGTCCAGTTATATCTGTTTTATGAATTGCCTTTTGGAAGTGATTATAGAAAGATTCTCAGCAACTACTTTTGAGSAGGTATCCAGCTTTTTGATGGGTAAAGTTCTGTGAGTTGAATTCAGCATTAAAGCCCTGGATTTCAGTTTCTCCATCATTTCAGAAAAGAYGGTGGAGCTCATGAGGATTTGTGAATTTTGCTTTGCAAACATGCAGTGCCAGAGTCATCGTTGGAAGGTGTTTAACACACCTGAGCTATAAGTAGAAGTATAAATAAACTGCAGGGGGTTGTRCCTTGCTGGCTGTAGAGTAGGGGTTGCTAACCATGGCTGTGTTTGAAGTTTAACTGGAGCATTTATATTTGCCCCAGTTTTAGTTTGCAGGCTGTGTGTCTGGCACCCATATTAACTTCTCAGTCATGGACATGTGCCCAATAAAATACAGCTAAAAAGACTGACAGTGTGACTTTCAGCTTGGGATGCCCAGTTATTTTCCAAACAAATGGTAGATGATGTCCCAACTGTACTGAAAACAGCAGTTTTTCTTCCCTATTGACTTTAGTGAGCAGAAATCAACCCCTGCCTAATTGGCTTCTTGTGGCATCTGTGAAAGGATAAAGTTTTTACTGTGTTCGGGGGTGACTAAGAGACRTGCTCTCAGACACTAACAGCTAAATTTTCATTTCTTTTCATCCAGTGTCAAACTATGCTTTCTTTCTCAGACCTGATTCAAAGATTGTTTTTAGGATTAAGGTTTCTCCTTTTGTTTCCTTTCTTGGGGAATTTTTCTTTCCCATTTTGTTGCTGGGATACACTGATTGCCAAGTCATCCTTTTGATGGCTGGGTGATTGGTGAAGACAAAAAGAACCTAGCCACACCCGAAGTGTCTCCCTAGGCATTTCTCCTGCCTGGCAGGTTTTTTCCTTGCTCTCTTTGGAGAGAGGGAAGTTCTCCTGGGAGTTTTGGGTTCCGGGAGGGCATGCGTGTGTGTGTGTGTGTGTGTGTGTGTGTGTGTGTGTGTGTGGGGCCTGGGGTAGCTTCACTTCCTGCCCTGCTTGGCTCGGGGGCGGACGGTGGACCTGCTGTCTGCGGGGCAGAGCTCGCCTGCTCCTGCTGGGGAGCCCAGCATTTCCGCTCATTGGTTCCTGTTTGCCGCTGTGATCTTCTTCCCCTGTGCCTTGYSGGGGACCCCTGGGATTCCAGCTGCAGTGGTTGAGTTCTGCTGCATCCCGTCTGCAGCTGCGGAATTCTGCTCGTYTCTTTGCTCATCCGGCCATTCTGGGGTTTCTTGCTGTCCAGAGGAGCACTRAGATTGGCATTTCCGCTGTGAGTTTGCAGAGGAACTTTTTCTCCATCCACCTCTGCCGGTTTGTGTCCGCCATTGGCCACTGGGAGATCTGAACCAGCCGGGACCCGCGCCACAGCGCCTCCTGCAGCCACCGGGGAATCATCGCACCCGCCCTGCCCGGAGCCAACAGCGCCCCTGCCGACCGGGACTGTAACTGCACCAAAGGGGAGGGTGTGTCTGTGTGAGGCTGTCACTGGGTTTGGGACTGGGYTGGTTGTTGCTATTGTTATTGTTACTTGTTTCACCTTGTTATACATATTAGTAAAAACTGTTAYTCCCTTTTACCCATATTCTTGCCTGAAAGCCTGTGATTTTCRAAGCTRTAATAATTCAGAGGGAAGGGGGGGATCATATCCACCACTTCAAGGAGGGTCCCTGCCTTCATTGGCAAGCACCTGTCTTTCAAACCAAGACAATCTCAAAGTAYACATTTTAATTTGAGGCCTCTTTAATTGCCAGAATCTGGGTAGATTGTGTGTTTTGTTATTTTCTTATTATAATTTTTGAGTTGTGTAAGGCATGCAAGTGTTTTCAAGATAGGAATCCGTTTCRCGTCAGGCAGCAGTGATCTGGTGTTTAAAATGTTCTTATTAATGTAAGAACACTTACTGCTTTCCAGCTTGCAGTCCAGTGCTTGGGGTTTCAATCCAGTCCCRATGGGGTTCAATTCTTCTTTGCTTCGTACAGGAGATGGCTGTTCGAGCACTGAAGCAGACAGGGAGCAGGAGTATTGAAGCAGCCCTGGAGTACATCAGTAAGATGAGCTACTTGGATCCTAGAAATGAACAGATAGTACGTGTAATTAAGCAAACCTCCCCAGGTAAGCAAGAACTTTCTTTCTAAATTGTGTTCTTCTTTCTTGCAATAAGCTTCTTTTTAAAGTASGGTCGTCACTGCGGTGTAGTGGGGACCAGAGTTCCATGGTAGTCTTGTAGGAGACAGTGAAGTGAATGTGGCCCTGCAAGGCGAGCTGGGCTGGAATCTCAGTACAACTCASCTGCTTCCAAAGAGTTGTCTGTGTACACATTCATAGTCCACCTTCTCAAACAGAAATGTTCTACTCAAATCCAAATATTCCTCCATCAGATCTGAACAGACTTACTGGCATACAAATCTAGGAGGTGGACATCATATCTCTGTTGGCTTCAAGATTATTTGCACAGCTGGGTTATATGTCCCAAAGAAGGACAGTTATTACTGCTACTGGCTTCTGATAAGCTAAGGCAAAGTCAGCTTGTCCCCCAAGGCTTAGTATGAATCCTACTGACAGAGATGACAAATGGGTCTTGTGGATACTTCCCACTTCCAGGCCAGATTACCCATTTCTTAGGATGCTTTGGAATTTTCACAACCTCATCAGTGCATCTCACTGATGAGCTGTCTGGGGTGTTGTTAAAAGAACAGCCTGAGTAATGCTGGCCTTGTGTTATCGCAGAAGAAAGAGCTGCCAATTATAGATTTCACTTTAAAGTACTCTGATTATTTGTTCAACCTGATTCCATTTCAAAACATTGCTTTCTTTATGAAGATGACATTTAGTGTGGGAGCAGCCTCTTCAGTGTGCACAGAAGGTGCATAAACCTGTCTTAATGCTGTGCACGTCCCTGTGTCTGTTGGCAGCAGGGCTTGTGTGAAGGCGAGGAGTCAGCAGCTGTGCTCAGGTGTTGCATCTGGCCCAGCYGGGACTGCAGAAAGCTTGTAATCCAGTGTTCAAGCCTGTTCAGTGTGACTATGCTTATAGGCCTTGTGAAGTCAGGATTTTTAAAAGAAATTGTTCAGGCATTGATGGGCCAAGTCCCGTGATTTGTGAAAMCTAAAGAACCAGAAGGGGAACAAATACATAACAATGGCACAGAGTCTCCCCTTGTCTTTTTAGCACAGCCAATGCTTTATACACCTGCAATTTATCCCCAGATCAAAGAACTGATGAAAAGTGCCATTAACACTTCCACTGTAGGAATGCTGCTATCTTGTCCCTGCACATTCTTCAAGCTAAGATCAATATGGTGACACCCTGAGTGATTTTCCTTCCCAGCAGATGGAAGATGAGTAATATAAGGGGGTGCTCTGTGTCTGGCATATTGGAAGGAATACAGGACAAGCTGTATGATGCCTTTGTTTAAATGAAGGAGAGGGAAAGAAGGATTTTTGAGAATGATGGAAGAGAGACATGTAAACAGAAAGCCAGTGTGAGCAGTGGGCTCACTGTACAGAAGATGGACTATGTGATGGCCTAGTAACTTACAGCAATGTTGACTTTAGGTTGTATAGAAAATCCTTCCAGGACCTTTTTTCCTCCCTTAGCTCCTGTACTTTATACTCTGTCTGAGAACAATGACTGGCAATACTGGTCCAGATTTAAAAAACAGGCTGTAGAGTAATCTGATGAGTTCATCGTTAGAGAATTTGTGTTTCTATTTTCATGATTTGATAGGACTCCCTGATGATTCCTGGCATGAGCAATCTTGTGGGCCAGTAGCTTGCTATCAGTAGGAATACTTGGCACCTAAAACTTAAAATGTTCAGAGTGCTCAATTTAGATTTTGAAATATGTTTTATGTATTTATTTAACACATATTCCCTATGCMGTGTGCATGTGTGTGTGTCTTTAGGTATAGATGGATGAGTAATACAAAGTAATTGGTTCACCTGAATTGTTTCCTAACATTCTTCTGTGTTCTTTTTACAAAGGAAAGGGTATTGTGCCAAATAATGTAACGCGCAGGCCAAGCTTTGAAGGATCAAATGAATCTTTTCCGTCCTACCATCAGATCAGTAATGCAGCCTATGAAGGGACAAGCTTTGGAGCAGAAGGTGCAAATAGGCTTGCTGAAGTTCCAAGGCCATACATGGACTATTTAATCTCTACTTCACAGTCTTCAGCCATGACTGCTCCTGTGCAGCGACCCTCTGGAGTAGGCACTCACAGCACACCAGCGAACCATCAGCAGAAAGCATACCCTGCAAATATGGAGTCTTCTGTGATTAATTATCCAGTGGCTAATCACAGCAGTCAAGCCTTGCAGCTGCAGGCTCCCCATGGCTCCAACAGCCAACATTACAGTAGGCAGCACATGATGGTGCAAGGGGAGCCTATGGGATATGGTGTTCAGCGAAGTCCATCCTTCCAAAACAAGATGCAGCAGGAGGGAGGTTATTCCAATCTCCCAAATAAAGGGGCAGTTGTTCAGAACAACACTGGTCATGCATTTCAGCAGGCACCAGCAAGCCTGTAYATCTCACATTCTCATCACAAACAGACAAGTCCTTCTTCTCATCAAATGCATGTGATATCCCGAGGTCCAGCTTTTGCTAATGATTTTTCAGACAGTCCACCACAAAATCTATTAACTCCATCTAGAAATAGCCTCAACATGGACCTCTATGACATGAGTAATCCTCAAGTTCAGCAGTGGCAGGCAACAACACCGTCACGCCGAGATTCTTTACAAAACCCAGGAATAGAAACATCTCCACGGCAACAYGTATCCTTCAGACCTGATGCCACAGTACCAAGCAGAACAAACTCCTTCAACAACCACCAGCAACAGCCACAAGTGACAGTGTCTATGAGACAGGTTCCTCCAGGAAAACCTGATCCTTCCATTGCGTCTCCAAACACAATCACGGCRGTCACATCTGCTCATATCCTCCAGCCAGTGAAAAGCATGCGGGTGATGAGACCTGAGCCTCAGACTGCGGTGGGACCTTCCCATCCTGGGTGGTTGCCTGCGCAGGCACCGGCTGTGGAAGGCTTGGAGATGATGGAGCAGCATGTGGCACCACCTGGAGCAGCTAATACCTATCAGCTTGATGTGGATTATGGTAACCAGGAACTGCGGTGTCCACCACCACCCTATCCCAAGCATTTGTTACTTCCCGGCACCTCTGAGCAGTTTGATATCAACTGCTTGTGCATGGGCGTGGAGCAGACCCTGCGTGTGGTCCCCAGYTCAACAAGCAGTAAGGCTGAAGAGAGCAGTGAGCGAAATGATAAAAGCAGCAAGAGTACTAAAGCTGAAAAACCAAGCAAGGATAAAAAGCAGATTCAGACATCTCCAGTGCCTGTGCGAAAAAATGGCAAAGATGAGGAAAAGCGRGAATCACGAATAAAGAGCTACTCACCTTTTGCCTTCAAGTTCTACATGGAGCAACATGTAGAGAACGTCATAAAGACCTACCAGCAGAAAATTAACAGAAGGCTACAACTGGAGCAAGAAATGGCAAAAGTAATTCTTGTTATGTTATAATAAAAGCTAATGGGGTCAAATGGATTATTACTATTTTTAATTTGTAAAATAAGTTATGAGGGCAGAATCCACTGAAGTAGTAGGTAACAGAYGCCTCCCTATACCAGACTGTATCCWCTWAGAAGTGTGGATAGATGCRGGTCTGGGARGCTGTTTGAAAAACCTGAGATGTGAAATGGTGTTTCTTAATACCAGAAATGTAAAATGAAGCAAAACCCCCTCATAGTATTATGACTGTTAATAGAAGAGTATTAATAGAAGAGTATTATGTTTGCAAAGGTAAGAACTTAGTAAGCAGGCTTGAGGCTGAGGTAATCAGAAAATGCTTTGGCAGCCCTTGCAAAACTCTTTGCTCTAGTTTTTCYRTGCTGCTYCATGATTKCWGCTCATTCACYAAAGCCATGGTTCAGCTTGGCARTGTAGTCATTATGCTGTATTTTCAGATGAGTGTGTAATACTTGACTGGAAGTTTTCTTTTGAACACATGTAAGTAATAGTGTTGTGCAAGTAACCGTATCTGGACCAGCTTGAGCTGATTTGGGGACTCTTGCTGCAACTTGTTCTAGAGGCAGATGTTGGGGACATGCACTTTGGGTGATAGAACTTCTTTCATGCCTAACTGTAGCTCTCAAATCTAAGCTGACTCTCTGATAGTACTTCTTAATAACATGCTGCCAAGCTCTGATGGTTGGTCTGGCAGTTTTGTTTTTCATTTTCAAGTGTGGAAGAGGAAGAGCATTTTTTTTTCCTAGGCATGACTGGAATATGACTAGACCATTTTTGCATTGAAGGATAAGCTCTAAGGAAAGCTGTTATTAACACATARTGGATAATAATTAACTACCCAGTCTTCCCTAACACAGTCAGTTTCCAGAGTCAATTAATTTGATGCTCACATTGCATCAGAAAATGCAGGAGTTTGTTTGTTGAGGTTAGAATTARAAGAATATGCTTGGAAAAATTCTTGAAATGTTGGCATTTTAGCTTCTGTYAATAGCTTGTCCTCTCTGCAAGTACAGGTTGTTTTGTGTTGCTTGAGTTTAGTGAATATTTTCCCCAGACTGAGATAGGGAATGATCTCTAGAGAAGTATAACAGCATCTAATTATGTTAGTTCTCTTCTGACTCTTCAGACTCTTCTTTCCCTCATTCAGAGATAATTTGGATATAAACAAAAACAACTCCCRCCCTTAGAAACTTAATCACTGACTGAAAGTACACACATAGGTTCTCTGATTATTGCATTATTCTAGAAGTAGCAAGAACAGAGCGCACACACTATTTTATCTTAAAAAATAAACACCTCCTTTATTATTGATTGATGCACTTATCTTTCATTTTARAAACAGTATTACTTGTTTTGATTTGGCTGTTTCATTCAGTCTGAAAATTCATCCTACCTGCTCTGCAAGTTTCTGTAGACTTCATCCTTTATTCATACAGATTTAATTTTTATACCATGGGGATCTCATTGCATAGTCTGGCTGCCCACATTCATCTTTAGATACCTAGACTACAGATGTGAAATTAAATCAAACTAGGCAGCAGCCCTGTGGGTGTATTCTTGGGTTTCTAGCCTGCTAAATAGTCAGCTTCAGCCCCCTCAATCCTCCCAATGGCCTCTTCTCACCAGGCATTGATCTTTCTTTCAAAAGTGGTTCAGTTGATGCCAGTTAATTCAGGATTTTGGAAGGGAGGTATGCAGAAAGAAAAGAGCATGCTGCAGTAAGTGAGATGTCAGGGGRTCAGCCTGGGGGTTTCTGCTGGTGGAGGCCACCAGCGGCTCTCAGCAGAGGGTCAGGCACTGGCAGAACCAAAGCCATGGTTCAGTTTGGCAGTGTAGTCATTATGCTGTATTTTCAGATGAGTGTGTAATACTTGACTGGAAGTTCTCTTGGCTCTGTCTTGAAAGATGGGGCAAATCTGGTTGGATACTGCTGCTTCTCTCATTTTCAGGAGGTTTCTCCCCACAGCTCTGTGAAATGTTATTTCAGTTACTGGAGGCTTGCTGGAGACAGGAGGTGGACAAGTCAGCTGTTTTGCAGCTTGGGTGCAGAGGGAAAATGATACATTTAGGAGGGAAATAGCACCAGGGTCTGGGCTGCAMTGTCTGCGGAGAAACCAAACCTGAGGATTATATGCACATATTTTGGGAGGGGAAGAAGAGAAGTTTGTGGAACAGGTGCTCAAGGGATTTAAAAACCTTGAGAGTTGGGGCTGTATAAGGCAGAGGTAGAAACACTATTTCTGAAGAAGGTTCCAAGGCCCTTGGAAATGTGTCGGTCAAAACCACGTTCTTAATTATAACACAAAACCAAACAGTCGAAGAGCAGCTGAGGTAGGAACTGTTAATGTGAGTTGCCCTRAAGAACCATTCATGAACAAAATGAACTGCTGGTCATAGGTTTACGTTTCAGTTTAAATTAACCTGGGCTTAAGTGCAGTGGCAAAGTGCACATTTGAAAAGTRTAAMTCAAACCCCATKGTCAGGTTTGTTATGTTATATTCCYCTTTCTGACAGTATTGCCCTATGCCTTCTTGTTCAGCCAAATGGGACAGGCAGACCAATCTCAGATATGGCAAATTCAGGCAACAAGTTTGGGCACAGTGAGTTTGTCTTTTTTTTTCAGAAATACCTAACAGACAGAGTATATCTCTCCTGGATACATCTTTTCTGATTGTTGGTTAATTTTTCTGAGAAATGTGTATTGGGAATGCTCATTTATTGTTCTCCTGTGATGAATGTAACAGTACTAGCTCTTGTGGTTTGTTTTCCTTTGTAAAGGCTGGCCTCTGTGAAGCAGAGCAGGAACAAATGAGGAAAATTCTCTACCAGAAGGAGTCCAACTACAACAGACTTAAAAGGGCCAAAATGGACAAATCTATGTTTGTGAAAATCAAGACTCTAGGTATTGGTGCATTTGGAGAAGTGTGCCTGGCCTGCAAAGTGGACACSCATGCCCTGTATGCCATGAAGACTCTGCGAAAGAAGGATGTGCTAAACCGGAATCAGGTGGCTCAYGTCAAAGCAGAGAGGGACATACTTGCTGAGGCAGACAATGAGTGGGTGGTTAAACTCTATTATTCCTTCCAAGATAAAGACAATTTGTACTTTGTGATGGACTACATCCCYGGTGGGGATATGATGAGCCTACTGATTCGGATGGAGGTCTTCCCAGAGCGCCTGGCTAGATTTTATATTGCAGAGCTCACTTTGGCCATAGAGAGTGTGCACAAAATGGGATTTATTCATCGAGACATCAAGCCTGACAACATTCTGATAGACCTTGATGGGCATATCAAACTGACTGACTTTGGACTGTGTACTGGATTCAGGTGGACTCATAATTCAAAATACTATCAGAAAGGTAATATTTTTAGCCATTTTCTGGAATGGTCTTGTGTTGTTTTGAAACAAGYACCTATTTCCTGGCAGAAATGCCAGATCAGGAACTGGACAATGAGTCAATGGCAATATATTGTGTCTGTCTCTCTGCCTCATTCAATTACCTGGTTTCCAGTCCTGTTGTTTTCAATACTATTCCAAATCCTCTAGGTAATGTGGCTGTCCACTGCAGCAGCAGCAATTTTTCAGTTTATATTTGTTTGGAGGGTCTCTTTTGGTGGTGAAATGATTTAATCACAGATGTGTAGTAGTCCACATGTCTCCTGCGTGTGCTGTGGAGTTTGGTGTCTGTTGGCAAAAAGGTCACAGACAAAGCTAAATATACTCTATGGCTGTGTATTCCCCATATAGAGGTACACTTCCTTGTGCTGAGACAGAGACATTTTGTTGGACATTTTGTATGGAAAACCAACTGTGAATGGGAAGGCATAAGACAGTACCTTGGGTTTAAAGTTTAAATGCTGTTCCTCACTGAGAGTAGGAGATGGCACTAGATCTGTGTAAATACTTCTTGTGTGTCATGTTTTATGACCATGAAYGTAAACTTTCTCTCACATTTGAAAGGGAGCCATATCAGACAAGACAGCATGGAGCCCAGTGATCTTTGGGATGATGTGTCCAACTGTCGATGTGGAGATAGGCTGAAGACATTAGAACAAAGAGCTAAGAAGCAGCACCAGAGATGTCTGGCCCACTCGTTAGTTGGAACCCCTAATTACATTGCTCCTGAAGTTCTGCTTCGTAAAGGTGGGTAAATCTGTATTTTTCTCCTGTTTCTTTTTTTTTTTTTTTTTTTTTTTTTCCCATTGTGGAAGCCACAATCCTGAGGGCCACAAACACTTAGCTCAGATTCAGGAGAACTCACCATGCTTCAGTGTTTTGCATCACCTCACTGACACTGGTGTCATACTTTGTGTATGTCCACACTCTGAGGCCTTTGAGTGAGGCTGCTAATAACATGTTGGATAATTTTAACATTGATATTTTTCAAGCATAAAGCAGATCATCTGTCCTCATGGAGTACAACTCTGACCCCTATCAAGTTTACATGGACCAATGAGTAGCCAGCTGATGATTCTGGATCACTGGATTCACTCAGATGGGCCACTTAAATATTTATGATGTAAACTTGTGGAAATATGTCCTCCACATTTCCAGCCAGAACCCATGGAACCCAGCAGAAAGTTTTCCACAATTTAYATGGGACACCCTACATTCAAAAGCTTAGCCTGAGGAATTTGGACAGTACTTGGTGACTATCCATGCACAACTGACATGGTTACTGTAGTAAGATTAGGTGTTAAGAGTTGTCTCCAAGCTAGATTCTAAGCCTGATCTTCTCTAACTGAGAGATTTCACATTGGATCCAACATATTCTGATGTTACAAATCTCCACTGAAGTCAGTGTTTAAATCTTCTTTGGAGATCTAAAACGTTTATGTTATTTGTCTTGTCACAGCAGTTAGGTGATTGGAATTCCTTTGCTTGGAACTTGCACAGAAAGTCATCTGTGGCTTTCTTCTGTCTGTAGAGCCAGGCTATGTCTTCCAGCAGCTTTTCAAAGTTGTGGAGCTACCTCCACTGAACCTAGGGTGGACATCAGTCACTAAACATTTTTGTTATTCTTTGAGGTCCACTTTGTGCTGTGTATCTGTGGGACTGGGCACATAAAAACCTCCTTAATTCTCTCTAATGATACAGTTTCACAACTTCACTTTTGTGAGAATTAAATTTATTCAGAAAAGTTCCAGGACAACAGGGTTAGATCTTAACTGACAGCAGTAATATTTATGTCAGCAAGCAGAAGTCACAAAAGGTTTGTCACAAACCTTTTGTCTGAGAAAAGGCACAAGTCCATGCTGTATGTTTTGATACTTTAATGCAAGTAGCTCTTAACACATTCTCCATGGCTAGTGGAAGTCAACTTTTTGACTTGCCTTTCAGGATACACGCAGCTCTGTGACTGGTGGAGTGTTGGTGTGATCCTCTTTGAGATGTTAGTGGGACAGCCTCCTTTCCTGGCTCCTACACCCACGGAAACCCAGCTGAAGGTAAGTTGAAGTAAAGTTCCAATCTGGGAAGCAAAATTTTAACTTTTTCCTTCCCTTCTCCTCCATACACAGACATATTTCCCTTTCTTTTGCTAAAGAAAGGAGTAGTAGTTAAAAAAGGCCTGATTTTAAGTAGTACTGTGCAAGCACAWATCCTTTGCCAATCAGTAAAGACACTGAGTATCAGACTGGAGCTGACTTGTCCAACTGCATAAATAGATATTGGTTTTATGAGTCTTCTCAGCAGAATTGTGATTCCTCAAGCAAAAGTTCATCCATTTAAATTCCTTACGGTGTCTTATCAGTAAGCTGATACGCCAGTGACAATTGCAGTTGGCAATTTGTTTCAGGGTTGAGCTGTGATCATTCTTTATTCGAAAGAGTCTATCTTGTGACCACTTTTTCTCGTTTATGTTTTGGAGGCAAAGAAAATTCCTTGAAGTCATTCCACAAAATCATGTGTAAACTGAGTATGTTCTCAAACCCAATTATGGGAGAACTTGGAAAAGAATTTGCCTTTTTAAAAAATTGAATTGCTCCTTTTGTGTGCTAACCAACAAATTTTTTTGTTCATTAAAGTARTAACTAACAGGCAATGCAGTCTAATAATGGGGTTCTTGAAGCTCTGAACTGTGCACACTGTGAGATGACTTGTTAGGTGTGCCCTTCTGCACAGTTCATGTTGGCCGTCGGAAGGGTTCTGTTTCCAGATTGGAAGCTGGTTAATACATTTGTTACCTGCAGGTGATAAACTGGGAAAGCACACTGCACATTCCCTCACAGATCAAGCTGAGCCCTGAGGCRACTGATCTCATCACAAAGCTCTGCTGTGCTGCTGAGGACAGGCTTGGAAGAAATGGAGCCGATGATATTAAAGCCCATTCTTTCTTTCACTCTATGGACTTCTCTACCGATATCCGTAGGCAGCCAGCTCCCTATGTTCCAAAGATCAGCCATCCAATGGACACTTCAAATTTTGATCCGGTTGAAGAAGAGAGTCCTTGGAACGATGCTAGTGGTGACAGCACCAGGACCTGGGATCCACTAGCCTCTTCCAACAGCAAACACACAGAACACGCTTTCTACGAGTTCACTTTCCGAAGATTCTTTGATGACAACGGGTATCCGTTCAGGTATCCCAAACCTTCTGGAATGGAAGTATGCCAGTCTGAGAAACCTGATGTGGAAGACAAAGGTGTGGTGGATCAGACTGGAGCTTGTCAGCCTGTATATGTGTAAATTATTGTATAGAGTACTCCAGATACAACTAATCTCAAATACAATAAGGCCTTTAACTGATTCTTTAGGAGCTGATCCTGCAGCCCTTTTTCAGGTGTACCTTCAGCCAAGGCTGGAGACATCCTGGGGAGTAAGAAGCTTTCAGGGCCAGGTCCTAAAGATGGCACTCTTGAAAGTTCAGGTCAGTTCTACTGTAAATAACTTCRTTGATAAGTACACTTGAAATCCTGGTCTTCACCAAAATCTGCAAGGCCAGCAGTCTATCATTTCTAGGCCTATTTTTGTTTGAGGTCAGCATCCCCCTTACTCAGATTAACATTTACAGACTTCTGCAACTGTCAGCGTTATTTTTTAAATGAATAAAGAGCACTTATATTTTGTTTATAGCAGGGTTTTTTTCCTACTAAATTATAGGGATTAACTTTGACAAATCATGCTGCTGTTCTTCTTGTCTACATTTTTATTTTATCCATAGCACTTAACTTCACATTTAGGAAGAGGCGTAAAGCTGAAGAACATGTGATGAAAAGTCTCTGTGCAATAATGTAAGAAAGAAAGAAAAAAAAAAAAAAAAAAAAAAAAAGAAGAAAAATGAAAAGAGAAAACTGCTCTCTAATTTTCTAAATTTACTGATGCCGTTGTATTCACACCGTGATTTTTGTTTATTATATGTATTTTCCACATTTCAAAATTGTGACATAACCATAAAGCTGCTTTATTTCCTTCTGCTTATTGGAGTGTAATAGAAAGTGTGAGCAAGTGGCAACTTGGGTGTGATTTCATTGTCTAGTGTGTGAAGAATGTTGCATGAGCAGTGTTTTTCTATTTGAAATGGCCTTTTCTTGCCATTCACAGGCAGGTCCTGTGGTTTCATTTTTCTAAGGGTCTAAAATTAGGCTAATTTAAACCGTGTGTTGATAATGTATTGTGTGGATGGTTTCCTCTTCTGATTGTATCCAATATTAATTTTGTAAAACAGATTGCAAAGGTTATACCTGAGTAGTGCTGTTGTGGTCTGACGTAACAGATGGTTTTAGTAAGCACGAGTCACGGGCACACACGTTCCCCCACCAAGGATCAGCAGCCAGACCATTACAACGGAGCAGATTTGTGGGGAGAGCCTGGATGGGGCTGGCTCAGGCAGGAAGCAGCACGGAGGCCATGGCTCAGGCAGGGAGCAGCACAGTGGCCATGGCTCAGCACCAGCTGGCAGAGGCAGCGCAGCTTACAAACCAGAGCTTCTCCCAGCACAGGGCTCCTGTAACACTTCGAGGCCCCGGGTGCAGTGAGGCTGATGCTGGGTGCCTGCAGCTCCACGGACACCGACAGAACCTGGAGGTACGTGGCTTTCCAGACACCAGACCCCCACAYGTAACTGGCTGTGTATCCATTTAGGATCCTAGTGTTTTAGGCACTGACATCAGAAAATGTYGGTGTGGTTGGTAGGTCATTCTGTCCTATTGTCTGGAGGTTAAAATGTTGCTGTGATGGAGCACAATAGGCCTTCATTTCTTAATTCAAATTATAGGCTATTTTGAAATATCCATTCTTAACTAYGTTAAAATATGCATTTTTCTTGTATGTATAAGTGAGAATTATTCGAGATGATATCAGAATACTAAAGACAATTAAGCCATACATATTTGCGTATATATTATATATAACTAAATAAGTAAACACACACAAAAATCCTTAATTCAGATTAGTGTAACAGTCCTACTTAAAGTGTGATTGACYTAATAACATTTGAGGAAAACACTCCTTTAATGTGTTTTTGCTTTATTTTATTTTTAAATCTGGAGCTTCATTATTTTTTCCGTATATTATTCCACGTATTATTCCTTAATGTTTTAGCATATCCTATCCTATCCATTGTTTAGTTATCTAAGCAACAACATATGAATTCATCAGCCTAAATGAAACAAAAATGATTGTGTATTTGTTTACATTTGTGTGAAAGGAATGTTCTGAGGTATGCAGTGCTTGTGTTGTGACAGTTCATGTAAGATTCAGTATTACTGCTTTTTTATATAGTAATGCCATTTTTTTTGTTATTTACATCTATCTGACATTCTTTCATGTGGTAGGTTCTTTCTCAGGAACTCAATTTAACTGTTATTTATTGATATATCATTGCCTTTGAAAGCTTCTACTGGCAGAATTTATTAAAAATCTGAATCAAAATCTACAATGTGTTATATATCCTTCAAACAGACAACTTCATCCTGTTTTAATGGGTTTCTTTTTGTAATGTTATTGATGGGGTTGAGCTACAAATATCAAATCTTGTCTCTCCTGTATCATTTGCTGTGGTATCTCTGGTTGCTTTTGGACAATCTCTTCTGTCCTCATGGCCCTTAAGAATAAGGAGCAGAATTCCAGGTAAAACTTGCTTTGGTGCGACCAGGTCAGTGGGTGAATGGAATAGAATTGAACAGTCACTTGCTGTGCTGCCAGGGCAGCCACATCCCTGGCTTGCCCCCTCTGGCTGTTGCCTCTGATTTATTTCTAAAATGTAAATAATTCGCCTGTACATACAGAATCTTTCCAGCTAAGCAGAACAAGAGAAACTGGCCCAGAAGGAAACAGGTGCTTCCACCGTGCGTGTATTACTGATTTGCAATCTGTGCTACAGGGAGCAGAAGCAAACTCCCCTTTTCACCTAAAGAAGAGCTGATTTGAAAAGCCAATCTTTCAAGCTTATCGGGCACTKTCTGTCGAAGACTCTCATCCTTTGTAGACATTTCAGAGGTAAAAAGAAACTTGGGAATAAATATTATGAAATTTGGACAAGTAAACCTTGCTCTGCATACTGAGGCTGTTTCTAAGCATTCTTGTTTCTGCTGATCTTCCTGCAAAAGGCATTTAGTATCTTCTTTTCAGAGGTTATAAAAACTCAGGGTTAGTATTGAAAAAACCTCTTCCTCAAAAACAAAATAAATAGAAAAACCCCAGATAACCATAAAAAAAAAAACCAGAAAACTTTATGAAGCAGGGCTGCCAGTGGCACAGGAACAGAAAGGAGCCTCTGCAAGCCTTATATACCTGTAATCTTCAGTGGGGCCAGGTTTGCTCAGCAGCAGCAACAATTATTCATATGCAAATTATTCCTAGTTGGATGCAAAAGAACTGGCAGGCAAAAGAACTGGCAGTAGAAGTTACAACCAGGTGCCTAGCTTGAACAACATGAAACCTAAATGAGGGAGAGAAGCATTTGACTTTTAAATGGAAATGGAAGAATGAGGCCAGGCAGGAAGCAGGCGATAGCCTGGAACTGGATGGAAAATTGGTCTCACGAGCATAACAAAATTCTTTTCCCTGTAATTTTTGAGGTATGAAATAACTGTCTTAAAAGCTTTCCTAGACAAACTGTAATGAGAAGAGGAATTTAGAACATATAATTTGGTACTATCCCAAAATGCAACAACGTTGGCAGAAAATGGCAACTGTTACTAAATTTATTATTGGAATTAAAAATACTAAATCTTTCCCACAGGAAATAATCTTAGGAATAGATAATGTAGAAATAGCAACCATTAAAACACACACACATGCACGCACACACACACCCCCACAAAAAAAAGTGTAAAAATGTTTTTCCTGGCAAAGAAATCTGCTGCAGCAAGAACATGGAAATTGTGCCTTCCTCGTGTTTCTGTTCTGAGCAGTGAATGAGCAGTGGGCAGCATTTTGTAAAAACGGAGTCCTGGGCTCCATCTACCAAAACAAACTGCGAATCTGATTGGTAAAGCTGGGGTCACCTTTTGCAACTGCAACAGTAGCTCCAGGTCTTGTAGAAGAAATTGGAGCCTGGTGACGTGGACAACAGAAATTTGAATGGACTGATGGATGCACTAACATGCAGGTCTTGTGGTTTTAAAAGTGCCTTTACTTCAGTGCTTTGAGGTGAAAAATACCTGTGACAGCATCTATTGTTTTTAAATATGTGAAAAAAATGGGGCTTCATAAAGCAGGCCTTGGATCTTGAGGACTTTTTTAACTTCAGTGGGGCTCAAAGGATAGAGTTAAGGCACACTCACATGGGGCACACCCCATCTCATCATCATCCAAGAAAGYCCCAGGTACTTGGCCCCCTTGGCTGTGCTAAGGAAAGGGGAAATTGAATGGGCAAGGGGAAATAGCTGATCCTGTTAGTCCATGAGTGGCCAGGAAAAGACTTTAAAGATGGTTCAGCCCCACGGTGGCTCCATGCCTGGGCTGCTTTAGAGGAAAGCGGAGCAATAGCTCAGCACGATGCTGCTGGTTTGCCCAGCCGAGTGCCACAAAGGAGCTCACCGTGTGCCATAAAGGGTAGCTACAGATGTATGGTTTTCCCTGTAACTCTTTGCTGTGCCTCTGAAGGCTGCGTCAACTGTCCCAGAAATATGCTTGTCTTAAGTAATGGTGCCTTTTTTCCTCCATTTTTATGCTGTTGGGCAGCTATGGGTGAGGAATTTTCCTTTCTTTTTTCAGGGCAGCAGTTGGCTGCACAATTCTGCTGCTTTMCAAAGGGAGTGCTGATAGCTTTCTATGGCCAGGGGGGAAACTGAACTAGAAAGGAGAAGGATCTGCAGGTCACTCAGTAACATGGCAAAGGTAACCCAGTAAAGGGGGGTTATCTTTAGTAGTATAAAGTCTGAAAACTAAATCACCACTCCTGAGGGCAGCCTCTCTTCAGCCTCTCGCGATGGCCTCATGCTCTGATGACTGACTGTATTCTTGACAGCTGCTTTCTGTAGCATTTGTCATTCTTGGCCTCAATAGCAGCAGTAAGCTCAGCTCAGCAACTGCCTGTGGCTTATTCTGGTCTGATGCCAATTTCAAAGTGGTTAATTTCACTAAAATGAGACCAAGTCACATTTAATAGAATTGCCAGCAAAAAGGAAAATAGGTAACACACCTGTTGTGTGTCCAATCTTGCTACTGGGACCTTGGCACAAGGACAAAAGTGTACACTGGCTCATTCTTACAAAAGACTCAGTTTTCCAACACTTTACAGGTATGTTCCTCTCTATGTTTGGGTTTGCCTCAGCATTGAAGGATGGGTAAGAGGTTTTCTAGTTTGGTTTTCTAGGCATCAAATCTAACAGGTAAGAAAGGCTAAAAAACTGATTTACAGGTAGCTTCGAAAGACGCCTGTGCAGTGTGTGGTTTAACCTGATGTTATGACAGAACTCTGACAAAAGCAAGGTTTTTTAAAGGAGGAACTCACTTGGGTGGAAACCAGGAAGACTGCAATGCCCAAGTCGACCAGGGACTGGCAGGAAGTGCAGTGGGTATCAAGGCTGGCTTTACAGTTGGATCTGCTTTGGCTGGGGGCAGGGATGAATAAACAATAGGAGCACAGAAATGCCAGTTGGCAGAGACCTCTGGAGATCTGCAGTCCAACCTCCGACTCACCATGGGCTGCAGCCCGCTCTGGGTCTGGCTAGCCAGCCTTTTGTCCAGGAAAAGCCTCCAGGGAGGACATATCCTCCTGCAAGGGCCTGATGCTGAGTGGAGCAGGAGATGGGTGCCACCAACCAGATCTGCTGGTCTCCAAGCCCTTGGGAGCCTGGCTGTGGGGATTCTGTAGTTGTTCCTGGCATTGTAGCCCTGCACAGAAGCCTCATATCACCATCAATCATTGTACCATAGCTGCAGGCATGCATGGACAGACAGTGCCCAGCCAAAAGATCCTAAAGAAGTGCAGCTAARAGGCTGCATGAAGGATTCTGGAGCTGTTGAGGTGCTAGGGCACAGACYACCCGGCTGTTCCCCAGCCTTTGCYCACSACTGAGCCRTGCACAGGCAGAACACAACTCYCACCTGAAAGGAGCCCATTTCAGAAAATGTGCACCCAGCCGTACGTAAATGAGGTGACTGTCACAGATCAGGCACCTTTTCACAAACAGAGGTGCCAAACAAATGGCAGAACACTGGTGAGAATGATGATGATCTTCTGCAAGCATGGTGGGACACCCATGGCATGTCACCAAAAGAAGTAATAATGCCTTTTCTGTATCCATCTTCTCAATGTGCACCTCATTCATGCTCACTGTGCAGAGGGACTGTAACGCTGGCAGTGCTCTGCCCCCCAGGTGCTCAGTTCTGGAAGAATTGT
Source organism: Malurus melanocephalus (assembly GCF_030028575.1). Taxonomy (NCBI): domain Eukaryota; kingdom Metazoa; phylum Chordata; class Aves; order Passeriformes; family Maluridae; genus Malurus; species Malurus melanocephalus. The sequence continues at coordinate 1,492,400 of NW_026623325.1, read as the reverse complement.
CTATATAATAGTATCTCCCAAAAGAAAGCTGTCTTTCTGTTCCCAGGGATCGGGTGGGGACAGGCTGTTTCCCTYAGGGAACTCTATCTGTGTTGCTGAAGACCAAATCCCTGGGCAGAAGGAGGTGAATTCAAATCCGTAGTGGGTTTTCTTCTTCCAAAGAAAACACCTCACATAGGAAAATATTGGTTTGACAAAATGGAAATATTTGGGGGGAACTTACCAGAGCATTTGCAATCATATATCTAAAGCACAAAAATATTTTGTTTCCAAAGAAATCAAACCAAAAAACTGTAATAAAAAGTAAAAGCACTTATGTTTTATATTTAACACACTATATTCAGAATTGCAAACATTAAAATGAACTGCTGTGACTATGTAATTTTGAAGTTTCCAGAACAGATTTTGGAAATATAATTTCTTGGAAATTTCCAACTGTGCATTCCAATTTAGGCCTGAAGGATTGTTTTAACATTCAATTTCCCGCATAGCAGGACCTGCCAACTTAAACTAGCTCTAAAAATAACAAAAGAGGTCAAACAAATCCAACTAGCATCTGAAATTGAAATTAACTTAATTGACAGCCTCATCCTGCATGTAGCTCTCATGTTATCAATCTTCTTGCCCTCTTTTGAAGTTTAATCCATATTCCAGCCAGGGCTAGGAATGGGAATCACAGCAGGAGGGGTACTGAGGATTTGATGGTCCCAGCCAGTGCCTGCAGTGCTGTCAGTGGAGGGTGTCACATGCTGGGGACAGAGCAGGAGCACAAGAGCAGCRCCCCCTGCCTGATGGGGGGCTGCCCAAGCTGCTGGGTCTGCTCCACACAGCCCATTCACCTGGCGGAGCTGATGGCTGGGAAGCGTTGCTTTGTGAGCCCACACAGCACAAGCAAAGGTTATTTACCCCGCTCGTAGCTGGGACACTGACACTGCTGCGCTCACAGTTTGCTTTAGTTTATTGAAATGCTGTGGTTTGCTAATTTGTAAATATTCTTTTCCACTATTGTTGACTCCGGGGAACAGTGGTGGCTGGAATGGTGGTGGGAACAATGGAAACACTGGTGTCCCAAGTGGCTGCATGTTTGCAGCAATGCAGGAATGTCTTGTTGCTGTTTTCAAAATGAACCACAGCCCAGATGTGCTTCGTGGCTTTCCCAGTGGAAGGTAAAGAGCGGTGTAGATGACCAGATGTAGTGATGTGAAAGTGTTTCAGGGCTGGCAGGTTTAAACCTGATGACCTGATGACCTGAGCAGAGCAGCAGGAGCGAGTGTGATGCCAGTGAGCAGTCAGCACTGCCAAAACATTTGTGCCCATACTGGTGGCACTTGTGGACAGATGTCCCTACGGATGTTTTTCTGTCCCCACTAGTTGGGACAGCCTGACACAGAGCCAGTGAGTAGCTGAGYAGCACAGATGGTCATGGTCCAGGAGATTTGTCTTCATGCTGCTACAGGAAAAGATGTTCTGGGGTGCCTCCATATTTAATGTTCCCATAAACTGGTGCTGTTTGATGGAGGGGCCTCCTGGTGTTCTTTGACTGAAATTAAATTCCACATAGTCATGGCAATCAAGACCAACCCCTGACTTAATGTAGCTCCCCAGCCAAAGCCAATCCCATATTTCTAGCAGCCTTTCACTTGGCATCGGTAGTAAATACARTCACAACCTTGAAGCCTGTTACTCAAAGTCACGGCCAAATGAATGACCTCAAGCAGGTCRGAGGGAGCTGAAGGCAGCCTGCTGAGCAGCCGTGACGGCAGCGCCTCTCTGCAGCGCTTTACTCTTGTGTTTGGTTTCTATTAAATTCAGGCCACTTCAGCATCTCCTGCACAGGGTGAGAAACTTGGTGGCAAGCTGCAAAAAATTCTAATTGCTTGGTGTGGTGATAGCTTGGAGAGTTTTGTAACAGCCGGCTCAGGAATCAGCTGATTTAGTACATGGTTTTGCCAAAGCACTGTAAATTGCTTCCAGCACATTCCTGCATTGGTTCCTGCTCTACCTCAGCTGTAAGACACCTTGAGGTGACCTTACACTCTCTGGTCTGAGTTCAGCACAGGAAGTTGGACCTGCAGGACCCCTTCCAGCTTCTGGACTCTACAGGCTCTGGGCTAAAGATGGTGAGAAGCTTCAAGAAGCTCCCCTGACCAGAAGGCGGAAGCCTCAACAGCAGAAAAGAAAAAAAAAAACAAAAACAAAAACAAAAGAAAAAAAAAAACCAACCAATAAATAAGATGGAAAGCCCTTTATCTGGAAGGAGACAATCACTTTTCTAGCAGCTGAGTAGCAGAAGAGAAAATGCAGCATGGCTGTAACCAGCAAGAAAAAGGAAACAGAGCTGATCTTCGTGATAAAGACAAATCGKGGTGTAGCCCAGACAGCAACTGGACAGCCCCAGCAACAGCAGCTGGAGCTCAAGGGGCAGGCAGGAAACTTTCCAAAACCAATTGCARATATCTGGTTCTGGCTGCTCTTTTCTGATACATTGAAATTCACTTTGCATTCAATGACTGACTTAAATTAAWTGATTAACATCCTCACTCTTACAGAAAGCATCCTCATCCCTTTACTAYGAATTTAAATGTTACTTTGCATTTTCTGATTGTCAACATGCATAATCAGACTTGACTTCCTTTTGAGAAATATCAATAAAATAACAACTTCTACTGTCGGCCTCTGGCACAATTCCCAGTCATTGAGATACTTGAAACAACATTTGTCATTGCTAAAAACCATTTCTGAAAATAACACGAACTGCGCGGTAGAAGTTTAACTGCTGCCCTCTTTTGGGTACSATAATTACTGCTCTTCTCTGTCGGGATACTCCACCACCAACAGAAAGCGGAATTAACTCTGTGCCGGGAGCACAGCGGTGGAATGGTTCTGTACACAACATAATATCCTTGAATCCCCCAAATTCCACGTGCTGTTTGTACTTTGCAATCAAAGTGGCTTGCCTATGAAGGATTTATGCAGTCAGTGGTCGTTTCTTTCTCCCTCTGTTTTTCTTCTACAGTTCCTGTGGGCACTGAAGAACTCCATGCTGCAGGACACAGYGGATCACAAACTCAGATTGCAGGCATGAGTTTTAATTGCTTACAGAATACCAGCTGAATTACAGAATACCAGGGAGAATAGTGCAGATTTATCCAGTCTCTGTAGCCTGATTTTCAGATGGCTTTCTCTTGTGCTGGRAACCCCAGAGTTAATATGTACTTATATTAACATGAACATACTGTGCTTCTATTAAGATTCTTTCCTCTAGTGTCTGTATTTATTTTTAAAGCGAGTTACAGCAGTTAAGTGGTCACAAGGGGGATACCAGAATCTGTCAGAGAAGATACTGGTAAATGTCCTGAGACAAAAGCAGTAAAATTGTAGAGGTGGGAAAGGATGTTTAAAGCTCAGGGAAAAGACATTAAAGAACACCTGTGCCTTTGCAAATCTTCTAGTTTATTTTTAAATCCTAGGATATGAGTCAAAGGAGAAACATTCCCCTCTGAGTCCCTGCACAGGCAGCTATAGCTGATCAGTGAGAAGAAGCAAGAGGTGACCAGTATGGAATCAGTGGAGGTTTTTTGGGAAAATGCCTGTGCCTGGGTGGCATGCTTTCCTTCCTGTGTCACTATTCCTTCCTTTCAGTGGAAAAAAAGTGAAACAAGGAAGATGCAGGTTCAGAAAATGTGTTKTTCTGTGGTCCCTCCAGCCTCCACTTGCCTTTGGCTTCAATTGTAGCACTGAGACTAAGCAGAGAGCATGCAAAGGCTTTTCACTASGGTTATTTTCCCTTCCCTCTCCCTAACAGACTCTTGAGGTTGAAAGATTAATGTCTCATATGTCAAATCTATGAAAGAAGTTGAAACACAATTCCTAAAAGATATTTACWAGTATTTGATTTCTTAGTTGCCTCTCCTTCATTTAGACAGGTCTGATAACTCTCTGCTTGCCACACAGCCATCGTAACAACTGTCCCTTCTCCCTCCCAAGTCCAAATCCATGGAGTCCCTGAATTCATGGTGCAAACACACCTTGCCTCCCTCCTTAAAGGTTGCTGAGGATCCTTCTTCAAGCTGATGACAGGTTGGCACAAAACAAGATTCTCACTGTAGACAAGGAAGTGCCTACCTGAGCAGGAGAGCTGAGTTTGTTGGATATGTTCTGGGTGTCTCTAAGGAAAAGGGTGGCTAATTGTGTCTTGCTCATTGAGGTATTGSAGTGAGGTGTGGGGTCAACTTCCTGCACAATTTTTCAGTTTATTTATTCTATATCTGAAGACAGATGCAACTGTATAATCTGTATAAATTTATTTGAGTTTTCTGCAAGAGATTTTTTTGGCAAGTGCATATATTAATCTTTTAAAGGAGTGCCTTATTAACTGGAAATAGTTGGTCCTTCTCTAGTTTGGTATTGCCATTTATACAAAATAAAACATCTTTAACTTGTGAAACCAAGAGAGTTGACACTGTATGAAAAACAGTGGTCTGATGAGATGGACTGTCACAAGAGGGGTGAGAGAAACATTTGGTTCCAGGAGATCTGAGGTCCAACCYGAGACCCTCTCCCCGCTCCAGCCATGAGGCCACTGACCATGCTTAAGTGCAAGCAGCCTCCTGTTTGTTCACAGGTGAGACAGATGGGCTTTGGGTGTCTCCTGCCCACAAACTGATGCAGATCTCTCATCAGAGGTGCCAAATAGGTGATGTAGGTTTTGCTTGTTTTTTTTTTCTCTAGACCAAAATTGGCTGTCTCTTGTGGTTCTTTCAGCAAAGGGCTGCATTTATTATAAGCTTCTGCTAAGATATCCAGCTCACCCTAAGAATTATTTATGAGACCTGGCTGTGTGCTTTGAGGATATATAAAATAARTGACACCACAAGTTCGGGCACTGATGCTCCTTTTGTTGATCTACTCCTGGTGATTGTTAAAGCTGAGACCTGGATGTCCTCAGCATCTACTGAAGCTAATGAGAGCTGAAAGCACCCCATGAATTCATTGGATTAAGTGCTAACCTTAATAACTGCTGATCTAAATGTTCCCAGTCCAGCAGCCAAGGACAGGAAAAATGCTCTGGAAATTTAATTTAATCTCTCAGCATGAGTGTCCTGTGTGARGCTCATCCCTGCTGCTGGACTGTCTTCTCACAGAATGCCTCAGTCACTTTGAGGRACCTGCTGATTCTGTGCTGAAATCTCATTCTAAATGTGATCCCTCTAKGTGTTATTTGGCTTTCAGATAACTACAACCAAGTTAACTGTGTAAAAACTTACGTTCATGATGTCTACTCCCTCATGAACTRGGCAGAGAGGAGGATTAATTGTTTGGTAACTGTGGAGCCCAAGGGTATTCACATCCCACCGGCTTGCTACATTGGAAAATCATTTTGTGGAGTAGAATGCAGTGATGATAATAATCCTCAGATGCTGCAGGAGATGGAAGCCAAAGCTGTGGTTGGTAAAGGCCAGCTTGTGGTGAGGTACTCATGTAATAATTTAAAAACAGTCCATTAGGAGATGTTCTTAGGTTAAAAGGAATAACTTGAGCCACCTCCAACCTTCTTGCATTTTAGCAACCTAAAAGTGAAGATGACATTTTCCAGTAGATACATACTGGGCAAGGGCTTGACAATACAGATGAGTGACTAAGTCTGGCCCCAGTCACAGGGTAAGCAAAGTTGCAAAGAAAAATGGATTTTATCTTTTTGAGCTAGATTTTAGAAATGTCTCATATTTTAAATTTAATTGCCTGGCAGTTTTAAAAAAATTATGTCCAAGAATGCTTTTAAAAATAAATACCATAGTTGTGACAACTCCACAGATACGCTAAAACAAGACTATAAAAAATCTGCTAAACACAGGCTGCCTCAGTCAGGACATCATTTTCATGCCAGTGCAGAGCATGGCAGGCTGCTGTACAGCCAGTCAGGGAACTGAACATGGTGGTGCCAGACCTGCAAAGCTTTGTAAACTCTAATGGAGATGCTCCATTGCTGCACATTTTGGCCAAYGTGCAGACGTGTGCACACATTCAGTGTCCTTTGAAGCAAAGCCAAGATAGCTATTACCTCAAAAGGTGCTTATAATGAAGTGATGCCATGTTGTAACCAGCAGTGATCTGATGGTGTTCTGAGATTTTCCAAATAGTACATCAAATAAGAAGAGTTCTTATTTTGATCTAATATCTTGCTTTATACTAATGAAGTCTTGACTGTGAACTACATTATATATTACTCATATATTGTTCTCATTGTTTGCTTAATTAATATTGGTGTCTAACATGGGGCACTTACTTATCTGATTTTTAATACTCAGTTTTCAAAAGAGCATCTTTTCATGGAGTTGACTATAAGGTAATCCTCTGCTTCAAATAACTGGTGACAGCAAAAGATTTGAAGAGTAGTTACAGCACATACACACACACACAAAAAATCAGAAAAAAAGCACACTGAAAGGTCATCTTTTCTATATGCCAGAGAAATTGGATGAATCACTGTRTTGCTCTGGGGACTATTATTGCTTGATGGGTCAGACTTACCCTGCTCTTTCCCAGTCTGGATCCCAGTTTAAGGTTGATTGTACCCATCCAACTCCCTTTCCATCTGTGGTCATATGACGGAACGGATTGATTATGGGGAGAAGCTCAACTGCATCAGGTGAGTAGGAATGTGCACAGGATCATTGCTCAGCTCAGACACAGAAGACAATTTTTCTTTTTGCTTTCGTTATGGCTGAACAGCTGTTCTACCTCCATTCACCATTGCAAATATACAACATCCCTGGAATAAGTGCAGCAATGTCTTACTTGGAAAGAAGTTATGAGGAAAGGAGGGATKGGATCCAAAAAATAGGCAGCTGGTGTTCTCTCAGGCAGCCTCAGGTAGTCCGTGGAGAAGTTTACTGGCAGTGTCTGGATATAGTCCTGACTTAAACAGGTCTTGGAGGCTGAACGGTGCTGKTGTTTCCAGAAGAGATCCCTCCAGTGGAGGATGCTGTTAGTCAGCTGGGAGGCTGCCTGGCTGCTACCAGCATRGGATGGGGCATTTTGCCAAAATTGCTTCATGAAATAGAGAGAAGGTGTGTGCCTCTGGGACCCCACTTTCCTCCCAACACTCTCATGGCATTCCTTAAGAAGCTGCCTCCAGCAGTGACAGCTGTTGAGGATCTCTCGGGTGCTCCTCATGCCTCTCCTGCTTGCTCTTGCTATTTCACATCATGACACAGTGCAGCTGTGAACAGCTCCAAACACCCTCTGTGACAGTGGTGGCCAGTCCTGTTTCATGAGCATCGTCTTTACCAAAATATTTACAACAGAGAAACCAGGTGCACCCCTTCCAAGTGAAGTTGGATGCAGTTGCAAGAGTGGCTGGAAAGAAAAGRAATTGCTTGTCCTCAAACAAAAGTTAATGCAGTTGCCGTGATTATTCTATGATTTCAACGACACTGAGAAAAGATGACTGATACATACAGCTATGTTGGAGCTGGTGTATCAGCCTCGAGCGCATTTCCTGACAGTTTAGTAATGACCACTTCCTGGCTAATAAACACAGTCTTGTATTTTATTTGCCTTAATCACCTTGGCCTTCCTCTACAGAGTTCATCCAGCCCAAAACAATGCTCTTGYGTTTCTTCTTTCTTTGTTTGTTTAATTTTTCAGACATATCCTGATTTCATAATTCCAGCTAGCAAAGGAACAAGACAGGGGGCATTACATTGGTTGAACTGTTCAAATGTCCCTCTGTTGGATCCCACACATGTGCTATTGCTTGCTGTGTTGTGTTTCTTCCCATTTCCCAATATTTGARCAGTAATACAAATTTTGCTTAGATTATTCTGGAGAGGTTAGTTCTAAATGCAGTTGCTGACAGAAAGTTATACCTACTACCTAGTAAATAAAACAAATTCTGTACTAACAGCTTAAAGGAGTGGAGGGATTCAAAACAGCAGCCATATAACAAAGCAAACATGGTCTTAACCTGACTCTTGTCACACTTACTGCCCCAACATCCCAACAGAAACTTCCTTCAGCACTTGGTTCAGTGCACAAGTCCTTTGAATGCGCAACATAAACGGACCAAATCTAACTCAGCATAACGTTACCTTGTTGTTACACATGTGGCATCTGTCTCTCCTTTATCTCTAACGAAAGTTCCTTTGGATGACACCATTTTGTCCAAGACAAGGTAAAAGACAATTTTAGTAGGTATTTCTGTGTGCAAAATGTCACTTCCAAGCCTTAGACATGTCTTGTTTCACTGCATGTTCCTGTGACACCCTGAAAACTTGACCCCTCAAGCCTGTTGAACAATTAGAGTCTGAGGAAAACCATCTTCTGAGTAAATCATCAATACTRCTCTCCTCGAGGCTAACAGAACTGTTTATCTCATTTGTCCTAGTGATTTAGGCAAGACTCTTTACTCTGATGCTCACTTTCAAATGACATATTACGTAAAATTACTGAAAAATGCACTGGCAGACAYTACAGCTAAGAATAACATGAAGCAAGTGATTTTCATGGGGAGAACTGCTTAGGAAGATGARTAGTACAACAAACGATTTCTTCTTCAGTTAAATTCCTAATTGGGAATATTTTCCTTATGGCAAATTATGAATGAATTATCAATTTGTTTTAGAAAAYTCAAGTTTAAAGATAAACTGTCACAGCATTTACAAATGATGTGTAGGTACTGATTATAAATTAGGTTTGCCATCTTCAATTCATCAAAGCAGGATCTTTACCAACTATTTTTGATTGTATAGGACAATTACTCCCAATATTTAAATTTGACATTGGTCGTTCATTCACTAAGTTGTTTTGGCTTTTTAAAATTCAAGTTGGTTTTAAACTTGATCTTTTTTTCATACAATAAATTCATAATGAAGCATGCTACTAATGCATGCTCCAAATCCCCCGAGTCAAACCTAATTCAGTCCCTGAGGATTAAGAGTGATTCTGTCAATCCCATGGTATTTGGGAAGCAAATTTTAAAAACGTATAAGATACAAAATGTATCTTCATTATAAGACTGCTATTATTCTTTCCTCAATGGGTATTGTTTTGGGGGGCAGACTAGGCTACTAATAAGACTGCTGGGCTCCCATAGCTGTGATGTGACATTCAGGAGCTGCATTAGCTGAATACGTGCTTGCTGCTCACTCTTTCTATACTGCATTTTTGTATATACTTTTCAGCCCCATGTCATTTTCTTCCCGGGGGAGGAGTTTTTGTGACCATGGGACCTTCCATATCAGGGAATTAATCTTGCTGAAAAAAAATCTGGAGGGATGATAGGTGGGGTTTTTGTTGGGTTTTTTTTGTAATTTTTTATTGTTGTTGTTGTTGTGGTTGGTTGGTTGGTGTTTTTTTTGTTTGGTTTTGGTTTTGGTTTTTTGAGTGGGTGTGGGTGTTTCTTTTTGGTTTTGTTTTTGTTTTTTTTTGCTTGTGTTTGGTTTTGTTTTTGGTTTTGTGTTCTATTTTTTTGTAGGCTGTTTTGGTTTTGGTTTTGGTTTTTGCTTTGATTAGGAAAGCCACCCAGCATGGATCAGTGCACAGCCTCACAAATGCWTGTGCCAGAGCAGTGCTGGAGGCAGCAGAGAGGAAGCAATGGCAGGATCCAAATGTTGCCTGTTGGMTTTACTGCTGCCCACTGACCCTGCCATGTCCCCTTGGTTTGCTGGCATAACTGAGCCACTGGTCAGCACACTGAGAGCAGAGAGCTAAGGCAAAAAGACAGCCCAGTGAAACGCCGGCTGCTAATTTTAGCTGGATTGATTTGTCTCAACCACTTCAGTGCATGGTGACACAGATAGTCATGCCAGCACAGTGGAGGAGCACAAGGAAATGCAGGGAACAGAAGGATGGTGTCAGGATGGACAGGGTGGGGACTGCCAGAAGTAACTCTTGCTGAAAAATGTCAGTGRAACCCTATTGAGAGTAGCTCTGTCACTGCAGGAAAATCCTTTAGTACAGTCTGGCCTGTCACAAGTCATCAGTCTCCACGTTACTGTTTTTCTTTTGGAACAGATCACACATTGATTTCAGGGCATCAGCTTTCACCTCTAACCCTGCCYTGTGCACAGGCTTCCATGGGAATTACACCTGGAATAGGTTTAAAGATTTTGCACCTATGAGACCAGGCGTTCACCAAGAAGAAAATACTGTTTCTTAAATTCAACTTTATAATTTTCTTTTTTCACAAAAATATTTGCAAGCAATAGCAATTTTAGCAGACCTAGTCTGGGAATCTGCGTTCCCAGCAAATTTCAGTGTTTACTACAAATATGCCTTTGACAAGTCAAGGCTGCTTATCTAAGAGATAGAATGTAGTATTTCAATTTTTTTATGGCTAACCAAATTATTATGCATTTGCTTTTCTGGTTGATGTAAATGTAATCACAGAATRAAACTACTGTGTGGTTAAATAAATCAAAGCCTTTATCTGAAGAAACAAATGCAACTTCCCCTGAATTTATCCGCATTGTCATTTGAGCGTAACTTCACTGACAACATTATACACGAACAACTGATAATGAAATCCTTTTTACTACACATTCCTTTAATACTCTACTYACTGGGAAGGAAGACAAGGAAGTTGTGACATGAGATGGCTTTAAGGACTTAAAGCACATTCTGACAGTGCATTGACTCATAAAATCTTCATATCCATATATCCATACTGCTCAGAATACTCATCTTCAACCCCAATCATTATGTGAACCCATCTCCTGAATCAGCTGCAGCACTAAAGGTTTAAGGGGCTGGCCATGATTGTGTTTGCTTTRTAAAATAACTCTAGGCTGAAATGCATATGTCAGCAAACCTTTTATATGTATCTGACAAATTTGTTGAATTGATACTTAAAGAGAGGATGCAAAAATGCCTAGAAAAYCATGCAATGTTATGCTAATGTTTAACTAATATGCTTTCTATACAAGAAAAGATAGTAATTAGATTTATATAAAGTCTAATCAAGAATGGGAAAGCCTATATAGCTGCACATTTATTTTATAGCAACAGAAAACCACAGAGTCAAACTATTATTTTATTCCAGATTAAATGTTCTGSAGTTCAAAAACAGTTGCTCCATTGTCCCACAGAAAATTATTAGTTAAACTAAAGATAAACTTAAGTTCATTAGGATAGAAATTATCAAAGAAAGAACTAGAATGGATTGTATAGGAATGAAAATGGAATGAGAGGATTGTCTAGAGCCATAATGATCAATCCAYTGACAGCTTTCCTCCCATGTGCCTGTCAGTGGCATCTTACAGCTGCCATACAGTGGATACAGTGTCTCAACAGTGCAGTCAGGGAATCCAGCTGGACCAATCAAAACCAGGTGGACAGCACATAAATGGCAAGCAAGCAGCAGCAGCCACTTGGTCTTCTCTGGCCACTTCCAGGGGAAAACCATTAACTAAGAGAAATACCTATGGGAAGAACTGTGATCTTGCTATAATCTTCCTTGGCTTTAGATGAGATGAGAGACTTGGCCATTGATCTCCCAGAACTAGAACACCATGTCTGGGGACCAAAGGAAAACCTAATGCAGGAAAACCAGCTTCAAAGAATTATCCCCTGGTTCCCCTATGCTCATACTAGAAATTGGGTGGCAGTAAAAGGATTTGCYGACCACTTTCTTCAGCGAAGGTTACTGGGTTGGCCACTAAGGTATCCATTTGCTACSACTTCAAACCTCAAACCAGGRAAGGCAAAGCAGGGTTAGGGACTTSAGCTGCTGACAGAGGGACTGGCTGGGGGTGTCTAGAACTCCTCCTAGGAAGGGCTGGCTAAGTAAGTAGGAGGTGGACACATACATGGGATGTAGATATAATCTAAAATTTGTATACAGCTCCTTGAGACTTCCAGGTCCATCTGAAAGATGGAGAATTCCTGTTCCTTGTTTATCAGAAGGATTAGGAATTTATTTATAGTTATTTATATTAATTGCCCTATGCAAAGTTGATGCGAGTACTAAAAAAATCTATGAAGAAGTCCCTGAGGAGCTGCTGCTGAAGAACAGARATGGTGTTTCTGCCACACAGACTGCATTGCAAAGGGACGTGTCRAGGGCTGGAGAGCCTATAAATAGACCCAATTTTAATACTTTTATAAATGGCTTGAGAACAAAAAGTAGAACACACTAATGAAAGCTGCAAATAGTATTCAGGCACATTCAGTAAAAGATGATTAACAGTACTGTAAAAGGAAAAACTAAATTTCTTTGATACATAGAATAATAAAAATGCCATGTAGTTTTTTACTGTACACCTGGGAGTATGTGTATTCCTGCATGTGTATGTGCATCAACTAGTTTGGGGATGCCTAAACCACTAAAATGATACAAATGTGAAACTAATGGAGATATTTTACCATCTTGGTCTTTGTGTTTCCAACAGCTACAGAAAAAGCAATGCCCTTCTAAAATGTGGTCTGGAGCATCACCACTCTGATTGTGGTCATTTTTTGAGAAAGATTAATATGTGTCAGAATAGTAGAAGTGTTATTTATGGAAAGGAAGTCACTTATGGGAAAAATCTCTTCCATTCTGTATGAACTTGCAAAATGAAGAATCAGGGCAAGATGATGTTCTAAATATACCTAGGAAAAACATGAGAAAGGAAGGAAGAAAATCTAATTGGGATAAAGAATAGTATCTGCCCCTATGCCAGCAAATAAGCTTGAAGTCAGAAGGATTTACTATTCTCCAAGCCAAACTATGAAATAGCTGTTCAACAAGAGATGTGAGGACAAGAAAATTAACTCATCTTAGACACTATCAGCTTGTGCATGGCTGCAGGTGCCTCTGCAAAGTGARTGGCTTACTCTTAAAACTGTTATCACTTCTGATTTATCACTATCTGATTGATCAAAATTGTATTATTATTTTAGTCGGTAAGCTTCCAATAGTAGGTGATAGACAACTTTTTTTTTCCGTTTTTGACTTCATTAGGCTGACACAGTTCTGGTAATACCAAGCTATCCAATGGACAATACTAATCTCTGATAAGGCTACTAAATGTTTGGACTATCTGGTATAATTGGACCTGCTAAAGGATCTTTCTCAACACAGCATGAAAATGAATGCTAATTTTTTTCAATAAAACAGTCAAATCCACATCAGGCTAAAAAGAAGAATTCATCTTTAGGAGTGCAGTGCTGTGATGTGTTGCAGGAGGTGAGGGGAGGTGCAAAATCCAGGCAAGGCTTTCAGTGACTCAAAATCAGGGTGCCAGTAGTTATCCCCACTGCAAACTTGGCAGGTAAGAGTGATGGCCACAGCTCATACTAAACCATCCCCCAGGAATCTCCTTCTAATGTACACCATCATGTTCCCTCYATATAACTCAAAGGAGAAAGAAGTTCTTTGAAAATCCAAGTTTATTCTGGAACTGCCAAATCCGAAAAATCTCCTCATCCTTAKGACAAGCTTTTCAGGGAGCTGGTGCAAATTACAAATGCAAACTGAAGCAGTAAAATAGTTCTATGCAATGATCATTCTGTCAGGACCCTCAGCTACTGGAGAATGTCACTGGCAGAGCTGGTGCTTTCTGCTACTTGCCTCTTCTGTATATGGGACAGAARTAAAAAGAAACTAAATGATGAGTCTGGTTGCATATTTCTGCAGCAACTCCAGAAGTTAACCACCTTCAGATAGCCTACGTACAGCTAACTGCTGAACCTTGCTTTCTTTACTGCAGTTAATTTCATTATATGGCACACACTGATGGTGATTGTCCAAGGACTGGTCAGCTGAGCTATTATTTTTCTTTCCCTGGTCTGCCTTCAGTGTAGATAATGGATGGATGATGAACAAACTTGAGAGTACTCCACAGCATTTCTGTATACAGGAGGAAAAATTTTGAGCAAAAGTTTGTGCCAGAGCTGCTTAAGGGAAAACCTCCAAAGTACATGGCAGCATTTCCAACCACAAGTAAAACAAGCCTGTAGGTGTTCATGCATGTGTRTGCCCTTGTTAAGCTACAAAGGCTTCACTGGCACCTTCTGTGAACAACCACAGATGTTTCACCTATCAGCTTCTCCAAACCCCACCCTCTTGTACCTATACAACACACAGGGGGACTCACACATCCAGATTAGGCCCACCAATCCCCTAGTACTAAGGTGATAAGTTTTACCTAAGGGTYTTGCTGAGGATTTCCACTTAGGTGCTTGCTTTTTATGCAGGACCAGTGACAACTTGGCTGTGACCTGTAAGTTATTGAGAGGAAGGAAAAGTTACCTCCTAAGCAGATGACCTTAGCAATAAACTAATRGGAGTAGGAAGCCCTTTGCAGGCATCTTTAGAGCAGGGTCAGAACAGAACAATTTCAGCGGAGACTCTGAAGCATCAGTACTCTAGTCTATGCTAATCAAAAGTGACTCAATCCAAAGTGAATGACACTTACATGAAACAAGTAAGTGTCTAGAGACAGTAGCCTAAAATACACTGGTGCTGCATTGATCCTTTTTGGATTGGTAAGTTTCCCTTGGCAACAGCCTTGAGATGAAAGAGGCAGTAAGCTGGCAGTCTGAGCTGGCATTTGTGTCCTTCAACACAGATACCTGCTGCATGAAGGTTTTTAAGTATTTGCTACAGACAAGTTGAAACAGGCAAGCTTAAGCTATTATCCTACAATCTAGTGTACTAGGAAAGTGTTCCCAGATACTCCAGAAGTCCATGGCAGAGGCAGCACAGAGGCTGTGTGGAGGAAAGCATACACATTTTCAAAATACTTCATGTAAGCTATCACTGATAAACTTCCAAGTGTGAATCATAAGCAATATATTCTGGTCAACTAGTCATAAATCCTAAAGATAACTTTGAAGGTCAAAATAGCTAAACTTAGTGACTGTCCTGTTCAGCTCCCCCTTTCTCGGCACACTGCAGTGCTAACCCTGACACGGTGATTGTCAGACTAGTGAAGTCAGGAAGAAACAGAATGTAWGCAGATACAAAACCAAATACAACAGGTTTCCTGTAAAACAATTAACACACTCACTTATTTTAAACAATGCTTAAGCTCTTACTGTTACAGCTTCAAACACAGGAATGAGTATCACAAGATGCCAGAAGCCTAGATTTCATAACACTGCATTTTTCACTCTACTGACATTTTGCCACCCAGTGTCACTCTACTCCAAGGTAAGGCCTTGCTTGTGAAAAGCCAGTTTAAGTGCGAGTTTGTGTACCGCAGTTCTTGGGCAGGATACTAGATTAATAAATACTGAGTGTGACTCAGTCATTTGCATGTCTGACATCCTCCTGAATTCCCCTTCTGCAGGCTGCTGTTGTGGCAGCTCAACATCTGCTTGGTGGGTGCTGTGGCTGCTCTGGCCACTGTGACTGCTTAGTGCTCTGACAGTGTCACAAGTCCTGCAATCACATGACTACACAACACACCAATTCTCTATAACCTCATTTTTAGTCCCTGTATCTCTGTCTGTGTAATATGGTTAATAATTGGTTTGAATCTTGYTTCCAGTAAGACCCACTCTTACAATGGGGAGATTGTTCACTTAAATACCCAATATTTTACTTTTTCTCGGTTAAACTCACCTATGACACATTGCATTCCTAGTCAAACTCCATTCTTAACAAAATGGAAAACTTGGAAATTAATTACTCAAATGACTAATCCAGCTTTGCAGCACTGTTTAATGCTGCTTTGCAAGAAACAAACTGAGAGCAACTGACCAACAGCATTGGGTGGTGCCATCAAACTTGATTACAATAATTTTGGTAGAAGCTTTTTCTCCAGTGGGGAATAATGACTTACTGTGCCSAGGTAACTTGACTGAAGCCATTTATATGGAAGTCTAGCCAGGTTGTGTGAAGGACTTAATCAGAATTGTTTTGAAGTGTCTGATGGGATATCTTCTGTGTCACTGGAGATGAGAATCACAGACTGCCACAAGTGAAATAGCTAACACTGATTAGTACTCTGATCAGACCTCTGCTAGGTGCTCATGAAAAACCAGCAATAAATCAGGAAATATTGCAGAAATTTATTGCAGAATTTATTTGTAATTTATTTACAGAATGTATTGCAGGAATTGTTGCAGAAATACATGCAGTGAAGATAGGTATTAGGAAAAATGAGCCTGGGAAAGGAAGCAAACTGGACATCCCAACCAGAGAAATGAGATCTACTGAGAAAATAAGCACAGGCTATGTAGGAAGAGATCTCTTGAACACTGTTGGAAACCAGCCCTAGAACCAGTTCTAGAACACCAGGAAATCAAGCACAGAAAATAAATCAAGATGTATAATTCTTATAGGAGAGGATGGTTTCTAAAGCTTCTACTTAACCAGTGATGAAAGATTAATTCCTCCTCAAGCTTGACACTTGCATGCTTGCAACTGTCATTATGCTTTCATACCAGTGATCCATTTCCCTGTTGACTGTGATTTCCTTACCTCATCTAACTCACTGCTCAGTCACCTCTATTTCCTTGCAGTAGACTTTGTCAGATGCTCCTGACTACAACAGATCTTTCCTAGTTATGTGCACATAACACATTTAAAACAAAACAAACCCAAATTCACTACTGGTTTACTCCCAACTGTTGTTTGATTTTCCTTAACATTTTTATCTTTAGCCCAAACTAGCAGTACTTGGCTGGTTAGAGCTGTGGCGGAAAGCAAGGTAGAGAAGGATTGCCAGAGCAGGAAGCCCAGGCTCCACTACCAACAACACTCTATCTGGCAACGGGTCCAAAAGCTTTGAACTATTTTAAGGGGATTAGCACCACAAAAGAGGAAAGCATGAAGGAACAACGTGATGCATCTTTTTTAGCCAACAGTCGAAATAGCTTCAGCATTCATTCTGACAAGAYAAATGAACAATCAGCTTTTCTAAGACTAGCCAAGAGAACATTAAGATWGTAATATAACTGAGAGAAAATGTGCCTACTTGAACATATAATTTTTACTGAAGATTATTCCACTCAGTCCTCCCACTAAAAATGAGGGCAAGATATACCCAATGATGAGATGGTAAAATACATGATTTTATCTGCACATATCATATCACTTCTGAAAGAGGAGTGGATTTAGTGAACATGCTAAAGTGTGCCCGAATAGAGAGCTTTGGGATGGAAGGAATAGATACAGATTGATCAAACCACCATGCCTCTTCAGGAAACTGACAGATGGATCTTGTGGTAAAATGGAATAACCCCCACAGTATAGACTGTATAGACTTCAGTATAGACTGAAGACTGACCAAAGTAGGAATCTGGAGGTCCTGGTGGACTGTGGCAAGGACAGCATGAGCAGGGTCACCCCATGAGGGTGGATAAGTTGGGAAACAAGGTTGACCACAGGATAGGCAGGGCAGTATCCTCACCAAACAGGGTGCAGTTCCATAGGATTTGGGTAGGACTGGAGTGGTGACAGGTCTTCTTGAGAGTCCAAAACATGGCAAGGTAATGAGTCATGTCCAGAGTCCAGACAGAAAGTGAAGCCAGAAGCCAGAAGCCAGAGTCAGAGTAAAGGTCCATACAGGAGAAAGGGTTGGAGACAAGGCTGTATACCACATAGGTGCRTTGAGGAAGGACAGCTGATGAGAAAAGATGACAGGAGACTAAACTTCTGTGCAGCTAAAGTCCCAGGCRAGGGTGTCAGGACAGTTAAGGCCCAGCCATGCGCTTTACTTGGCCTGACAGGTACCAAGCAAAACATAAGTGAGCAGAACAGCACGGTGGTGAGCAAGGCTACCTTTACAGACACATATTAGATTGTTTTCACAGGCATGCAGCCAGGACATCAAAAGRAGTACTAGTCCTCTTTACTCAGCACTTGTTAYATCACGTCTGGAAAACCACACTACACTCTGGAGCCTGCACTGTGAGAAAGAAGCTGACAAATTGCAGTGAGTGCAGCTGAGGACAATCAAATTGGCATGGGGGTGGGAGCATATGCCCTCCGAGGAAAGGCTGGGAGAACTGCATCCAGGCTTGAAGGGAAACCCAAGAGCTTTCTTCCAGTACCTGAGACWATCAAGAAAATGGAGCAAGACTCTCTAATGAGGTGCACAGCAACAAGATGAGAGGCAACAGTCACATGAGGACATCCTGATTCAAGGGGAAAAAAGATCACTGTGACACCAATCAAGCACTGACACATAGGTTGCCCAAAAAAAGTTGTGCACTCCATTCTTGGAGGTTTTCAAGACCCCACTGAACAAAGAAGGCTGAAGAAAAAGAAAGTTGGAGTGGAGACCTCTTGAGTCACCCCAATCYGAACAATACTATTCTATTACTTCCATTGTTATTCAAGCATTCTGCTGAACAGACAAGGCCAAAGGAGAATGAAGGACATTTGRGCATGTGGAAAAAGTTGTTGAAGAATCTCATTTTGATTACAAGTTACAAGTACAGAATTACTCAAACGAAATAGTCCTTTACTGAACACAGAATTCTTTAATTTTTTCCATACCCTTTAGGGATTTTTTTTTTTTTTTACATTTTACTTCTTTGTACATAAACTTCTCAGTCTTTTTTTAATTTCACTGTTCTTTAATGAGGCTCATTGTACATTGCACTGTTTGCCCAATAAAAACATTCCAGGACTAAAGTGTGTTGTCACGCTCTCACTACCTTTGAACTGCTCCATCTCTGATGTTTGTTCAATTTTCCTTTTATTTATCCCTCCTTTCAGTGCAGCCCTGATGATGTCCCAACATTCTTCAGCTTTGAAGTTGAATSTTACCCTGAAATGCACATTATATTTCAACATGAATTACATTACCTCCTAGGTAAACCCCAAAATCAATAATTTATATGATACTATTGCTACTTTTCAATTATTGCTACTTTTAAACTTGTCTAGTAATGAGCACTCCATGCCCTCTTCAGCATTAAAAGCTGTCATTTCTTTGGAGAAAAATGTTTGTGTTTTTCTTTGGAATAGGAAAGATGGATTTCTTGATGTYATTGATTTCTGTCATTCTTCCCTCCCCACCCCTGCCTTTGGCTATTACACTGTATCACCTGTATGGAAACATTGTCCATTTACTTTCAGATTATGTGAATAGTCTGCAAGCATTCAACACTCCTATCAACCTGCTCAATTAGCTGATAAATTCCGAACCTTCAGGTATTTCAGGTAAATTCAGCACTTGAGGTCAGCTAATGCCTCCCCAAGGCTGGGAGAACSMTGGCTGGAAACACCTGACTSTGTTAAGGGCAGACTGGTCCATGTGCTCAGAGGAATGAAACAGATGATGGTGCTCAGTGTTGTACACTGTGAGGGACATGTTCTAAAGGGGATCTGGCCTGGTCCTAGGCACTCAACAGTCATTGGCATTGTAGATCTTCCATTTTGGCTGACATCAAGACATCAAAGCTCCAAGTCTGCTCCAGTGTGCGAAATGAAGTGGAAACCAYCAGATTTGTTTAAAAGGCAAACCCCTTTACCAAAATGAAACACCAGTGAAAGCATAAGCAGAGAGTTCTTTTGCTCCTATGGGTGCACAACAATGTTCCCTTCAGCATATCTTTCAGAGTTGATGTGGTYTCGTAACTCACAACCAACATAATGAAAGGAGCTCCAGGTGGACTTACATAGGGGAAAATGCATTTTAGAACAGTTTTAAACATTGGTGGGTATAAGGCTTTGGGGATTTTTTCCGTTTTTTTTTTTTGTTTTTTGGGTTTTTTTTTTCTTTTGTCTGCTGTAAACCAGTTCATTTGTAAAGCCGCTGACTACCCTGTCCCCTTCCCACCTCTTTCTAACCTGTATTTTATAAACTCAGCTTCTCATCCCATCAGAGCTGTAAGCACTGCTGAGCACAAGGGACTGCCAGCACCCAGCGCCTGCGGCCGCGCTGGCGCCTGAGCTCATTGGGAAGCACAAGGAAATGCATGAGTCTCCAGGGCGGATGCCAGGGAGTGGCAGGCTCTTTTCACGGGTGCCCAGCGACAGGACGAGGAGCAATGGCCACACTTGAACACAAMRAGCTCCACCTCAACACGAGGAAGAACTTTTTTCYATGRAGGGTGGCAGAGCACYGGAACAGGCTACCCAGGGTAGTTGCGGGRTCTCCCTCTCTGGAGACATTCCAAACCCACCCGAACGCGTTCCTGCGCAACCCGCTCTAGGTGACCCTGGCCTGGCAAAGGGGGTTGGACCGGATGATCTCCAGAGGTCCCTTCCATCGCCAACAACCTGCGGGCCGGACAAGTGCGCCGAGCAGGGACCAGCGGCTCGGGAAGCGCCGCGTGCTGCGGGCCGGGCCCGCCCCAGAGGCGGCCGGAGGGCGTGAGGGGCGGGGCGGGGCCGAGGGGCGGCCGGCGGGCGGTGCGAGGGGCGGGCGCTGTCTCCGCCCGGCRGGCGCTGTGCTGCGGCGGCGGCGCCGCTTCGCTTCCGCGGCGGGGCCGGGCCGGGCCGGGATTGGCCGCGCGGCCGCCTCGCCCCAGAATGCAGCGCATGGCGCGTCATTGAAGAGAGACCATGATGGCGGCGGCCGCGGCGGCGGCGGGGGGTGCCCCCGAGGTGATCGCCCAGCTGGAGAACGCGGCCAAAGTGCTCATGGTGAGGCGGGTGGCGGCACCGCCGCGCCTGGAGCGCCGCTTCGCCCCCAGAGGGGCGCCCGCGCCGGACCCCTCTCCCCTCCCCACCTCCGCTCCCGCCGCCCTCGCCCCTCGGGCGTGGCGCTCCGGGCGCAGCCCGTCGGGGCGCGTCGCCCCCGTCGCCCCGTCCCGCTCCCCGGTCGGCCGGGCTCCCTCCCCTCCTGTCCTTCCGCCGCCGCGCCGGCTGGTCCCTGTGGCCCCGCAGCCGGGGCCGGCCCCGCCGCGCACGCCGCGCCGCTCCTCCATGTGCCGCCCGCTCCYCGCCGCCCCGAGCGGGCTCTGCCTGCTGCCCGCGCTCCGCGCTGCCCGCCCCGGCTGCGGGGTGTCCGTCCTGGAGCCCCCGCACCGCCGCGCTCCCTCGCAGAGACCCTCGCCGAAGTTGCCAGTGAGCAACTCTCCCTCCCTCTCTCCCGGCGGCGGGGCCGGGGCCCCGGGCACCTCCCGCGGCGGCGGAGGAGCGGCCGGAGGTCGCGGCCGTCCCCAGCCCAGCGGGGACAGCGAAGCTCCCTGGGCAGAGTGGAAGCGGCCTCGGGAATGGYGCGATCCGGTTCCAGAGTTTTCCTTTAAACTGGGTAGCAGCGAGGAGTCATAGGCTCACGATGCTGCCGCCTTGAAGCAAAGCCATTAGTGGTGCTTCGCACTTGGTCTTTTTATTATCAATTARCAGGCCATGCTGATTGTGAGTATGTTATCTTGTTTTCATAATTGAATGGGAAAGGAAGTCCATATGGCAGAGATCAGAAAATGTGATGGAATTGGATACCGGTAATGACCATTGGTGTCATCCTGGTTTTGCATCCTTGTAAAAAAATTGTTTGAATGAAAAACTCCAGGTTGGCTGGTATAGTTTACAGGTTTTTCGCTTAGATCTTCTGTAAATGTCTACCTGAAAGCTTTCCCCAYGGAATTTATCTTGTCAAAAAGCAGTTCTAACAGAAATAAAGTTTGTAAGCTGTTGATATTAATGGGATTTCAAAAGAACCAAATAAATAGTAGCGGAGTTTTTCTGGTATCAATAATTAATCAATGGCTGCAACTGGACTGATTGCAGTTTAATGTCTCGCTGTAGCAGCCTGACTGTAAAGCAACAGGTGATCAGCTTTACTTATGGGTGTCCCATTAGAATATGTGTGTTACTCCTTGTGAGGTCAAAGCCTGAGAAAGATTGACTGTGTTTCCAGGCAGGACAGTAAAGGTAAATAGCTTGGCAACAAGCACTAGTGCTTCCAGAAAAAWCACTTTTCAAAGTATGCCACCAGTGATAGGTTTCAGACTTTGAGCTGCTTTTGATTCATGCATGCTTTGCAAAACATGACTGTGTAGCTTGTTAGATCTTCTGGTAAARTCTGTATATATCAGTTTTAAAAATAACCCAAATGCAATAATTGCCAGGAGCTTTTGATGGCATAAGGAAAATAGGTAGTAAGTATTACTATGTAACAGAATTCGTATTTGCAGTGTAAGCTGGAGGTTAGGTGATTTTCAATATCAAACCGATCCCATGTGGAGTGGCATCTCCAAAATCTTGCATCTGTGCTTGAAGACTAAATGTAACTTGTGTGGGCATTGTTTCCCTAGCATAGCCCTCCTAGCACAGAGAGGGAAAAGTAAAAGTAACTTACTGTGGAGTTGAATTAAGTAAAAATGTTAATATAGTGAAAAGACGCAGGCCTCTCATGGTTATGTCTGTGCTTCTATTGAAGAATAGTTGCTGAACTTGCTGGAAAAACTATGCCTTGGATCTGCAAGCACATGGATTTTAAGATCCTTGTTGAATTTTTATGTTCCTCTCTCCAGCCTCTGAAAATATGAAACCAAACTTGTTGTGGTTTTAGCTTTTTCTTTTTACTTCTTTTCCACAGCTGATTTTGGAAGTTTCCTCGACAACACTAAACTGAGAAGAATTAGTTAGATAGCTCTTACTGAGGAAGCTGCCTGAAACAGAGATATTCTCTAAAGCTGTCCATGAGGGTGAGGACCCAGAATCAGGCTTTAAGCAAGTCTGGCTATGGAAGAACTGTGAGAACTATTGAGTGTTATTGCTCTGTTCCTTCTCAAAACTCATTGAGTCTTTGGAGGGATGCAGGAGAGGAATGCAGCTCAGTGGGTGCTTCACAAAGGTAGATGTGGGTCCCTAGAGACTGAAAGATTTATGAGATCTGTTCCTGTTATGTCTTGCTAGCAAATTTGCAAAAAGAAGAGCTTACTTGTGTTTCAGGACTGCGCCTGGACAGTGATGATCTGAATTTCATTTAGCCAGAGAGCTGCACTGTTAGGTTACAGGTCTGCTTGAGGATGAGGGCAGGAAGCTACCTCTGTGTGGCAGATGGGATGGGTGAACTGAACAAGCAAAATTGTGGGATCGCTTAGAAAGTTATTTATGTAAAAATCTGAGGACTTGGGGTTGGGAGGGTGATGAACCTGGTGCAACTGTTGGAGGTTGTGAGTCAAGGTCAGCACCTTGCAGTGGAGCCACACCTGGAGTAATGGGAGAGGGCAGAGCTGTGAATGGTCTGACAATAGATGGCAGAAGGTTTTAACTGGTAGGGAGGGAGCTGTGGAGGGATTTGGCAAGGTGTTCTTGTGACAGTGTCTCAGCTGAGATGGTGGCAATCCTTGCMAAATACAGATGGCTAGTGATAGATCAAAGATGTTTCAGCATATCAAAACACAGAGCAGGGAGTGGTGGTGGCTTACCTGATACTTGTCTTGGTTTCAGACTGAAATACTGACTCTTGAGGAGAATAATGGMATGCTAATAAAAAGACCTGAATGTGTTTAATTAACTTTCCTTGAGGCTAAGTATGGAGCCTCATAAGTACTGTGAGCTCTCTAAATCTTTGATAAATRTTTTCGTAATT
The DNA here is from genome assembly GCF_030028575.1 of Malurus melanocephalus. Lineage (NCBI taxonomy): Eukaryota > Metazoa > Chordata > Aves > Passeriformes > Maluridae > Malurus > Malurus melanocephalus. The sequence goes on along the minus strand of NW_026623325.1, from coordinate 1,468,968 downwards.
CTTTTTTTTCCCATTGCTCTGGGTTAGCTGAGTTTTCCTTTGGAAATTTACTTTTTAGATATCAGAAAAAGTATGCCCCAGTCCTGATCTCCTAAACTGCTGATCTTTATGGACTTTACAAACCATAGCGTACCATGTTTTAACACTGTAAAGGTTCAATCTGTTCTCTCACCAAGCTCTTCTACAGCTGCTTGGAAATGCTTTTCCTTGGTTATGCCTTTCAACAGGCTCTACGTAGCTCGCATTCAAAAGCCTTAATTTGAGTAAGGATTGGAATTTGGTTAAAATTGAAGAGTTGTTATAAAAGATGAAACTTATGTTGTCATTAGCTACCAAGTATGACTTTGAAGGCTGGTACTGTGACAATTTTCTTTAATGTGTGTGAAAGTACTTGCARTATAAAAATTTGGTATGTAATTCCTTTCCAGCAAAGCTACATGGTGTTTACTTGAAGTAAGAGCCCCATTAGTGCTTTGCTGTGAAGTTTTTCAGTGCCACAGAACGGTATCCACCTTTGGCCTGTGTGACTTTGGCTTGGTAATGAACTGAAATGATTTACTCCTCCTCCGTTTCCTACTGGCTTGGCATCTCCTGAYATGTGTCTCCTATCTATTATGTTCTGTTTAGCTCAGGTGGTAATTAATGCCAAATATAATTAATACTAGTTAAGCACTGTTTTAATAGCTGTCTTCATGGATTAGAGAAGACATTGGTTGTATTATTATGGAAAGAAATGTACATTTCATCCCAAAGGTGAGAGGATGAAGTAGGAAGCATGTCCAACGCTTGTCTAGTTATTGCTGAGAGTTTTTATTAAAGCAGGTTGAAATTTTGTAGCATATAGTGTGCTCTGACACCTAAATGTAAATTCACAGGTTATAGGTTGCTCACCCCGCCTCTTTCCAGAAAGGGGTGCTCTGTTCTTACTTGCAKTTCCACTTTCTTCCTTGTGATCCTGTGCAGAAGATATTAATATTGCTGAGATGACATAGGAATTAAACAAGGGAATGGATTTTTGTCAGGTTAGCAAGATGTATTGGCTATCTGTGCAGCCATTTAGGTTGCAGAGCTAGCACAGGGGCACTGAAATTAGATTGCTGGACACGTACAGAGCTGGTCTGCCCCCGTCAGTGGTGAGCTGTCAGGTTGGCTCAAGTGTATAATATACCTTCATTGTACAATTTACTTGATAACTCAGACTCTCCTGATATTAGAAATGCCAGACTTCACTTAGAGGTGCGCATTGAAAAGAAAGAGGTAACAGGTTTCAGAAAGGAACATTCCAGATGGAGGCAAGGAAAAAATATCACAGTGTGATAGGTGGAGGCAGTGGAGCAGTCTGTGTGGAGACTCTATGGGATCTCCCATCTTTGGAGATATTTAACACTTGACTGAACAAATCTCACAACAACTTGATTTAACTTTGAACCGAGTTCTTTTTTTGGGCAGGGGACTGAACAAAGTAGGTCCAGAGGTCCCTGTTATGCTGTTCTATGTGGTGTGGTTCTTGGAATGTTCAAAAAACATTTGATCAAAGGCTTTTGCGGAAGAACCTCATTCTTTAAAAGTTTGTAAATGTTCTGTTTTGACTACGGTTTGTTTTAAGGCTGGGGGATGTTGGGTGTGTGTATGGGGTGATGTGGATTCTCACATCACCACCTTCTCAGGGTACCACTTAGTTTGTGACTTATCCTGCTATACTGAGGGAGGTTTCAGGCTAAAGTTGGGTTGTCTGACAGTAGTCCTACAAACTTCACTTTCAGATGTTCAAATAAGGTTACAGAATAAGAGTGTAAGGGTGCACATTAGTAAGTCCAGACTGTTTATACTATCAACCAGTTTTATGTTTGGCTCTTTCTTGGAGATCAGGGTTGTTGTGGTAAGTGTATGAAATTGTCAAAAAATAAACTCCCTTGCCTTCTAKCCAGTCCTTAGAAATCAGAGTGGCTGGGTATAGATAGGCTTAGTTTCTCATTTATCATCAGTTAGACACTGAAGTCTGCTCCCRTTGAATAAGAACTTCCATGGTTGCGGAGTCATGAACAGCCTGTTTTTTTGAAGCAGCAGATGATAGATTCTTGTTAGATTGCTGATAACTGCMCTAGACCTYCAACCTGTAAGTGCAGAGCTCTGTGTACAAGTGTTYCCAGGTAAGCTCCAATGCAGTCTTGTCCCTGCTTTGGGGAGAGGAGAGGAGTAAGCCCATTGTCTTGTCTGCAGAGTGGGGTTGTATTCTTGTCTTTCCATAGTGTAGGATTTCAAATACCAGTTGTATACTTCTTGGACAAATGGATGAATGGCTGCAGTTAAAAATCATTGTCTGCCTGTTGCTGCCATCATAGATGTGGGGTGGGGGGATATCTGTTTTCTCATTTTCATTTCGGTGGGCGTGGTTTTTAATATATAAGCAAGGGGATAATGAAGATCTTTGGTTATCTTCATCAAACCGAGCTACCTAACTTGTGGCTGAAGAAAAGACAGCACAGAACTGCAGTACTTCAGTGTGCTCTTCCRCATGGCTGAGGCAGCAGTGGYGGCCATAACAATCTTTGCCATGTCTTTACTGCCCTCACAGTCKCCTCAGAGGAASAGATCTAAACCAARGCTTGTTATGCACAGTGAAGGGGCAGTGAGGCTGAGGGCTGGCATAGGGATATGGGTGCTTTTCTGCACTTCACTGAGACAACATGAGGCTGTGGGGCCTCTGCTTCAGCCCAGYCACCAYTCAGCTGTTAAGCCTTGCTCAAGCCCAGTTTCAAGATGAGCAAGTGRCTTGGCTCGTGGTTTTGCTGAATCAACCTCATCAATTCTCCACCATCTCACATCTGGACATAACCAGCCAGTCTGTTTTCCACAAGGGCCATGACAATACCTATTCCTCAAGGAAGTTCAGTTTCTTGTTGTAATTTGTCTTCATTGCAAGGCAATTTTTCAGACTGTTGAGCATGGCTCATAGTAAGGGTGAAAGGGAGAGATGGACTAGCTCTGCTTTTGTTATGGCAGGTTGCCTGTTGGAACAAATCAGACAAATGAATCATTCTAGTGCTGAGAAAATTTGTGGAAGTTCTCCAAGTTGTCACCCATAAAACAAGCTGGATGTGTGCTATATTATGACTGGAATAGACAAAAAATCTGCTCAGATGAGTTTTTTCCAGTGGTGGTCTCTAGCTGCTGATTTTGAGGGAAGGTCTGAAAAATAAGGATAATCCTTTCACTAGTGGACACCTGATCTTATTTGAATTAGCAATTTCGAAAGTTTGAAATGATTTCATTGTTTTTCTTCCACAAATATGTCCAGTTGTTTTTGGAATGCATTTTTTTCTTTTAGTTTTATTATATATCATTTAGTCTTTATATATATATATATATATGTATAGATATATATACACACGCTTGTCTAAGTGCAATGGGGTTTACAAGTGTTTTTGAAAAAAAACTAACATAGTTATTTGAGGGAAGCCTGCTGTTGGATAATTTAATAATTCCTAAATTACGAGAAATACCTATAAATTGTTTTGATTTTTCTTCTTCAGTATCCTTTGTGATCTTTGTAATTCTCTATGATATTGCRTCCTCCAGTCATCTCTTAGCTAAACTGAAGGGTCTTRTTATTTTTTCAYATGGAATATTCCCCCCTACCTCAAMTCATCYCTCTGTAGTTTTTTAGATTTATGATAGTGTTTTTGAATGAACTGACCACAACTACATTCTTTYGTGATGTAGGTGCTTGAGAGTTTTAGATGGTTGTAAATTCTTTATATTCTTTTGTATTCCTTYCCTTATAATACTTAACATTGTAACTTCCTTTGTTGCTTCACAGCAGCAAAGTGATATTTTTAGAGAAACATACCCAAGCCATCCAGATAATTTTTTGGAGCAGTACTGAGTAACTTTGGAGTCCATCACGTATATGTATAGCTTTTTCTTCTTTGGTTGAGAAGTGGTATGGTTGGTGCATTTTGCAGGCACACAGTTCAGATTACAGCTTGGGAGGTAAGTGCATGCAGTGTGCACCATGCTAGTGAAACTCCTMCCTGGGAACCAAGAACAAATGTRCATGGAGCATATCTGTAGTAAGGTRAAGAGTTGAGATTAGAGAAGTGARAACTGATAGAGATTCTGATACCTTTGAAAAATAAACATGTTTGATGAAATTAAAATCTAGTGAAATGGGACTCTGCATGCTTAGGGCTTATTTCCCCTGACTGTTTCACAGAGGGAGTATTCGTCTTTTTGAATCAATATGTTTCACACACATTTAACATATCACTGTTGCACTGGCATATTTCTATATTATTTTCTGAGTAATCGATGTAAATACTATGTGCATTGGCGTATTTCTATATTTTGTTCTGAGTAATCGATGTAAATACTATGTGCTTTCTTCTACATTCGTCTGCTGGAGAGCTTCATTAGTCCATAGCTCCATCTGGATAATTCTTCTTCAGGCAATAGCTACTGCTGTTTTCCCTTTAACCTGCTTCCTAAGAGTCTTATCGTTGTTATGCTAATCTGTGTTCATTAGTTAATTAACAGCTTTCCCTATGGAGAGGTGGAAGAAATCCTCTTGATTATTAAGTTGAGCTGATCCTGTCACAAGCAGATAAGTAAAATATGCCTTTTCATCAATTTCTGACAGTGTTTTGATTCTAAAAAGTCTGTCTGAATTAGGTGTACATAAGATCTCTGCAATTTTGATACATAGTGGGGTGTATGAGTGGCATAAACCCACATATGTGCTGGCAGATGTGGCATACAAGAGAAGGTGTCAGATCTGAGCTGTAGACGATGTTGGTCCTTTGGACTTTAAAATCCAAAGCATCCTTTGAAYAGGGAGTAGTTGTTTAGATAGGGAATGAAGGAAAACTGACCAGAGGACGTATTTTGAAAAGTCCTTCCTCWTTCTGGTCTCCCAAAAAGGAAAACCCTGAACTTTCCTATTTCAGAGATATAACAATGAGTGGCTACTGTACAGTGCTGTCTTTGGCTCTGCCAAAACATAGGATAATAGCACACCCACCTGAGTGGTTGCATAGGGAACTAGATTGGAAAGTGAATGCAGGGAGAAGAGAGTYTTCTAATTAAAGTAATCTTCACTGTGTTGCATTAGAGACAATTCTGCYACCTTGACTGAGATAAGAGAGCTTGCCTATGCTCCCGAGAGAAATTTTGGTCAAATTATGTTGTTAAACCACTTAGGAAGTAGCATGTACCATTCTCTTTTTTTTCAAATCAAGACTGATTTTTTTTAGTAGAAAATGCAGTAAAAGTTATTTAAATTAATGTAGGAGCAAGTGAATGCAGATTTTTGCTTTTATTTCGTAAGTCAGATAAGTTGGTTTAGTGGTTCCTAACAAATTCAAAATTTACAGAAGTACAAAAGTGAATATGAAGAAAGGCCATAGGTATATTATGATTGGTGCTGAAATTATGAATTTCAGTCTTTGTTGTCATACAGGCCAGCTGTTTTATGTGCAGCTGTGCAAAATGCTAGAGACACAGCTGTGGTAGTGTTGAAAATATGTCTTGTGCCAGGGTCTTTTGAAGGCTTTGTATAATTAATCTGTGGCTGTGAAATCAATGAAGTGCAGAAAGGTGTTTTGCCATGGAATTTTATGGTTTATAATGGCAGTCCCATGGATTTCAAAAGCCTTGGCTAAAGTGAAGAACATCTGCAGTACCAGGCAGTGTGTGACAGCAGCATGGGCTGTATTTTCATAGGAGCCTAAACCAGCCAAACAGTGAGTAGAAGAGAAAAAACATTGCTTGTCTTTTTGCTGGATTGATTATCTGTTAGGTTAGTGAGCTAGACTGGCTGTCAGAAGGATTGAGCAGTTGCCAAAGCTAGCACAGGATAATAATGTGGGTCTAGGAGCAGAAAGGAATTAGCATGGCTGGAACCAGAGGAAAATCTCCAAGCACCATAGCCTTGGAGTTCTGGAGAGGCGGCCCCTCTTCATTACTGTCAACTTAGACTAGGATCATGTTGTAGTGATGGAAAATAATACCAGCATCCTTCACAAATTTGTTTTGAAATCCATTCATTGGAAGAGCTGCAGAAAAACTATGTGGTATTGTATTGGAGTGAGTGGTATATTCCTCAACTTTGTATTTCCAGTTTTTCAGAAATGGGTAGCTTGATGGCTTTTAAGACACCAGGAAGTGATTGAGTCATGTTCAATCAATTCTTCAGGCTGCTTTGGAAGGACCTTGAATTTGACTTTCTCATCACGAGTAAATTACCCTGGCTGCATAGGTTTTTGCTTCAGCTAAATGTGAAGGAGGGCAGGGGCAGTTTGTAGAATTAAAAAAATAGGTTGTAGCACCATTAACAGAGTGTGAAAATCCAATATCTGTGTGTACTCCAGAGGCTAATGCAYTGACCTGTGCCATGGAGCATCTGTGGCTCTGGGGCTTAAGCACGGGTTTGCACAGAGATCAGTGGTGCAATTGGATTGCGACCAACATTCAGTTATGCCTTCCTTTATTATTGTGAACAGTGCTCCAGCTATCATTAACTGTGGCGTTMGTGATGGCATGCAAACAGTATTGAAGCTAATAAGCAGCAGAAACAATTGTATAAGCACAAAGCACACTGGCTCATTGACATGCTCATCGATGAGTTACAGCAGAGCTGCCACCTGTGTCTTGTGGCAGCACAAGAGAAGTTGTATCTCTGTGCACTGACTGGGGACTGGTGGAGGGTATCCAACCTGGAGATGTGGGGTCAAGTGTCATTGTCTCTGCCCCAGCATCTACATGTTTCTCTGCCTTGGGCAAGCAGCAAAGGCTTTTCTCATTTTGCTTATTTTATTTTGCTCTGCAAATGGATGGTTTTCAAGGTTTTGTTATGAACTTCCCCAAAAATGATCTGCCATAGCTTGGTCTTGAATTGGTGGACTTGGCATTCTCATAGTCCCTTAACTCAGTTCCTCACACATCTTGCCATGACTTCTCACAGTCGCTGTCCKTGTTGGCAGACCCTGCCTGCCTGCCTTGGGTATCACCTTACAGCTCAGTTAGTTTCCTCTTATGTTACACACCTCATCTAAAAACCACATTTTACACATTTGGCACTGGTAGATTTCATGTGGACATCTTCGCAGCATCTCTGTGTACCTGAACTGGAGATCCCCAGGTGGGAGCCTGGACGTGTATCTCTGTGTCACAGGACTGCACTCCTGGGATGGGAGGAATATGTTCCCCAGTGCCTTAAAGCTGAATTGTGTGTTGTTAAAGCAGTGGCAGAAAGGCATTACACTAACTTTCACTGATCTTAATGTTGTGCAAAGAGAGCTTTTTGGTTTTTCTGCRTCATTGTTTTGGGTTTTGCTTTGTTTTTCCTCAGGGTCTTAACTGTTCACATTAAGTTTAGCTTTTTCATCTCCTGGGTCACCAGCTTCTACTGTTTATTTTGCTAATAATGTTGCTGCTATTTGACTTCTCTTTCAACCATAGTCTTGGTAGCTTCCCAGGTGGCTACATCTTGCATTGTTATTGAGGAAGTGTGCAAATAAGTTTACAAAACATGCACACTCCTCTCTGGTGATGAGGGCATGAATAGTGCTTTCCTCACCTGTCAACAACAGCTACCAAAGGCCAAACACAAAAACAAACATGCTTCTTCCTGAGATAACTAGGGAGGGTAAGATGCAAAACCTTTATTTTGTGAGGTTGTTTTAGGTGGGATTAAGAACAGATGTTAGGTAGCTTCAGGATAATGAATTGTTTAGTGGAGGATATATAAATATTAAATTCTAATGTCAAGAGAAATTACAGTATTGTTTCRGGAGCTAATCTCCTGTTCATTTTGCAGTAACATTCCTTGTAATAGTGCTGAGAATAAAATATATAATTATGACCACATTTCTTCATGATAATTTTTCAGTGCAGTCTGAATATGTGGAGCCTGGTGACTGTTCAGAGCTTSAGACTTGGCTAATTTGTGCAGATTTCTTAGAGTGAGCTCAGGCACTCACTGTAAGGGAATCCTAAAAACTGCGTCTTCTAAAAAAAATCCCAAAATGTTTCTATATGGAATTTAAAAAAAAAAAAACCACCAAACTTTTCCATTAAAGAGTCCTGTTTAGAAGAGGTTTTCTCAAAACACGTCATGTCTGCTCTTCTGAATATCGCAGGATGAATACAGAGATGTGTTGCTTCTTCAGTATCATGGTTCAGGTGATGTTTGCAAGAATGGGACAAAGTAGTGAAACAAGGTAAAAGTAGAAGACATCCTATTGTCTCAAGTATATACAATTCTAGATGTATTTTTGCTGTTTCCCAGTATGGGCAAAATGGAGAAGGACCTTTTTCTAGGTGTGTTCAGTGGAAGTTCATAATTTTTCTTGGGTTTGAATGAAAGRTGTTATTCTCTTCACAAAATTAATTTCAATTTCTCTTGGCTTTCTTATTTTCCCCTTAATGCAGTTGTTTAACTTCCTCCTCTGGCCTCTATTCTGCTTCTCTTTTTTGCTTAACCTTTATTTCTTGTCTGTACCTTTTATCTGTCTGTATCTTATCTGTTTCCTTACATGATTCAGATATGGTACTTCATGTGTGTTTGACTTGTGTCTGTAAGTTTTTATTAATGCCCTAGCAGTTAAAAGCCATTAATAAAGGTAGGTGGTTTAGGCATGCCATTTTGAAAGTACACTAAACCAAAGGAATCTTCCACATCAAATTTAGATGAACTTTAAAAACTTCTTTATCTTGCTTTTAATCAACTCTTCCTAAATAACTGTGMTAGAACAAAATGGTTTTCACATTTTAACAAGATTCATGGTGAAGGAAGTGCTAAACTCTGAATTTTGGCAGGGAAACTGGCTGCCCTGTGTGTCTGCCTTTCTTCATTAGCTTGRTGGGAGGAAATGTCTTTCTGATAGGAGTCAAAGCCTAAAATGCTCAGAAACCAAAATTTATCACTATCTCCATTTAAATATTTCATGTAGTGATGGCTTTTGACTTGCATTTTGGAGACTGTATGTGAGGGGCATGGGGTTACCACTGTGATGTCTCACTCCACCTGCACATGCTTGCTGTAGCAGGCTAAGTAAAGTGATGCCRCCCTTACAGCAATGGGTTATAGCTGTTCTTTCAGCAAGTACTATTCCAAGTTGGGCAACAGGTAAAAATGGTTAGTATAAGACACTTCTTCACATACARTATAAAAGTTTCTCTTGCAGAAGGAGAGCAGATGCTGACTGTATTTGGTGTATAGTGAGCCTAATAAATGGGTCATGTATTATGTACATCTCAAGTTATGAACTTTGGAAAGTGTGTATTGCTATTACCAGCATTATTATGATCTGTCTAGAGGTAGAGGGATCACAGTGGTTTTTTCTTTACTTAAAACTTTGTATTGAAATTCACTGTCACTATGCTGGCACTTTTTTTAAGTGGTCTCTGTGCTATCCTGTAGGCACAGAAATGAGCAATACAGAGGTGAGCTACTTGTATCTCATGATCAAGTTGCAATCAGGATTTCAGAGGCTGTGGGTAGGCTTAGATCTCTCTCTTGCTGGAGAACCAGGACCTGTCRTGGGAATTGGCCATTCCTTCAATGAGGTTTGTGGTGTGCATTGATGCTGAGACTCCTTTCTACCCATTCCCATGTATCTTCCATGCCTGCTTGTGGGGAAAGAGGGAAGCAGCTGGAGTTGGTGGGTTCATTTCCACCAACTTTTCTTTTTCTTGCTCAAGGATAAGGAGACCAAGCTCACTGCAGCTCTCGGAGATCACAAGATGATGTTGCCCAATTGGCTATCACTCAGCCACCACCAGCCCCATGATACCTGAGGTGTAGCTAGAATGCATGGGGGCRTTATTTTCTGCTAAATCTCCCAACAGGAAGATTTTGCCTTTACACAATGAAAGGAAACYGGAGAGCAGTACTTGRGGTTGRTGTGAGTGCAGTTGTTGTAGGGGCKCTTTGACTTTCTGTATCCTTTGGTAACACATTTTTAGGGTTCCTGTGCTACTACAGTAGTGATGTGCCATTTTTACTGAAGTTGAAGTAGGTTGATTTTATTTGTAAACATTAAATGCTTTAAAAAGGTTTGGATTTGGAACAATGAGGTTTTCTGTAACTGTTCTGTGTAGTTATGCTGTTTTTTCTTATCTTTGTCCTTCTCTTACATAGTGAGTCACACCTTTTCTGTCTTGATTGAGCTTTCTCTGGTACGTGTGGATTGACTTCTTGTTGCTTTGTTGGATCTTACTGACTTCAGGGGACTGTAGATTTGCCCATTGCCATCAGTCAGTCAAGTGTTTTAGAAAAGTTATTTTGCTAAACAGAACTGCATGTCAGACCCCGCTTGTGCTTTGAAATGTTAGAACAGTGTATGTAGAGATTAGAAAATAAATAACATTTAATTTCAGGGTYYGAATAGCCACATGTMATCRTTCATYTTCTCACTGTCCACAGCCAGACTAYTGTAGGCTAAATATCCATTATGGGCTATTTCTCAGATTTATCTGTTTTCAGTGTGTTTAAACTGATGTCTGAAGTGCAGTTGTGGAGGAAACAGTAACAAATAGGTATAAAGTGCACATGTAATTTTCTAAAGTATTTTGTCTTCACTGTCATGCCATGGTGTATCCTGGTTTTCATTGCCTAAACTTGCAGAAGTAGMAGATTATTAAAGTTTATGGTGAATTTTCTTGAAACCAATTTGAAATATTTTCTTCACCCAGAGCTTATAAAGAAAGCATTAAGATTTAAAAAAGAAAATTAGATTTTGGTCATAGTGAATATAAGATCTGTAATAGTTCTGTGTGCTGTTTCCGTGTTTACTTTAGATGGGGCTCTTGTCCACYACTGATGTTTAAAGTTTAAACTTTCCACTCTTGAGCTATGCAGAATTCAGTCATTTTCCCAAATTCTACTGTGGCTGTTTTCTGTGAGGTGGATGGAGTCTGGGCTGATCTTGTTCATCTTCCGCTTTCAGAAGGCTGTCATGAGTCATTGTAATGTTTGTTTCATTGAATTTGTGGATTCTCATGTTGAACAGTGTGCACAGTGGTCAGAARAGAGAAAGTCTTACATGTATCCTGTGAGGACACTGACAGCAGTCAGAGATAATAGTGGATGAAGATCAGACATAGGTCCATAGACCACTTAAAGGCATCCACTTGTCMGTGTTCTACCACAGATACCTGTGAGCTATACTTTCCTCATTCTCTTTTCTTTCGTCTTGCTCCTTTATGGTCCYGCTTCCTTGAATAAAGACTGCGTTTTGCATCGTTTCCTTTTGCTTCCCTATTGCCCCCACTCATGGTCAAGCAGCAGATCTCAGATACCTGTTTTGAGGCTGAGAAGCAGACATGAATAGTGGAAGCAGTTCCTCTGTAATCTGGTTGCCACAAGTCATATATCTGAAGTGTGTTGGGCATGTAAATTAAGGGTAATTTCAGTGGAGAGCCTGTAATAGTYTATACTTGTGGATCAAATTGTTAGCAGAGAAGTAAAATCTCAGTAGTGTTTGTTGCTTGCCTTGGAAAGAAGTCTTACCTCACAAAATGTTTTATTGTTGAAGGTAATGATTTACTTTGGCTCTTTAGTCAATTAATGTATATGTATAATATCTTATATAAGACCATTACTAAACTGAGAATAGCTCTTATTACAAACCACATTTGTCCTGTTTTACTTGCAGAAGACTTAATAACATATTTCAGCTTCAAAATACAAAGCTGAAGCTGATATGAAAAAATAGCCATTTTTCCCTATTGTTAAGTTTATGCGAGAAAGCAAGATGTGAGTGAGTAGGTGTGTAGGAGGCAATTCCTCCAGCAGTCACACATTTGTTCCAAATATATACTGAAAAATACTGGGCACTATGGGATTTAAGTAATTCAAGTTGTAATTTCTTTTGGGGAAGAATAAAAAAACAATAAAAGTTTTGGTTCAGAAAGTCTAAAATCTCCACCATGTTATTCCTAGTGCAGGTCTGTTGGATTTTATTGCATCTTTCTTACCAATCTTCAGAAACAATCTTGAGTATATTTTAAACTGGAAGATGAGCTACTGCTGTAATTTAAATGATTGTTCTAAAAAGTAAGTTTTAAGGAAGTCATTGGAATGTAGTTGGAGATGTTTTTTATGCGAAGTTTTCTGTAGTAGCTATTACTCAAAGCTAGGCAGTCATGTCATGACAGATCTGACTGGGGCAGCAGAAGCTGCTCTTGATACCAGTTGTCTAAATTCCTTCTGGCCTTGTGCCCGGGGCTGGAACGTCTGATCTACTTGTAAATCATTTGCCAAACGCTGCATAGCTGAGCATCTTCATCTAGTCTGAGTTGTTAGCTTGTGGCATCTGCTTCATGAGTGGACCAGGCATCCCTGCATCATTAGGTGTTTGCTAGATAAGTAGGATGAGTATCTCAGAACAAAAGTGTGGCTAAATTTCCCCTATATTTAATCTCTTTGATTACCTACTTTAATAAGACAAGTGACGGTTGTTGAGTGTGTTGTGATATACTGTAGGAAAAAGCTTATTTGAAACACTTGAAAAGTGTTACTGCTAAAACTGGAATGGAAACTTGTTATGGCTTGACTCCACAGAAGTCAGGGCAATGCAGTCTTGGGGCATGTTGCTTGATTTGACTTTGGTAGAGTTAAACTCGGTAATTTTATTCTGACAGTCTGATCCTTTTGTTTAAGTTGCTTATAGAGCAGAACTATTTTGGGGAGTAATTTTCTTAAGGTGTTTTTGTTATTTAAGATACCAAAATATCTGTTTTTAGTGGGTTTTGGTCATCTTGGTAGAGGAGCACAATAATTTAAAATTGAATGACTTTTAATTATTTAGTTATGTTGTAGCTATAATTGCTTACATGAGTGGAGTAATATATTTTGCTGTCCTAAATGCAATATGTTCACTAGCTAAAAATTTTTGCTCAGCCTTGTGGTTGATTATTTTTTTCCCTTTTTTTTTTGTCTTTCTCVTTCTATTTTTGCCTGTACTCTTCAGCTATGTTATCACCATCACATGGTGTTCCCCTGCACATGCTTCTCAACTTCACTCATGATCTTTCTCCTGTGCATATGCCTCACTATTACTTGGCTTCCCTGCCTTCTGGGACATGTTGGCAAGCCATCTGGGTTTCCTTTATTCCTTGCTTCTGTGAGCATGTCTTGYCTGATGGTGGCTGTCAGCAAGGTCCAGGCCCAGCAGTGCCATTGCCATCTGYGGTGGCTTTTGCTTATCCCTGTATATTGACAGAGATCCATTTCCTGTGCTTTTCCCCGTTGGGTTTTCAGGCTCTCCACAGCACAGAGACAACCATTCTGAMGAACAGGAATGTCTTTAACTGGGCATTCATAAGCCAAGAGCGGCCCATAGACCAGTTTGGGAAAAGTTTTATTGAACCTTTTGACTGCAAGGAAGGCAAGATTCCCCTACATATTTGAGAGGCTCARTTTGGAGAGTTTGTGGTGAATTTTATGAAGTCCACTTCAGAAAAGGTATCAGATTTTTGTTTCTGCTTCTGTCAATGAGCTTTACTTGTAGACATAAACGTTGCCTTTGGCAAGAAGGGCTTCTACTCTGCTTTAGTACTAGGAGGCACAAGCAATTTGATCTTTTTTTTTTTTTTTAAACCAAGAAAATTCTCTTAGTAGGCATGTTTTCCTTTCCATAATCCTACTAGTGTTTAGGCTGTACTGTTCATAGGGGACCTTTTTTGTAGGTGGGAATACTGTGGGTGTCAGCTTAAAACACTCCACTGTGCTCTCTCCATGTTCTCCCCAGCAGCAAAGTCTGGAGGAGTGCGTGACTGTTCTTTGTGACATGCTAATTTGCAGATTTCCCCCAGTATAATTGTAGAAAGATGCTGACTTTGGTTGTATTCAGTGCACTCTTGCCATAGCAAAAGCGAAAAATTTGTCTTAGCAATTTTTTTTTTCTGCAAGGAATGAATGCTGCTCACACCATCCTTAGTTATGTTTATCTATRATCAGGGCCAGGATTTTTCTTACCAAAATTGTGATGGAGAAGTAGTAGTGCAAGGTGGTTAACAAAATATTTAAATAAAAATTGGCTCTATTATTGATTTTAATAACAATGTTATCACTTGAATGGTTGTTACTTTTAAGATACTGCCAGTGTCTTAAGTAAGCAATAAGTGATATTCTCTGGAATCCACAATGATATGAGAAGGAACTACTAAACAATCAACTTCAACAAGGTGTTGAAAGTGTCGAACAGATYGAGATTCATAGTCAGAAGCCAATTCAGTCCTTTTTATTGACCTCTTAAGAAGGTAGGAATTTTTTACAATGAGGGTGGTGAGGCACCGGCACAGGTTGCCCAGAGTAATTGTGAATGCACCATCCCTGGAAATGTTCAAGGCCAAATTGGATGGAGCTCTGAGCAGCCTGGTTGGATGGAAGATGTAGGTGTCTCTGCCCATGGTGAGGGGGCGGGAGGGAGGGGTTGGACTAGATGGCCTTTAAAGATCACTTCCAATTAAAACTATTATGTGGTGCTACAATTCTATTCTGTGCGCTAAAACCATTAAGAAAATAATGTACCTTCTAATATATGATCAAAAAATGTTGTATTTTCTCTATCTGTGATGATCAACATGAAACTGCCTGAAGAGAATCACTTGGGAGAGTGGAATTTGATATTTTTATTTCTTCTAAAGCAAAAAGTGTTTTTAGGTAAGAGGAAGGAGCTAAAAAAGGAGACTTGAAATGTGTGACATGGATGTGGCATTACTTCTTCAGCCARTTAGTGGCAAAATGGTGACTTCAACTTGTAGTGACCTGACCTTTAGATATTCATTCTTAATGAATATCTTGTATCTGCATSCTGTCTGCTTCCCTTGTCATGTATCTGTTACCTTAATTCCTTGGCACTTTCTATCCTGTCAAGTAAGTCATAATTACGCACATTTTTAAAGGTATGTTACTGAGGTAGGAAATGCTTGTGTAAAGCAGGTGTTTCTGAATACATATGTGTAGGTTCAGATCCTCTGTGTRCATCTAACTACTCCTGTTGAAAATGAGAGAAAATCCCATAGCCCTTATTCTTTCCACATGTACATCAACAGATGTTTCCTAGTCATGTGTGTACTTTCCATGAGAGTTGGTCTTCCATAAGTAGGTGCAGGATTTAGATCTTCTAACATATTGGCTTKGTTACAATTCAGTCATCAGGTATTTCACCTTTTTTTTTCTTCTCTCCCTTTTRAATTTGTTTTTCTGTTTTAATGAACTGGTTGACGTGAAAGGCAAGCAGTTACATTAGTTTCCTATTAGTTGTCCCGGCTTTCMCATGAATTTAGTGGTCCTGCAAGGATTAGTGCGAGTCTGCTACAGTGTTTCTAGTCATGTCTTTTTCAGTTTCTCTTTCAGTTTCAGTTTCTCTTTCTGTTTTAGTGAATRGCTGCTATTTGAAACAGTAGTCTTGCTGAATCCTGTTTCTAGGCACTGTTGCCAGACAGCTTTGGTAGCTGAAAGGTTGTAATTTTATTTATAATATTGTGTCATAGAGGAGCTCTCTTCTTAAGTGGCAGTAGCTTGTTATGCTAAAATCAKAAAGATGATCATTGTTCTGGAGAACTTTTTATAGGCAAGTTGTAGGACAAAAGAGAGAACAGATAGGGGTGTTAGAGGTAGTAATGTCAAACAGTAAAGARAGTGATATAGCTGCGAATGGTTTCAATATGCCAAAACATGCTCATTACCTCACTGTTTTTTAGTTCCCTGTAAGCTGGATAGTAGAGAAGAGTTTGGAGGAGACAATTAGAAAGAAAACAGTGAATGTGTTGTGTGTGTGTGTGTGTGTGTGTGTGTTCTAGGGGAGCTTCCAAGCATGATGAGTACTTTGGGTACATTTGTAATCCTGTGGTGCCACAGAGGTGCTGGGCACCAGGGAACAGGGCTCTTGGGCTCACTAAGCCAGTGTTCTTATAATGTGAAATTTACAAAGAATACGTATATGCTGGCCTTTTCTTTAAAGCCAAAATTAGCTGGACTTTACTTTCATTGTACAGATAAATACTGTCTAAATGCAGTGAAGGCAGTAGACTGTGAGCTTTAAGCTCCCTCTGGTGGTTGTATAGTACAGTTCAAATCTTAACTGTTGCACTTGTCTGTTCTGGACAGTTTTGAGAGTCAAAGTATGTAATGTATTATTAAGTTGTTGAGATTTTAAAAATTAATACAGGAATGTGATATGCCTTTCCAAGGTGTCAAAGATTTTCTGTAACGGGACTTCAGAGAATTAGAAGAATTAAAATAATATGAAGCAAGAGGTCTGCTTTCTAGTTATTATAAGCAGAAAGGAGTTATTTCCCATAAAGCTTTGATTCTCTAGTTGTGTTTTTAGTGATGCCATAGTTTGCAGCTGATATCCCTGAAAGTGCCCTTAAGTATTACAGAACAGAAAATAGATAGGATCTCTGTATGACAAATATGATGTGTTTAAGCAATATTCAATTAGGATCAGGTAGCCCTGATTTAGTCTTCTTGCTCTAGAGATATGAATATAAATGACCCCAGACTTGCAAAAAATATGCTTTGTCACACCCAAAGGATTAATTCTAACATGGCTATAATTAGTGAGGCTTCATGAGACTTGAAAGCTGTTAGCTGAAAGCTGCAAGTAGTGTTGAAAGGGAAATTCACTCAGAGGTCCTTTTCTCCCCATCATTGCACCGGTTCTGGCGTTTGTCTGGCTTTTTGATGCTTACTAGGCTAACAAATGTTCATTCCCCTTGCCCCTGGATCTCCCCTCTATTGCTTTTCTTTTATGGACTAGTTGATAGACAGTATCATGCAAAGAGGTAACAAGACCATGGAGGTGGAACCAAAAAAGGAGTAGGACCTACCCTTCTAGTAGGAAAATGTTATTTTAATAAGTCACTTGTCTTAAGAAATTTGAGTCTTAGTTCTGATGAAATATCATTGGGCAGAGCTGTGTGTTCCTTGAGACTTATTCCCAGGCATTGCACAGCAATAGAGGCTGTAGATCAACTGTGCCTTAAATGATAGGCTGGTTTTTTTCAGTACCAGTTGTCTCATACTGTGCTGGTTTAGGCTTATGTGTTGGGTTATGGTGAACCACACTGATCCAGATGAAAAAAAAAAAAACCTGCCTTTTTTGTTTCAACTGATCCAGGTGAAAAAAAAACTGTGGTGATTTTTGGTAATCATTTCTGCAGTCTGGTTCTCTCTGCATTTACACAAATGCTTGCCTGTACAATGGGGTGGAGACTGCCTTTTTTTTTTTTATTGGTTTGGTTTATTTGCCACAGCTCTGGCTGAAGTTTGTGTCCAGCTCTTGCTGTATAGGTCATTCCTGCCTGTTTGAGAAACTGCTCCAGGTATTCTTCTGGCATTCTGTACAGCTGGTTCTATTGCAGTGAATGTGGCTGAAGTCTATGCAGAAGAGGACTGCCCTTCAGATTGCAGAAAACACAAATTATTAGGAACAGCTCCTGCTGCATGCACATGCAGCAGGCTATATCACAGAAGTGTCTGTTAAATCAAATTTGTTATGTTTTATTTAGTGGGAAATATTTCACTTAGGTTAAAAACCTAGGTCTTAATGCTAAGGTCTTGGTACTTTTATTCCCAAAGCAGTGGATATAAATCACAACTGAAAGATAGGTGGCACACATGTTCACCSCACACCACTAGGGACAGGGCTGGAATGTGGAGTTTGGAAGTTCAGCTGAAGTCCAATGACCTTGATCCTGCTCTGCAGTTTGGATGTGATCTTTCTACATGGGTGCATGCTCTTTTCTCAGAGGTGCATCAGTTTTGTGTACCGTGTTTATGGTATCAGCCCCCTGCAAGAATATCTTATGCCRTGTGCTCATTCAGATAAATCCCAAATAGCAGAGATCAGAGAATATTAGTGGCAGAAATGGAGAGTAGTGTGGTGCTGTGAGCTGCTGCTACTTTCTGAATGGCTGTTATTACCTTGTAGGGCAGTGGGGGGAATGTTGGAATTGCTCCATGAGGTCAGGCTGCAGTGTGGGCAACTCTCCTCTGCGCTCCATAGGCACCTCCCAGGGGTCCAGGTTATTGCATGGTTTTATGCTTTACCTCTAGCTGATTTTCTGATAGAAACTGCTATGAAACTGGCTWTCAACAGGAGAGCAGCAGGTGTTACCTGAGCAACCAAGGTGCCCAGGATGTAACGGGGTGGGTCTATATAGGGATGGATGTAAGCTGAGGAATCACCATAGCCATTCCCAAATGGGCTTACTTGTCTCTTCAATCAAACCCGGTCCTCAGGATGTCAACTTTAGCATTAAACACTAGAGGGTAGTATGTTACTGGTAATACTTTATTTTAGATTGCATCTGTAGTAATTTGTAAATCTCTTGATTTTGTTAATTAAATATTTTAAAACAAATGTAGAACTAAAGAAAAATGTAGTGCTTTTCTTCCAGGACTGTGAGTGTGCATAGCAGCATTTAGTGATGTGCAGTGGTAATTTTAGTCTGAGTAGAGAAAGGATTGGTTTGAATTTAGATCAAATTTTTAGCGTTATTGAGAAACAGCATTAGGAAACTAAAATTATTCACTCTCTGCCTGATATTTTGATATTCACACCTATGTGCACCTATGTGCATGTGATGTAAATATGCAGTGGAATATAAGAAGGGGCTATGCCTGAGAGCAAGCAGTTTTGTTAAGAGACATAAGTTCATGGCATTGTTCTTACTATATTTTTGATCAGTGCTTGAATAAGTTTTTTTTTTCTTTCAGGCACCACCTTCCATGGTCAATAATGAGCAACGCCAACATGCTGAGCACATATTCTTGTCATTTAGAAAATCAAAATCACCATTTGCTGTTTGCAAACACATTTTGGGTAAGTTTCAATAAATGAAGTTAGGTGTGTACAATGTTTTCTAACTGGAATTGTGCTGTTCTTTTGAAGCTGGGACTATGAACATGAGTTTTGATTTTGATGAGGGTTTCTTTTTGATAAAGGATGAAGCCTATTACTGTCCTTTTTGGTTTTATTTCTGTCAGTTTCAAAGCTATAAGGTATAACTTGATGTAGCTAAGTTCCTAAACTGATTTACCAGATTTCCCCTGCAACATGATTATTGTGATACTGTCCAGTCTGTGCAGCTTGTGCAACTGCCAGTAGTATGGTTGCTTGGCTTTGTGCTTTCCATTAAATCAGCCAATGATGCAATTTTATACAATTCTACCAGATTTTCATTGGTGCTAAAATAAGAGTTTATCTCCAGTTGAACAGCTTAGTTGACATTGACAAGGCCAGTTGTTTTGTTAAAAAGAAGAAAAAACTAAAGAAATTTTGGTCCACCTGGTAGAAGCAAGAGATTATTGATTTGAAATTTTGATTATACCTGTGGAGAAAGGACTTAATCAGAAGGTTTGGCTTTAATGGAAATGCTATATATGTGGTTGTGTAGCAAGTTTTAAAAAATAAATGTTTTCACAGGTGCTATAGAGACTTATTAGAGGTTGGCAGCTGTATCTGAAAATTACAGTAAGGATGTAAGATTGCTGCTCAGCACCATGGTACTGACCYGATGTGGGTGCTGGGGACAGGTGAGGGGAAGTTTCAGTGAAAGCTGACTCTGAGACCTGATGTGGGAAACCTCAAAGTTTGCACAAAAGARCGCATGCCAAAACCACAAAAAGGAAACTTCTACTTTAAAGCATTTGCCAGAATGAACAGAGAAATATAAGAATTCTATTTAAAATATTATTTTTATACTSAATTCATTCCACAGTATTTTTTTAACAGTTGTTTCTAAATTTACTGGATTAGAGACTTACAGATCATTATTATTGTGATGTCATATTGCAGACTTACTTCTATGCTATACTGTGATACTTTGTGATACTTTTCCTACACCCATTCCCCAACCATAATTTTTCTCTACAAATGAACTTCTTCTGGGTTTAGTATATTRTAGTAGTACTCCATCTGGTTAGAAAATACGAAGCTCTATGTTCTGTTGTAAGCTTATAGCTGTACACTGCTCTGGCAAAATATGTCCTTCCTTTCTTTAGTAAGCTCCTGTGGTGAATCATGGTGCTCTGGCTAATTACAGGCTTACCCTGGAGGCTGCAGGTCTGTGCTGCCAAGGATCACAGTTGTGCGGCTRCAGGACTTGGCACAAAGGGAAACTCCGTCCTTTTTCACTTAGATTCTCTTTTTTTTCCTCTGTGTGAGCTTTGTACAGTTAGAAAAGCCAAAAATCCAAGGTAACAAGTGCCAGAATTAAAATTCCCTTGCAGGAATAATTAAATTTGTTTTTATATGTGTTAGACATACACATTAATCTTTTACATAAGTGGTTACTTAGTTTTCCAAATTAAGCTAAGTAGATTTAAAGGTGCTTTATTTTGATTTAAGCATGTTTACCTGTGAGCATTTAGATTTGGAGCCTGATTAAATGACTTTAAAATATTTTAGCAAATTAGCTGCTATCTTGGATATAGAACTTACATATAAAGGAAATCTGTATTATAAACTTTGTATGTAATTGGGGAAGAAAGTTTGTTTTGTAGTAGTTTAAASCCCTTAATCTCATGACTGAGCTTTTTTATCAAACAAATCCACTTTTTCTAGTCCTAGCAGATCACCCACTGTAGCTCAAGCTCTGCTTCTTTTGTGGTAATTTTATTTCATCATTTCATATTTTATGCTTTTGTCACCTTGTGGCTGCACCCTTTCTGAAAATTCTTTCTGTGTTTTCTACAGAGGTTAGAATGTTTTGAAACTGCCTTCTGAGATACTACCTGCTATTTCCAAGCTGAAATTTTTTAAAGCAAAGGAACAGCAACAAAAATGTCTCTGTAGCTTTATATCATTTTAGAAAATATATTAATATTCTGRCATTTCTCTTTAAATTGTACTTTGTAGTCACCCAAACTGTTAACTTTCTTTATAACGTATCATTTTCCTTTCCTTAGTGCATCTGTATACATAGTAATCCAATATTCAGATAATAATGGCAGATGGTTCCTACAATGTGGTCAGAAATTATATTTTGATTACCTCAAAATAAATATGGAAACTTGAACATGACTTAGAACACTTTAAGTATACCACAGTGTAAAATTTTTCCTTAGATAATTAAACACAAACATTATCTTTAAGTGGATTTGCTTCTTTGTTACCCATAAAATAAATGTACTTTTATGCACTGTTGGTTTCAAAGACGAGCACAGAAATTTCTATTTTTTATATGCCTGTAAGATTAATCACTTTTATGAATTAATGTATTGGAACTGAATCTGTCATCTTGTTTATTTTATTCCCAAGTTGTGCTGGCATTCTTATTCCTGTTCTTTGAACCAGCCTCCTAGTGCAGGCAACTTTACTTCTAGGTGATTGACTTGAGTAATATTGGACAACTTGATAATTGGATTATTGATTATTTCTCCCACATCTGAGTTGTAAATTTTTTATCTGTTTTCATACAGCAATATTCTATTTAATAATAAATAATAGTAAATTCCATTAAATTTTTTTTGTTGGAAACAGRCTCAAACTGAGTATACATGTCTTCTCATACTCAAATTGCCTTTGTTTTTTACCCACAGAAACTAGTAAAGTGGACTATGTCCTTTTTCAAGCTGCTACAGCGATCATGGAAGCAGTTGTAAGAGAATGGATTCTTTTGGAAAAAGCTAGCATTGAGTCACTGCGAACATTCCTTCTAACCTATGTCTTACAAAGGCCTAAGTAAGTATAGGAAACATACCTCTAGAAACGTAGGATTCTGCATAAAGTCTAGATTATCATTCTYGTTTCCCTGGGTGGCAGTGCATAATCATTTTAAGAATAATTTGTATTCTATTCTTAGCAGTTGACTTCTGTCAGCTTTCCCTTATGAATTCACACAAAACATTTAAARAAGAAATTTGTTTAAAATTTTATTGAGTATCGATGTCCAGAATTATCTGCAACTATATTTGTGCAATGTTGTTTACAGCCTTCAAAAGTATGTTCGGGAGCAGATTTTATTAGCAGTAGCGGTGATAGTGAAACGGGGCTCATTGGACAAATCAATCGACTGCAAAAGCATTTTTCATGAAGTCAGCCAGCTGATCAGCAGTGGTAACCCCACTGTGGTAAGTACTTGTTTTCTCTTCAGAAGTTAAGCAGCCTGTATCAGCATCTTAATTTGTGTACATAGTGGCTGTAAAATATTTTGTACTTTGCTTATCCAATTAGTAATTAAATTGATAGCTATTAAATCATTTACCAAATTGGAGATTTTTTAATATTTTGGGACTAGAGATAGTGTGTGTAGTTCTTTGGTATACAATGAGACCCTGTTTTTAGGGAATGTTTTTCTGAATTTTCTGAATAGCTTTTTTAAGTGCCATAGTTGTGGTGGTTTGTTTTGGGTTTTTTTTTATGTGAGTTTTYTTGTTTGTTTTCTTTTTTTCTCTAGTTTTCTTTAATCAAATAGCGGGACCTAAACCGGATTTTCTGTTAGCTGGGAGGTTCTTTGCACACTCTGTTCCCTTTCCATCTGTGCAGTTCTTCACTCTGCTGTGGCTCAGCTGTCAAAATAGACTGCAAGCAGGAGGCATAGGCCTCTGCTGTTCTTTGAGAGATGAGTAGGTGGAGAGAAAGGGGTATGAGGAAGTAAAACATGGAATGGAAATACAAAACTTATTCTTGATTTAATGTCATGCTACTAGGGGTGTTACCTTCGATACTAAGCTTAAAGTGGAAACAAGGTGTCCGATATCTATCTATGCATTTAGTGAAATTCCGTTTGCTATGCCAGGGATAAGTTTAGAATAGGTCATAATAGAGGCATGTAACTAGAGATTAAAGAGAGGTGATTTTTTCTCCTACCAAATGAAAATCAAAGAGTGTATAGATTCCATGCTGAAACTTTAACTGAAGCTTTTCTCAAACAAAAACCTCAAGCGGACTGCTTTATAACACTGCTGAACATTTAGAGCAGCAGTTCTACTAGATGTGAGTGGCAAATATTTAATTCTGAAAATTCAATCAAATTGTACCAGCTCATGTCATGGTCCTAAAAATAGTGTGTTACCTCTGAGCAACAAGTAATATCTCCCCAGGATATGGAAATTTCATTTACTCTCGTAAACCATAATTTTACAGTTATTTACCTTAATGAAACTGTTTTAGCCTTTTGATTCTGTGTAATTTGGATAGAAATGGGTGTTTGTTAAGAAGAACTGATTTAATGTTTTTTTCCAGGAAACATAGTCTGGTTATTAAAATGGAGTTACAGCTGAGGTTTTCAGGTTTTATGCATGATACTGTGTATGCTCGTGTARTTTACAGGATCTTTGTATAAAGATACAAAAGTGGAGTAAATAAAAACAAGGACTTTGAACTTAATCATGCACGGTTCAGCTTGTGCAGTTGTATTCTGTGCATGCACTGTCCACAGACACATTGTTCTGACSAACATGCAGCAAGCTAACACTGCCTGCTCTAAGCATATCATCCTGGTCATGCTGCACAGCAGGGCACATTGCAGTGGAGCTCTGGCTGGGGCAACTCTTCTCCAAGTTCAGCTCACTGCCAAGTTGAGCTCAGTTTTTCATTTCCCTTTATTTAATTTTCCCTTTATTTCCCTTTCCTCATAAGAATCAATTTCTCCATAGTTTTTCCAAAATATTTGTGCTCAAGTTTCAAGAATAGTATTGAAAATGTCTAGGATGTATAATGCTGTTTTCTGTTCTGGTGTACTAATGAGACTTACTAGCAATAAAAATGACGTGTGATGCTGCTGGAACATCTTTTCTATATGGCACAGTATACGGTTGTTAGTCTTTGGCAAATTGGTTATAAGCACATGCTCTCATGTATATATGAGGGTTTACATTATAAACCAGTTCTCATTCATGAAAACGTTCTTCTAATCTTCTGAGACTTTGCTGCAAGAGAGATTCTGGTACCGGCACCCAGGATTAGTATGTGCAATAATAAGCAGTAATAAAATGGTGTTTTGACACAGTACCTGCCAAAATTGCATTCTAAAGGGGGTCAGGACATGCCTGCTGCATAAATACATAGCAACTTTGAATTATTTAATACAACCTTTCATAGAATGAATTGCTTATTGTTTAACTTATCTTTTCAAATATGGCTGTGTGGTTTTGTTTCTTCACTAGTGTCCCTGTAGCATTCAGTCGTGCCTGTGGGGCTGTTGGGACCTCAGTGGTGCAGTTGCCTTGCTGCCATGGGGAGTGTCAGCTAAGGGTGCTTCAGGGTTGGGTACAAAGCCCACATCCTGAAGGGAGTGGTACTGCTTTCAAGATCTGCGATGTGRTTAAGGACAGTGCCATGGACTGTCACAGTGTTTCTGGAGATGCRTTTATATTAGTTATTTGTAAATACTGTCCAAATCAAGGAAGAGGCAAGGATTGAAAGAGATCAGCACATGTTTTCCAGTCCTCTGTTCTTCCTGGTGGAAGGAATCATTCCACTTTTTTGACATGTCTTTCTCATGGTGTGATATGCACTGTTGCCTCCTTTACATTCAAGTTGCAGAAGTCTGTCATACCTTTGTGCCTCCTAATTATTTTTCCAAACTCTTGGTCACTTTCTGTATCCTTCCCAGCCTTCCRCTTTGACCTTCTGCCCACACATTTGTGTGTCCTCCTGCCTGAATCTCACTACACATGAAGTCAGCAGCAGGTCACTTTATATTTAAAAATATTCAAACCTCTCTAACGAGCTATCAGCAGCTCTTAGCTGCCATTAATTGGTCAGCGCATGGTGTAACAACTCCAGGCTTGTGGGTTTGATCCCTGTATGGGCCATTCACTTAAGAGCTGGACTCAGTCCTTGTGGGTCTCTTCCAACTCAGAGTATTCTGAGATAAAGGCTTTCTACAGCAGTTTGTAATTGAAAGTCTATTTTTAAAAAATCAGAGCATTCACTTGTCTGCTTCTTGTCTCTTTTCTGCTTACTTTTTTCTCCCTGTTGGGTGTGAAGTTTCTCGATCCATCTTTACCTTACAAGAATAAAGTAGGTACTTAATCTTTTCCTTTTCCATTTCTCTTCCTGCAGCCCTCCACTCAGTTTCTGTCAGTCATCTGTATTATATTTGTGATTATTAGGCAGTCCTGCAACATGAAGTCTTCAGCACTTTTTAGTAATATCTTGTCAGGATCAAATTGTGATAGATGGGGTAATAAGGAGGGCAGTGAATGTAGATGATAGTGTCTCTTGTATGTGTTCTTTTGCAGGATTTAATGTGCTTAATACCTCATCTTCTTGAGTTGAAGGTATTGGTTAACAATTTTTTTAGAGATGGATGTATTTTGAGGCTGGAACTTGAAGTGTAGTGGCAAACTGATGTGAACAAGACTGATGGATGAACTGTTGAGAATGAAAAAAGTAAAAAGGAGATTGTAAGGAAGATAAGAAGTGAAATTGCGATGAGAGGAATAAAATGGTCATGAGATTACTCAATACCGAAGCCATCTTTTAAATCTTTTAATAGTGAAACACAGTGTACATGTCAAGGAAATAACAGGACACTAAGGAGAGGTAATACTACAAGGATGGGAAGGATGCATGGTTAGAGCCAGGTTTAGAACCTAGAATGTTGGCTTCTGCTGCTGGCTCTCTGCCATTTGGTCCTTTATTCATCTCACAGAAGAAACCTTTGTCTGAGAAGGGAAAGCAAACTTTTAGTCTGGCTGCCTATTTATAACTGARTTTAGGTAGTAGTCCTCTAGGAGGACAAGGATTAGCTTTGGAGTGCTTGGTTTTGTTTTTCCTGGCTTCACCTGTGTTATTGATACAAGCCATTCCTCTGCTCACGGATAAGAGTCTGTAATCTCCCTCCAATAGGAATTTCAGGATCTCTTTTCAAAAGCTTCATCTCTAGGGGACAGAGTTTCTGGCAGTAGACACAGTATCATAAGCCAATCTGAAAACGTTAAGTACATGTTTTCTATCACTGATTTCAAGATTTTGGACAATTGTATGGGCCAAATTATTCACAACTATAAATGCCTTCAATTTCTTGGCCTTTTCTTTTTGTGTTAGAATATTCTGCTTTTGCATAGCTGAAGGATTTCATTTGTCCTTCATCCCTGCCAGGACAGGAATACTGGYAGCTAAGTGACTGACTCCCCAGAGGACGATCTGGTCTGCATGTGAACGCAATCAGATAGATTTTGTTTAAAACTGGGCTGAGATATGGGTCATACTTCACTTTCTTCCAGAATGTGTGTAGGCAGATGCAKAGGCATCCAGACTTGTCAAGACTCACAGGAAGGGCTCTGGAATCCTAACAGTTCCTTCTCTTGTAAAATTTGTAAATCTGTTGTTCTGTTTCCCAGTGTTCCTAGCTAGAGAAGATCCAGCTTCTTCCAATCCCCCAGGAATGTGCTGTGAGTGGATTTCATGTGAGCAGTGGGAAGTATTAATAAGCAAAACTCTAGGCATTCATCTTCATTGAGGTTAATCTATCTGTTATAATGGCTGCCTGGATAATTGGTTATATTTATTTAGCATTTATAGTTCTTGTTTCTGCTCTTTAAAGGGAATTTTACTTCCGGAAACCTGTCTAGCTGTTACTGTTTCATGTGGTAGGAGTTGAAGAGGCTCTCCTGATGTCTTTTGGCAAAGACATATATATTATCCCCCCCAGCTGGATCTTCTGGTGCAATAAAATTRTTTCATTGTTCTGTGAACCTCATGCCCTTGAGACATGTTGAGTGTAAAAAACAGAGGGTGAACCAGGATATTTAAGCTGATAAGTGCTCTATAAAGACCTAAGTTAGTGTGTTAAAGATTGGCTTGGGAATTTTAGGAATCCAGAAACTACTCCACRTGTGAGGTTAAAGTTCAGTAGTAGAAATGTAAGAGAACTTTTATTTAAAAGTGTTTTTTTTTTAGAATTTAACTAGAGCCTTTTGCAGTTTTAAGAGCTTTTGGTTGAAAGAGAGCTGGCTTTACTAGAGATGCAAAATAGCAAGTCYCCGGCTTCATTGCTTAATAGCTACTAGAAATCCCAGTATTATTTACACTGAAGCCACAGTTGCAAACACAGAGCTGGGAAGTGAGGAGRTATGTTCCAAGTGTTGAGATGTGCATTCCTTGTTCTATATATTGTGTGCCAAACCTTTTCTGTCCTCAATTTTGCCCTCTCATGAGATGTGCACCAGTGGTGTCTCTCATCTGTAACCTCATGGACTCACTGGGACAAAAGAGTTTAATGTGTTTCCATGCCTCACACCAGGTATTTATTTTATTACAGTGGTGATACACAAATAAAAAGGTTTGAGGGGAAAAGCCTCTTTAAGATATTTGTTGACCTTAGCTGCCCAGGGTTTAGTCATTCTTCCTCTCAAAGGTACTGCCCTTCAGAATAAATGTGTTCAGTAATATACGGGATCTTTGTGTCAGTCTGCTTAAAAGCAGCCACCTCTCTCTCACAGCCTCTCATTTTTTTTCTTTGGGCAGATCTGCTGCAGAGCACAGCCATGTAATGCAGCTCATTTGATGTATCTGGCAATAGGGCAAGCAGAGACAGGCGAGAAAGACCAGGAATGAGTACTGGGAAAAGTGGGGGGAGGAAGGACACCTGCCCACCAAAGAGCACTTGTCAGGATGAAGTATGTTTAAAGCTGGGTGCTGCTGGTAGTGAGATGCATGGCTAGTCTTACTGTTCATTATTTTAAATTTTATTGAAAGCCCTGTATTTGTTCATGAGCTATGACMGGAATGAAGATCCAACTGGTGTCATTCAGACAAGGACCTGGTGAAGGACATGTGAATTTTTTTAACGGTTTTCAGGTCTTCAGCTTCCTTTATGAAATTACTTTTTTTTTTCTCCTCCTGATTTCTGCTTCACAACTTTGCCTGTCTCCAGAGAAAAAAAGAAAAACATGTTGTGCACCGTGTGCTCCAGCAAACTCTGCCTGGACCTCTTCCATTATTAGTAGAGACTGCTATTTCCCTTCTTTCTTTGTCTAAAGTCTGCATGCTTCACATGCCACAAGATCATTGTCCTCTGGCCCCGGTGATTCACAGGGGAATTGATTTTCTTTTTCAGCTCACCCCTGGGGATTTCCCTTGGTTTGGCTGGTTCCCTCCAAGGGAGGGAAGCAAGGTCCTGCCTGTTGTGTTGCTGTAGCTCTGATGTGCTAACCTGGCACTGCTCATCTGTCTTTGCACAGTGGCAGAAAGGAAATGAGAAGAAAGGAGTGCATTGCCCAGCCAGTCCCTTGCTGCTGACAGCACAGAGCTGCAGCTGTGGGTCCTATTCCTATCATCCTGTCYGTGCTCTACAGCTTTTTTTCCACCAGTTGGTTTATTTGGGAAGGAACAAACAGATGAAAATCAGTGGGTTTTTCCTGGTGCTTACTTCCACTTCTTCAGAATATGTTCTGGTTTTCTTTGGTTGGGAACCACTACTTCATCTCTTGGGCCCTCCACCCATCTTGCAATACTCCTGAGTTGTAAAATTGGAGTGGCCTTAGTACACAGTCTATTTCTTTTGGCCCTCTGGCCATCCTGTTAACCTTTCAGTTTGGAGTTGCAGCTTACATTCTGGAGATTTAGATACTCTGAAAATGATAGCAAATACAGCTGTGCTTATTCAAGGAAGTTAGAGAAGTGTATTACTGCCTTTATAAAGAAAGCTTTTCTTTAAACAACTTGTTTGATAAAGTTGCTTTTGATRTATTCTCATTACAGAATTCTATCACCTAGGAGCAGCACAACAAATTCTGCTTCCGATACATTTACTTTTTGATTCTTCCTGCTCTTGTGCAAATTAAATTTAGATAGATAAGGCCTATTATTAAATCTTCTCATGGCTTCCCTTTAGTTTCAGTAACAGAGTTTACATTATACCTGTGGAGATAAAAAGTTCACTAAATGCATATTCAGGCTGGCAGTGATCTAATGTAACAGGGTAGATGTTATGATTTGCTCTATTCAGGCAAGACGTTCATTCTTTTAAATATGTTTACTGCTTTTTCTGTAGGTATAAATGATACTTGCAGAAGACACTGCATGATAGTTTAGGTTTTGTAGTAAAATGAATTATCAAACTTCTGACATCCTAACTGTATCTCTGCTCTGAATTCAAAATGAGGAAACAGTTTTGGTATTGGAGTTCATTCTGCTTTGTCTGATGGCATTGTTGCTGCAGARCTGGTGTACCACATGTCCATTTTTCCCTAGGCTGTATTTGAACKCTTCTTCCTTTCAGATGCTTTGTAACCTAACTACCCTCAAATAAGCACTTCATTTATTCCATGGGCAGCCCAGGCACAAGTGTGAAATCCCTTCAAACATTATTTCTTTAACTGCTTTTATAGGGGACATTCCATTTGGAGGAATAAGTTGCATTTACCTTTTGTGTCTGAGTTTTATGAATGATACATAAATGTTGTTTACTGTTAAAATGGCAATGGTCTTTCTGTAGTGTCTGTGTTTTATTAAAGTAGTGTAAAAAGAAAACCACTAAAATGATGTTACTAGTGGGTGTCTGATTGCCAAGTTAATCTCTTATCACAAGTCCCATTGATCTTCTGTTTGAGCAGCTGAGAGTCTATTTTATGTATAGCGATCTTTCATAAAGTTTATTCCTGGTAATAAAGCTAACTGGGGTGAGTGCCAAGCTATTCTCAGAGACAATCTGTTCTCTCAACAAGAGAAGGATTTTATTTTGTTAGATGGGCTTATTGTTTGGGTATGTACTTGTGGCAGAACTAGTGAAATTGCTAGCGAGTGAGTCAAACTAGGTTCAGAGGTGTACTCTTACTGGTATGAACTAAATGGCATTGCTGCACAATAGACATTCAGATCTGGCTTTTAATATGATGCACAGAGTCACATGCATTTTCTACTTATTACAGTGTTGTATTACTAACTTGGATTGTTAATCTCTTCTGTGGTGTTGTAAAAACCTTAAAAAAAACCTTCAGAAAAGAACCWAATAAACCCCGTGAAACAAGTGAACAAACAAATCAACCAAAGAAACAAAGCCACACTTAAAACCAAATCAAACAACMAAAAAAMCCMAAMCMAARRRGRAAAAAAMCMAAAAAAAMCAAAACAACAAAAAAAGCCAAACCAAAAACCTCCACCCCAGAATTTTGTATGTAATAGGTGCATTCAATTTTCTTTTGTGTAAGAGGAAGAAATTTTAGCTCACAGAGCACACAGAGTTGGTTTCTCTGAAATTAGGTTGTTTTTCAGTTTTTTGAAAATCCTTTTTCTGATAGTATTTCTGTTGACATACTTAATGTCTTCACACCAAATGTACTTGTATATTAAGAAAAGGAATAAAAAATATTAGTAGTTAACCTTCAGTAAAGTGACTTTATGAAGAYCAAATTTTATTTTTAGTGAAGTTTACTTGAGCTTTATTCCAGAGTTTCTGAATTATTACTGTGTATTCAGGGAAGTTTAATAGATAGCAGGGCAAATATTTTTTTTTAGCAAATAATTTGTCAGTACTCATGAAAATGCCTGCTGTGCACAACAGTCTGTATAAATTCCTATACCCTTATGGCAGTTTTGRGAAGCAGTGGTGGCTTAGCAAGCTCTGTGCAAATCCTTGACATTTCAAGGACAGGTTACAGTCTTGATCTGTTTCTTTGCTCTTGTCTGAAAGCTAAACTCATGGGCACAGGTACCCACCTTCTAGGAAACCACTCTTGAGCTATCTCACCTTAGCCTGTTGTTGCTGTAAATTTTAAATTACTGTCCAATATCTTTTTGGTCTTCTCTTGCCCTGATGACCTTGATATACAGGACTGCATTCAATTCCTTATGGATGCAAGGGGTAAGCACAGGTGCAGATGGTGACAGAAGCTTATGGATGTGCAAATATTGCACATGTTYCCCTTGGGATGGTGAGGGAATGGGGCAGGATTTGCACCCCAGGTATTGAAATACCAAKCTAAGGAAGTTAGGATGGAAATTCAGTAGGAGGCAGTAGACCAGAGGGATGCAGTGTGCCCTGTTATTTGCTGTGAGCTAGTCTGCTGGAGAGGATAAGGTGTGTAAATCTAATACCATCATTCTCCTGTCATGCTTCAAGCAGGTACTGATGTCTCAGGACTATCTGAACTAGCTCTCATTGAAATCAGGGGGACAGGTCGCTGGTCAAGCTACTTTATTGGGCTCTTAGCAGATTCGGTCAGCCTACCTGTACCCATTGCTCTTTACACCTTCAAAGAYATGTCTTTACCATCAGTCATAAAATTTAACCTTCCTTTTGAATTTTTCCTTGAAATCAGGAGAAAAGCACACAAAAAATCTGGAACTCACTTTTACTGTGCAACAACATATTACTCTCCAAAGAGAAGGTATAAATTATTATATACATATAAACAAACTGGAGAAAAATGAAGGAACCATTGCCACTAATATTAAGTATTTATAATCACAGTGGGAACAAAATTTTTTTCCTATTGCTCCTGCCCTTTTGAACTTAGGAATTTATTTTCCAGTGATTGGCAACCAACTGCAAATGATGGATAGTTTTCATTGCTGCTCTGCTTGTCCTGTGGTGGTCTTGATGGTGGCTTGGTGCTAAGATCTTAGCATAATAAAGGAGAAGCAGTTTAATTTTAGCTGTTTGTTGTACTTTTGGAGCCACGTATACCACAGGGTATGTTACAGAGCATCAAAGTGTGCAGATTTGTATTTGCAGGTAGTGATGTCCTTATGTGTGACTGCTTTGAGCTGAGAAGTGTTGAGTGAGTCTGTAATTTGAGCATCAAATAAGAACATGTATTTTCAAATATTTACAGAGTCTTGTGGGACAACTTCGGATTATTTCTTTAAAAACATGTATTCTTATCTGAAGCCTTGTTCCAAAGTCAAACTTAAGGAGGTTTTTAGTTGTTTGTTTTTCTGATTTTTTTTTTAGCCAGGTTAATTCTTTTCATGTGGAACTTTTAATGTTAGATTTAAAACTCAATACTAGTCTATACTGATTTTTTAATATTAGATCTAATCTGCATTTTCTCTAAATTAAAAAAATAATATTTATTGTGTGAATACCTTGCACAGAAATTTGGAAATAAAATACTGAAATGTTTGAGCTAATTAGAAATACTTCTGGAATAGTAATGGCAAAATTGCACTTTTACTGGAGTAGTTTAAAGTGATAGTGGTTTTCACTGGCTAAATGTTTCTTTAGTCATATATGTTGTTTGACAGCTAAATAAGAAATAATCCACTTGAAATAAGTAATTTCTTTAAAATGGGAACGCTTTTACTTAGCAACTGATCAGCAAYATGCTGGTCTGCTATACTTACACAGCTTTAGTTAACAGTGGAAGAGAAAACCTGTGTTTGTCACAAAGCCACTATGTTTGATCTGTGTGGAACTTATTTAGCAAATAAGAATGTTAATTTAGTATATACTAAGATAACTAGTTGTCTGAGGGGGTCAAGGTACTGACTTCAGAGGCATTTCTGAACAAAGATGTTGCAGTTGGTGGGTGGATGGCACTGGTCTCAGCTGTTGTATGAGCTTGCATAAATAGTATCATCTCCACTTTAATCTTTCGGGTGTTCAGAGGTAGTGTGCATATTTCTGTTTAACCCCTGGACACTTGCTGGCATGCATGACCCTTTAACAATTCCTATCCCTCTGTCCATCCCTGGCACCTTGGCTCCAAACAGTCTGGGAGGATTGCCAGTAATTTTGGAGCTTTTTGTAAAGAACATCTCTTCACCAAAAAGTCTTTCCATTTCAASAGTATACATTTTCTATTGTTCTTGTTACAGTAATGTATGGCACAAGTCTGAGGTACTACTTGCATCTCCGCTGTACAATAYGTACTCCTCTGTGTGTGCAAGGATCAGTTAAAAGATATTAAAACTGGTGATGTTGGTTACTGGACTTTGGCATAAGGAAAAAAAGCTTTTTGTTATGTTTCAAAAAACAGCAACAAAGGCTGGAGCCATGTGTTTCTTACAGAAAGTTGGCTTTTAAATTGTGTTTTAAATAAGCATTTGATTTACCTTATCTTAAATTTTGAGAATGAGACCGATACTTAAACCTTCAGTCTTCATGAATGTCTCTCTAAAATAAACACATCTTTTTCTCACCAATTTTTATATCACTTCAGAGACATAATTTTCATAGAGTAATTTTAAAAGTAATTTCTGAGGCTTGTGGATCTGGTGCTTTGGAGGGAAGTATCCATGACCTTTCAAGCATCAGAGCTTTCTGTGGATTCCTCTCCTAATTTTTTTTTTGATGGGGAGAGAGGGAATAGATGTGGTAGACAGTGTTGTTTTTGACAAACTTTTGGTACCATAAAGTTAATCATGGTCAAATACCAACGTGGTAAGTGTACTAGATGCAAAGAGGGGTCAAAAACTTCAAAGTGATCTGATCTGATCTAATCAATGACCTGTTTAGAGCAATAGAAAAAAGTAGAAAGAGAATCTTCCCTGCAACTACTACTTGTAAAGGCCTGTGCACATGAAGAGAAAGGAAATGGTAAAGCTGGGAAATGGTTTGCAGTAAGTTGGTTTCCATTTGTAGTGATGATCACACAGATTCCAGCTTTTATATTGCTCGAATACTCAAATTTCTTTTTTAAGGATGGAGGCCTGATGATTCCAGTGATGGTTCATCCAACAATCTATTTTCCTGAAAGTTTGACTTGTTCTAGTTTGTGTTAGAAGGAACTGAAGTAATAGTCATATTAAAATGCTAATAAAAATATGAAGGACACTATAGGTGTTATTGCATTATTGAACATCCTTTAGTTATGTTATTCCCCCTTATTTTTTTATAGCAAACTTTGGCCTGTTCCATTCTAACGGCGTTGTTGAGCGAGTTCTCAAGTTCAAGTAAAACCAGCAACATTGGACTAAGCATGGAGTTCCATGGTAACTGTAAACGTATATTTCAGGTAAACTAGTTCTATATTGATATAAGCTACCTCTCTTTCCAAAATTTAAACACTGAGWAGCAGAAGTACTTTGTTGTGCCAGGTGCAGTCAGGTACACTGTGTGCCTAAAAGCATTTAATAGGCCAAATACTGCAAATAATGAAGATATTGGCTACTCTAGGAAAATTGATAATGTATTTTTTAAAAAACTGTGTCAAAAAGGTACAAACCCTTCRTGCCCATTTCATGAATGAAGAGCTACAGATCTTTATGCAGTTGAACTCTTTAATTCCTTGGCTACCAATTGCAAACAAAACGAATACTCTGGAACAATGATAGTCTTAAATATAGCTTTGGTTTGAAGCCAGGGAGAGCTATGTATGTATTTTCAAATGTTATTGCAGATGGTGTAGTCTGGTTGTCTCAGATGTATTGTTTGGCCAGTCAGAAATGTTTTTGTGAAGGCATTGCTTTAAACTGACTATTGTGGAACAATTTACCAACTTTTTTTCATGCCAAAGACCAACTCTTTTCTCCACCACTTGTTAAAAACATATTGTTTTTTTATCTTTTAACACAAATATTTATGTGAGGACTTGTTCATACTCTTTGCAAATACAATCAATTAATTTAGATAAAAAAAGGGGTTCTCACTGACAATTTCAGAGTATTTTCTGTATTTAATGAAAACTAGGGTGAAATTGTAATTTTTTTTCCTCTTTGGAAAAGTATTTCTTGTTGATCAACATTTCATTAATGACTGAGATACTGAACGTGTTGTGTTGATCCTGACTGTAGGAGGACGATCTGCGGCGGATCTTCATGCTCACAGTAGAGGTACTTCAGGAATTCAGCAGACGTGAAAACCTCAGTGCTCAGATGTCTTCAGTGTTTCAGCGTTATCTTGCACTAGCCAATCAGGTCTTAAGCTGGAACTTCCTTCCTCCAAATTATATCCTTTCCATGTCAGGTGCTTTGTTTCCCTTGGCTTGGATCACTTCTACTGGGTGAGGAGTAAAGTCTTTTAAAAGGAGAGTAAAACATGAAACTTAAAACCTTTATGTTTAGTCCTTGATTTATGTTTTCTTCCATTAGTGCTTTTTGTCCCCACCATGCTTGCTAAGAGATGCTTATATACAGAAGCTGCTGTTGGTCTTCATTAAAGCTTAAAAGTATTTTACATAAAAGAGAAAGCAAACAGAGCAGTCCTGCATTACAGATTGATGGTCTGTCTGGTTGGTGTGGGGAACAGGAAATGTGTAATATGCTGCTTTAGTGTAGAACCATATGGTGAAGAGTCTAAGCCCTGTTCAATTATTATGCAGAGATCTGATCTGTCCTACTTTTCTCCCTCAGAGAAGAGCAAGGGGCARGCAAATGCCCCATCATGTAGGAATATGCACATTCAACCAACTCCCCATAAAAGAACATGGTATATACTAGAACATGGAATAGACTCTCTTCAGTCTGAAAAAAGTATTTGGTAGGTGAGAAGAAA
The DNA here is from genome assembly GCF_030028575.1 of Malurus melanocephalus. NCBI lineage: Eukaryota > Metazoa > Chordata > Aves > Passeriformes > Maluridae > Malurus > Malurus melanocephalus. The sequence goes on along the minus strand of NW_026623325.1, from coordinate 1,433,619 downwards.
TGTCAACTTCGTTTTACACAGATGCCATCGGTTCCATTTTGACATTTTTTGTGATATCTGCTGATCATTAGTCCAGAGAAAGGAGGAATCAGAAAGAGAAAGTGAAGGAGAGAAGAAAACAAGATATAAAAATGTTCAATCAAAAAAATGGGCTAGACAAATATTGTAGAAATACTCAATCACACTCTCTATTTAATAGAGGTTTTAGACAACATGTGTAGTAAATCATTATAGTACCCGTTTTAATAGCCAGACTGCCTTAGMGAAACTTTCCAAGAGCCAAATTTTTAAAATGGTTTATAAAACTTTTTCTTAAAACCTTTGAAATTGCTACCAAGTTATACATACTGCAGGAATCTTGATGTTGCCCTCAAATCCACTGTGAAGGATTTTATTTGCTTTCCTGGTGTGACAGTCAGAAGGTGATACCTTTGTGTTTTTGTTTTCTTTGCATCTGTTCATAATGCAGTAGGCAGCAAAAGTAAATTTATTTGAAACTGGATATTTCTTGGCTCACATCTGTAAAGCAGAATGCCAGTTACATTTGCTTTAAGCAAGGTTCCATGGATTAAAAGTAAATATCCCACTTCTATTCATCCCTGAAGTGATTTGGCAGGGGTTCAGAGAGGAATTTAGTGCATGTGCCTGTAAGATGGAGACTGTAGTCAAATTATTGCAGTTTATAAAAGTCTTTGGATGTGGATTTAGGATTTGAAATAGAAAGGAAATGTTCTTATATTGTGCAGTGGTGGTTCCCTCTGAATTTTAGTCTGGCTCTGCACAAATCTCTGATACAGCCTTAAACACAGAATTATGGAATGTTAAGGGATTGGAAGGGACCTTAAAGATCATCCAGTTCCAACCCCCCTGCCATGGGCAGGAACATCTCCCACACTACCAGGTTGCTCAGAGTCCCATCCAACACTTGAACACTTCCAAGGTTGGGGCATCCACAGCTGCACTGGGCAGCCTGTTCCAGAGCCTCACCATCTTCACAGTAAAGAATTTCTTCCTAATAACTAACCTGAATTTCTTCTCAGTTTGTGCCCATTACTCCTTGTCCTATCACTGCAGATCCTGACACAGACTCCCTCTCCAGCTTCCCTGTAGGTCCCCTTCAGACACTGGAAGGTTGCTGTGAGGTCTTCACACAACCCTCTCTTCTGCAGGCTCAACAGCCCCAACTTTCTACAGGGCCTTCCCTGGACTTACTCCAAYATCACATGTCCTTCTTTTGTTGTGGACACCAGAATCGTAGTCAGTACTCCGGGTGGGGTCTCACAAAAGCAGAGCAGAGGGAAAAATCACCTCCTTCAAACTTTTGGTGCAGCTGAGGATGCAGTTGTCTTTCTGGGTTGTAAGTGCACATTGTTGGTTCATGTGGAGTTTTTCATCAACCATCACCCCCAAGTCCTTCTCTGCAGGGCTGCTCTTAATCACTTCAACCTGTAGATGTGTCTGGGATCATGGTATATTTTGAAAGTGAAGGCTGTAGTTCTTTGTGAGCTCTTTGTCCTAGGCTAAGGTTTGCACTGGTGGAGCTAGCTAGMTAGATAATATGTGGAGCCTTGGAATTCCAGCTTTCCTTTATGCATTTATATAATACAAAGTGATTTAGGTGCTTGTAAATAAATGTTCTAGAAATAGCAAAGCAAGCCATACTACTGCTTAAGGTTAATCATATTTTCTGCTTCTTGGCCGAAGAAGCTTTAGGTACTACAGCTGTTAAACTAGTTCTGGCCATTTCTGGAGATCAGATGGACCTTTAATCTGATCCACAAGTTCTCTTAATGGATCCATTTCAAATATTTTTGTAATTTCTGATCCACCTGATAGCATCTTCTTATTTTCTACCACTGGATGTTTCATTTTGCTGTAAGAATTACAACACTGGCATCTTCCTTTATGTATCAGCCAGTTTTCACAGAAGTTGCAACATCTTCAATCATCCTTGAGAAAAGTTGGTCTTAGCTGCCAAAGATTTGGTGGCTATTGGGGTTTACAGTGCCATGTTGATTGTATTGTGGCATAAATCTCTTATCCTTAAGATGACCTTTTTAAAAGTAACTGTTGGTTKTTGGATCATGAGCAGTGAAAGTTGGCTTGGCTGTAGTCTATGAATAGAACATTACATGAGAAGCTAAGAATTGCTGTGTTGATTGATCAGTTAGAGTCCTTTTGGTGTCCTCATTCCAAATCTTGACAGTTCATATGCTGAAGCAATAGACATAAATTTAATACTCGAAGCATCAAGTAAAACGATTCATTGTATTCTCAGATATATTCTTTTCCCTTTAGTTGGTATTTCCCCTGGCAAGAGAGTATGGATTTTCAGTATTCCCTGCAGCATCACAGTAATCTGTAGGATATTTATGCAGTCTTTAGCAAAATTCTTGTATCTCCAAAATGGGGAAGTAGCATAAATATGCATTAACKGTGTGGTGACCATTGCAAAGAGGCACATTATTCATATCCCCCAGATGTGAGAATTGCATCAAAAGATACCACTTCTCGAGAGTTCTATGCTGTTATAGAACAACTTGGTAAGTGTTGCATTGTTAATGCAGTCTTGGACAGTATTGCCATGAATTGTAATGGAAGTTGTTGTAAATCTGCATTATCTGTTGCTATCATGAAAGATGCATTCTGGAATACCCACCTCATTGGAGCAACAAAAGAGGAAACTCTGGGACCTTCCTAATTTCAAATTGGAACTCGGTATTTTTAAATTCTCTTTGTATGCAATAGGAAGGACATGGTATACTGACCTAGGAGGCCTCCTGTCAGTCATGTGCAGTTTCTCCTGTTTCATTTTCCAACAATCATCTATTGTTATTTTTATCTGCTACCTTGGGATATTAGTTTACCCGATGTTTGTGTATGCTTCAGCGATAGTATCTTGTGGCAGTGTTGGCTTCTGTGTGGTTTCTTTTTTCAGTGCTATTTACAGTATTGTTAAATATTATTTTCTTGGATGGAACTAGTTTTATCTGCATCTTTTCTTAAATTAATGTTTTGACTAACTAAGGAAGTGCAGTTAATCAGTACTAAATGGTACAGCTCTCTACAAAAGTTCCTTCAAGTATATTGTGAGTATCCAAAGTCTCCAGTTAAGAAGCTGAATATTGCTGGGCTTTAATACCTTGTCATGGATGTACACATCCTCTGAAGTCAGTATGTAATTACAATTTCTATCATTTTACTTCCAGACTTACTTCTCTCGTCTTGGTTTTAGGATTTTTCTGTTCCTGGCAGCCATATTGTAATGGACTTTGGCTGAACGTCCTCAAATGCAAAAGTTCTTAGAACATAAGAATTGTGTCCATCTGTCTCCCATCTGCAGAAAGGTGTCTATTATCTTTCWTTGGGAGCTGTCATAGAAGTACTTATCCTTATTCCTCAATGTACAGTTTATGGTACATGGATAAAGAGATACTGAGGCTTTAGTTCTGGTTTTGGATTTGATGTCTATACTTGTTCAGAGGCAAGCTGGCAAATTTTCAAGTGAATGTAGAATCGGGGATTTAAAATGCAGGTTATGTAAACCTAGTGGTTTGCACTCTACTAATACACATCATTCCTGTTCTATTGGAATTGTTGGTGCCATGGTAGTTGTATGAACTGACTGAAGCTTTTGTCAGATCTGAACATTTTAGTGTTCCTTGGCAGTCAAAGGAAGAAAATTCTTAATATCTCTCTTTCGAAAATGTCTTTTAAAYCTCAAGCCAGAATGAGACACCTGTCTGGGAGATTCTGTGAACCATGTAGTTCTGCAGACTCTTAAGATTTGAACTCAGTCCAACCCAGATTGGTAGCATCTGTTGTGCATAGTGGAAGTGCATGAAAAACATATAGAACACTTGAGGCTGGTTTTTAGGAATGATTCAAGTTGGCATTGCTGCTAAAAAAGCATCCTGCCTTATCACCTCCCATAAGCATGATGCAGAGCAGGGAACCACCTAGCTGAAAATGTGGTGGCRTTTTTTAGCAGGTTGTGGCCCCCGGTTTGATTAATTGCACAACTGTAGAAATTATTCTACTGTACCAAGGAGTGACAACATAGATTTCTTCAGCAGAGTGGCTGCTTTCTGTAGGCTGTGTGTTAGGAGCCTGGATTTATCCTGAATTTACTGCAGCAGTCTGTTTTTACCTGAAAAATGAAGTGTTGGGGCACTATCTTGTCTATTGTTTGGGATACAGAACAAAATCCAATGTAACTGAAATAGCTGTATTTAAGAGAGCTCCATTTTACTTTTCTCAGACTTTTATCACCTACCACTCTTAGGTGAAAACTGACCTGACTTTGAAATCCCTGATGTTTAGAAATTATTTCTAGGATACTATGTGTTTTCTTGTCAATCCTTTCTAGCAACTTGTTAACAAAACATTGGGCAAACCCAAGAAGATTGKCAGGTCTCCTGAATTTAGTCATAATTGCCCTAAACATATTTGTATTGATGTTGAACTTTTTAACAATTAGTCTTCCATAATTTCTGTTTTCTTGAATAAATTCTGTAATCAGTTTGCAATGTAGGAACATCTTCAAAGCATTAATATCAGGAGAGGAAAAGAGACCAGGAATGACCATTTTTATGAAGGGGAGCTGATATTCTGTTCTCCCAGTTTTGCAGTGTTGGTCACAGCACCCTGGATGGCAGCTGGTGTGTGGTGGAAAGGTGTGAGTCCTCAGCCTCATCTGCRTGGCAGCCACTTGTGCATGGGTGCTTTAAGTGCAAGTTAGGCTGGAAGTGATCAACTTGCATACCATAAGCTGCATAACCATAGCAGCAGAATGTACTGGGAACTGCAGAATCTGCATGGGTGGTCATGAGCCTTGGAACTGGCATGGCTCTGGAATTGGCCAGGTTTAAAATTAGCTTGGGTGTTCCTACACTTCCTACTCCTGTTGCTGCAATCCGAGTCCGTTGTCTCCAACACAAAGTATTGTTTCATTCTTGTGACAGTTAAGAACACTTGTGTTTAATAATTAAATATTTAAGCATATGCTCCTTGTTCTGGTTGCTGGATGTATTTGCTGAGAGTGTAAGGTATGGAAAGGTCTGTGAGGGATTTTTCCATAGGGGGCAGCAAGTCTCTGCATCACTTCTAGGCAGTTTCTCCTTAGACTTATCCCATGTGCTTGGCTCACTAGCTAGGAAGCCAGAGGAGGTCTTAAAATCTAGATAAAGTCAGTATTTAACATAACAGTGGAGGGCAGAAATTACCTTTCTAATGCAGGTTTTTATTTTTAGAATGCAAGTCTACAACTGGCACAAAACTATTTAGAAATACTTTAAACCACAAAAGTTAAAGTGATTAAAATAGCTTTTAAGGAAGATACTCAACAGTCCAGGAGTTTTTTCTCCATTTCTGAGATGTTTTTTGCTCCTGTGCACAAACTTATGAATGGGGTTCTAGTAGAAGTCTTAGTTTTGGTTTTTGAGTTCCAAACTTACTGTTTGTGGAAGAACAAGCCTTGTTTGTCTTGGGAAAAAAGATTGTGGGATTTATTCTCAGATACTGAAACTTGTTGAAATACTGAAGTRAAAATTATAATCTTTCATGGCTGCCTTAGGATATTAAATATTTTTATATTCATCTTTGCCTATCAGTCTCTTCCTGGGACGAGGGCTATGAGTGAGAGGAAAACTACACATTTGTTAGCCTTTTATTTTTGTTGTTTTAGTATATTCCTCAAAAATAGCACATAAATCTCAACCTTTCTTTTTCCTAAATTAGTTTTAAAATTAAAAATGTATAATTTTTTTTAAAAACTGCTCTTGTTTCCAGCTTATGGAATGAACCAAGCATGGAGCTAATGTCTACATGCATAAATTGAGTTAAAGGTAAAATAAAATACCTTTTAACATTATGGTCTTCTCCCGTTTCTCTCTAGGCACTAAGAGCCAGCATATGAGCTTTATCATACATGAAGGCTTCTAATTATGTTCTTACGCTTTTTAATAGAGTTCTGTTCACATCATTGAATAATTTGATTCWTGCAGAAGATTCTGGTGTCTGAAGGAATCAGTGTCCTAAATCTTGCAAAATGGGTGAAACGTTGACATGCTTCTTATAGCTGTTTGTTAGACTGGATTTCCATATCATTCAAAGTGAATTGTATTAAGAGTTAATCATTCCTCAGTCAACCTGGGTATGTTAGAAATAGTTGTGATATTATCAGAAGTGGTTTACAATTGTTTTTCATTTTGGAAACAAAAAAACCTCCAAACTCTCCAGAATGTCATAGTAGACTAATCTGTGCTTATCATAAATCTATGTTGTAAGTCTAAATCGTAAGTACAAACTCGAGTGCTTAGAAGTGTAGTGCTAGTTCTGTACTCTTCATTTATTCATATTTCTTGAGAAGAAAGTTAATTATGGGTGATGAAGAGTGCATTTGTCCTGTGCATACCTATGTGCCAGGTACTTTAGCGCTGTTTTTCAGGTTTGGCATAATGGGATTTCTGCTAATAAAAGTGAACCATAGAACAATGTAAGCTGGGTACTTTGTGTCAGTAAGCATCTCCACCGACAGTTTCTGCTAATGTTTGCATCCATTTAGTAYATGATGGAAAATGGGGGCAAGATCTCCATGATAGGTGGGGTCATAATTTGTAAGTTCAGTGAACAGATATTTTACCCCCAAATTTCCTATTGTCAGATGTGTCATCAGTCAGTTAGCTTGAGAAACAGGACTAAAAATAACAGGATAGTTAGTCTTGTTAAAATAGCCCTTCTTTCATTCCACATGAAAAGCATTTTGTAGCTGGTCCCCTCTTTAGACTTAACCTAGCCAAGAGTAAATTTGTTTTCAGAGATTGATAATGTGTTTATGATTGTCTTCTGATAATATTTATAGTCCATTCACTTATTAGAGAATCACAGCAAAGGATATTTTTGTCAGTAAACAATTCTAAAATACCATTTGGATTAAAAGCTTCTAAATAAAAATGCAAAAAGGCATAATTTGTGAGATAAAATTAGTTTTTATTTAGAATATTACTCCTAAGAAAGGATGCTAGCATGTGATAATTTCATTAACTTTTGGGGTTTTTTTTAGTGGCTAGAACCAAAGCATATTTGATCATTTAAATTGCATCAGTATTTCAGATGGAAGTAAAGTAGAATATTTTGTGACTTATTTTTTCCCCGTCTGAAATAATGCAGATGTGATATAGTTCAACATACACTGATAATTTTGAAAATTGTGAAACTGGTTTTATTTTGCACTAGAGTGATTGTTCTTACACAGCATAATGTGCTGTCAACAGTCCTGCATGCATACCATCAGTGAAGATCCACTTGGTACTGTACTGTGGAAAAAGTCCCTTTTTTGGAATGTGGTTTTGCACAGTGTTATTAGGAATTTTGTCTTGTGTCAGAACTCAGAAGACGAGTATAAATAAAWTGAAATTGTGCTTCCTGCTTTGTGACTCAATTTTTCATATTAAACTACATGCTTGCTTTAAATATTGTTCCCTTAAACAGAATCCATCAAAAGTTAAGGGCTCTATTGTTTYGAACGATTCCATTGTAAAATTTATTTCCTTCTAAACATAGAAATAGTTTCTTACACACTTTTTTATTACACTGGATTACTTACAGTACAAAAGATAGTGCAGTTCATTACYAGTAGGTAAATTACTGTGCAGCTCAACATGCGGTTGCTTACTCTGATGGTTGGGTTAGAAAGGGATCAAAGAGGATAATCTAGGGTTTAAGAAAGACAAATAAAACATAAGTTGCTAAGTTAAAGTAGTTTTACTATTACTTGGAGTGGGGGGTGTCACTAAGGGAAGTACTTACAAAAATTTTTTATAAAAACTCTTTTGTGATCAGACTGACAAAGAATTGAACCTGTTTGTTTAAATGTTTTTGCTCATGTCTCTTTTTTTCTGTACTAGAAGATTTGCAGACTTTTGTAAATTAAGTTATGCCAAAATACATGGTGAGAGCTGAAATGAGTGCAGCAAAACTGTGCCTTTACAGTGTGCACATTTTTCATGTGCGTACCTTGCAAACATGTTTAATATGGCAATGCTTTGTGCTGAGTTGCGCTTTTGTTCTTCTCAGTGTGATTAGAAAATGTAGATTAATGCAGGGCTAACATATCTGCATTCTGTAACACATAYCTGGCTATTTAGAAAAATAGAATATAGATTTCACTGAACTATCTTTARCCATGGTAAGGCCTTTTTAAAAGCTGCCAGGAAAATTTTTTAGAAAATTATTTCCTATTTTGCATAAATTTTAACACCTGTTAATTGCGGTTGCTTTTTTCCCTTCTCGCTGTGTCACATTAGACACCCTGGTTATCAAAGTGATCGTATCGCTATGGTATGTCTCATAATTATGATCAAACTGTTATCTAACATTCCTGGAGCATTCTTTTTTTCAATACTTAATACCTTTTATTCCTTGGCCTCATGCATGAATTATGCTGTGTATGTGAAGAGGCTTAAAGTTTGTTTCCATTACATTCTTTCTGAATGGATCCTGTTGTATCTAGGATTTTTTTAAAGCCAAGTAGGAATGTTATTGTTGACCTTGACACCAGATAACTGGGCAGACATTATATAGCTATGTTTGAATCCTCACAAAATGTGATGCTAAAGCCAACAGAATCCTGGCGTGAGACCCTCCTGGACAGCAGAGTTATGGAGCTTTTCTTTACAGTAAGTTTCTTTCTTCAACTTTCATAGTCCAGACCACAGGGAAAGCAGCTCCTTCCTGTTCTAAAACTGTATTGTCGGACTCTTCCTTTTTCATCAGGTAGGACTGATTCTGTTCACTTCAGCTTGCTTATCAAAGCAGACAGAAATACTGTCTTTTTCCTAGGTTACTGAATATATATTTTGCCTATTAGTTGTTTTAAATTGATAACCACTAGCAACAGAAAAAAGGTGTATAGTTATTTAAACTTTYATACATTTAATACTTCTGGACCTGTGCTCGTCAGACAAAAGCAAGCACAATGCGCAGTAGTAGAGTGAATCTTTTGGATAAGGTGTAACGGCTCTCAGAAAAGATCAAATATGTGTTTACAGACAGTAAAGCATTTGCAGCTGAAAATAAGCAATGTCTTTGTAGTTTCCTAGCCAATTTCAGCATACAGAATTCTGTATCCCTCCTCAGCACAAAGGAAATTCACACAAGTTAAAATAGAGTAAGTTAGGAAGGATGAGGAAGAGGTAGTGTTGGGGAAGGGTATGTAATACTGAATTTCTGTAACTTAACCCCAGAGTATTAGAAACAGATAAAATTCATGTTGTTCTCTTTTTACAACTGTTGGGAGAAGTTTGTACGCATTGCTCAGCTAGGAGTYACTGCAGCAGCAACATATATTGGCTTGTAAATTCATTTGCTATGCAATTTGTATTAGGTTTCATCTCTTGGGACCTAAGAWTTCAGCATTCTSAGGCTTTTTTTCATTTTTGCAAAGCAGATAAATAATGCACTCAAAACTTGGACAAGGTTGTTRTTAAACAGTGTAAATGTAACTTTCCAGTGCTACATGACAGTATGTGTTTGGATATATGTCCTTACTTAATAAGATCTTTTGATAATTTTTTTTTTCTGGAAGTTTATCCAGCAGTTTTGAGAAGGTGAAAAAAATCACTGGCAGAGCTCTCAGCAGCTACACACAGTCTGAACAGCTGTCTAGACTATCCAGACAGTTGCTACTTCAGCTGTGAACCTCCACATACAAATAACTTTTTGGCTTGYATGTTAACCCTTCTTTGTTTAATAGTATGAAATTGTCAAAGTTGGATACTTGTTTCCTTGTTTGGTTTACAATTACTTACTTGTGATAAGAAAAGTATTTTTAATAATATGCAGATTTGTTTTAATACATTTGCATTTTACTTAATAGCAACCAAAGCTTGCCTGTATTCTATTATTTTTTGAATGAATCCTAGCCAGGGCAGTATGCTGTCAGTTCTGGTTTTAGATTCCTGATTTGCAGTGGTTGAGGCTTGCAGTAATAGTTTGCTGTTTGAAGTAATATAAGTAAATGGCAGTCATTTTTATTCATTTATTTGATCTGAGAAATTTTAATAACCTTGCAAAAGTTGGCAGAACTGTGTTAGAGCAAGAGCCTTCATTTCTAATCTCAGCCTCATGTGGGACATATATTAGGAGGGATATTTCTGTTGCAGAAAATACTTGTTTCTATTTGTTTCTCTTGCTAGTTTGATCTTTCAGGGATTAACTGTGCAGCTAATCCAACTAGTTATGAGTTGGGTGAGCTTGCAACTATAACACCACAGAGAAATGGTTATTGTTTTAACTGTGCTTCTAGTTATACTGTTACTGAAATAATTTAACTAAATTGCACTTTGGGTGAAAAAGCTACTATGTTTATTTWTTCAATAAGTCTTCTGTGAAAAAATGGGAGGCATGAGTTTAAAAAGATTCTTTAAATCCATACTTGACTGATTAAAATAAGTATGTGAGAATATATTTACTGGAATACTAAGATTCAAATCTAGAAAGTCTCAGTGACAAATAATGACGTAACAGTTTGCACAATGCAGGAAGATTGCTGGTGGCCTCATGTAATATAAGGGTGTTGCCAAGGAAGTGATGCATTCATTTTTGTATATGTCTTCAGTGTTTACCTCTGCTAAAGAAGCATCTATATGATCTTGATTGAACTTGTTGACTAACTTTAGCAAGACTGTAGCCTAGGCATAGTTAGCATAATAGAGATGACTGTCATTATTGCTGTTTTTAGAAGGAGCAGCATGTCTGACTGRCTGGCATCTGTTTCTCTCTTTAAGACATAACATTCAATAGTTCAATTCTCAACATGTAGGTGAGCCTTAACTAAATGTTAGTTTCAGTGAGTTAATTCATGGTTTGAGATTGTGTGAGCTGAGTCATGATTTTAATGTTTGCCATGGTTTAGGGAGTTGCAGAAACCCCTGTATTTCAGACTGAATGGAAGTTATAGTAAGCTTTTTTTGGTGTGTGCTCTTTTGGATTGAGAGCCATGTGACTGTTATAAGAACACCCTGTTTTCATGTATTATTAACTACCTCACTTCCTGAAAGGTACATCGAAAAATCAGAGAAGATACAGATATGGCCCAAGATTCATTGCAGTGCCTGGCACAGCTGGCGTCTTTGCACGGGCCAGTCTTTCCTGATGAAGGTTCACAAGTTGATTACCTGGCACACTTCATTGAGGGATTACTGAATACTATCAATGGGTATGTATGCCTGMTCTCTAAATTTAGAAGGCATCTTTTAATCTTTAGTTTGGACTGTGGCATATCTGTGTGGAGAAGTGGTGTGACTTGCTTATTTCTGGATATAATTTGTGCTTACTGTTGAATTACTTAAATTGAGAAAGAGCAGTTTAAAGTAGGTRGTGCTTATTACAAAGTATTTATTGAAATATTATGAATATTGAAATATTTATTAAAATATTATGAAGTATTGATTGAAAATGTATCAACAAAATCAATTCCTTATTAGAAAATTTCTTAATGGCAAAAACCTGCTATTTCTATCTATAGAATTGAAATAGAAGACTCTGAAGCAGTGGGAATTTCCAGTATTATCAGCAACCTGATAACTGTATTTCCTCGTAATATTTTAACGGCCATTCCAAATGAACTTTTCTCTTCATTTGTTAACTGCCTCGCACAYCTCACCTGTTCATTTGGAAGAAGTGCTGCCTTGGAAGAAGTGGTAAGTAGCTGCTCTCAAAAGAGTGGGTGGCCTTTTTCATTTCTCTTTATTTGTGACAAGCATAAGTGACATGAGAATTTGGCTGTTTTGTTAGTAATGGTTGTGGATTCAGTGGTTTTGTCCTAGATATTTCTGAAATTGCATATAGGAGGGTTTTCTTTTTATTTCACTCAGCTTAATGAGCATAATTACAGACTGGGTGCATCTTTCAGGCTTTATTTTGATTTACAGCATGACTTAATGTTTTAAGGGAATGGATTCACTTAAAATATTACAGTTTTAAGTATTGCTGACTTGCTGTTGTAGGGCTTCTCTGAAAAYTGTTGTAGATGATGAGTAGGTTACAGTCCTGAAAGTTTAAGATGACTACATGAACATATGGACAGACTGAAATTTAACTGCTGCCTAGAGTTCTGAGTCAGGAGTTTCTGTTTTAAGAGAATGTAGCCATTAAGATCTGTTGTTAACACCATACTTCTAAGCTGTTCAGCTCATCCCTTCATTGCTGACAGTTCAAATGGTAATTGTGCGTACAAATGTAGCACAGGAATTAAGAGCATTTTTTTCTGGTGGCTTCTTTCAAATTTTGGTTGTAACATTAATGAGCAGTTGGGGTAGCCCAGGTATTCTGCTTCTAAAAATTGCATTAAAAATAAAAACTACTAAAGAGATATAGTTTAAGGAAAAAACCCTGYAAGAGTTAAGGCGAATAATCTTGCACTTCAGCTATTTATGTGCAGTAGCTATAGATTTAAAATGAGACTGAAGATACTAACTTATGTTTCCCCATTATCATGAGAAAGTATGATTTTTTTTTTGCCTGTTTGGTGTAGTGACAGAGGTTAATTACCTGAGTTCGAAAATAATTATGTCTTTCAACTTTGTTAGGAAATACTTCTGTGTTTCTTTATTAGAGAACACAGGTGTATTAATTAGCATTCATTGCAGAACATTAGGCCATCTCTTCACTTCAAGGTTAAAATGTATTATATCTGGCCTAGTGCTCACTTAAACTTTTCAATTTTTTCATCTCTTATTCAAAAAATCGGTGTTTAAATTTAGAATCCAAAATACAACTAGTTTCCAAACCTTGTTGGTCAAAATTTGCATGCTTTTGTGATTTTCTAGTTGAATATTGRATATATGTTCTGGTGCTCACCAATMCATTTAGAAATGCTCCTGAAGCCTTTATAAAATTCAGCAAAATCAGAGGCAGCTGTCATTTAAATTCAAGGGACTAAAGGGATGTTCTTTCCTCAGTTAGTGTCTTGTTACTTGAGAACTAGAATATGCAATCATGTTTAATGAAAACAGTACACAACATAATGCCATTTAAAACACTAAATCTCTCAGCAAGATCTTGCACTAGCTTGTATCACTATCTGGTGCAATGATACCATGTGTTGTGCCTGTAGAAATACTGCTTTGCACCCCTAAAAACAATCTTTTGKCTTAGGAATGTCCCAGCCATAGCTAATGTGTTCCCAAGCTTCTTTTAGAATGCATGCACTAATATTTTCTGTGAGCTCATGTGCTGTCTGTAATTAAGAGCTTTCTGATAGATAAAATACTGTGTGTGTTTGGCTCAGTAGAATCCTCTTGATTCCTGGAGCTTTTCAGACATATGGAATGCAGGCAGGCATACTCCTTAAGCTTTGCTGGTTGGTAAAGCTGTTGTACCCATATTTCTTCCACTTCATCTGCCAGCAGAACATACCATGAGAACATGACAGAAACCCTGTCAAGGCACATGAAATCTACTTAGCTGAAGACCTGCTGTGAAAACTATCAAAATATGGAGGTTCTGAATCAAAATATGCAAACCAYTTCAAAGAATCTAATACTGATTTTCTGCCATGCGGAAAACCCCACAATCCAAACATCATGTTTGAATGCTGTTCCACATTAGCCTGCTGGTTTGAGTTGGGAAGATTGGCTGAAGGAAGTTGAAACATTTGCCTGAGCAGCTACACTGGTAGAGAGAGGGTAATAAGCTTCAGCAAGGTTGAGAATTAGTTTATGGGGCAAGGTGGACTGGTAATCTCTTCCTTTAATGGCACTGGGTGCGAGAGGAGGTGTTCGTCCACAGCTRTGCTCTGCCTTGCTCAACACTTAACGCTTATGCAGAAGTAGAAATCAAATTCACCTGAATTAGTGAAGAGTAGGAGCAGGATATGGGATGAGAAGTTAAATAGAAATTATATCAAAAGCATCTTCCTCTCAAAACTAATCTTAATGCACCATTCCTGTTTCACGATGTTTTTTAAATTATGTGAAGGCAGAGATCATTCTGAATTTGATTCCCTCTGCTGTGCTTCCAACTCTTAGCAGCTTGTTGCTGTTCGACAAACTTTTGAGGTGTGCTTTCTTCAAAGGGTCAGCAAACTAGGAAGGAAGAATTTTTTCCCCCCCCTGTATTAGAGGAATTAAGCATATTTACTTTAAATTTACCTGGTTTACCTTGCCTCTCCTGAAGATCTGGGTTCTGATCYGTCAGATTGGTTCAGCTCCCAGTCTACAGCACAGCGCTTTGTCTGTATGACATCTTTGGTAGCCCAGCTCTAGCTAAKCTGAAATAAGGTTTCTTTGGGACCAGATTGATTCAGAATGGATAAAAACTTTCTACTGTTCAGAGCATTTATTTTATGGAGGCACTTATTAGTCCTAGATTGCTTATGAGAATATCTCCAAGTGTTAAAATAATTTTCCTTTATGGCATTAACTTCTTCATTAYCTTTTCAAATAAATGAATTGGATATATTTGAAGGTATTTTGTTGTTCATAAAAACATGTCTGTTTATTTGTTTATGCTCTCAATTATTAAAAACTGTTAAAAATAATTTATGGAAGTTATAGATGTAAATAYATTACGTACATGTCAAACTACTTCCACATTGAATGACTGTCTATAAATTTATGTCTCCTTTAGCCAATTTTAAAAATGTGGTGTCCTTCTTAAATTTATGATTTATGTTAGTGTTGAATACAATTTTTCCTCTCTCCTTGTTACCTTTAGGTTTYKTTTTCACAATTACTTCAGTACATCCTGTATTTTGACTTCTGAAAATAAGACAACTTTGCAGTTACAAAAGGGTGCTGTGAAACTATCTTGAAATGCTTCCAGTGTGATATCAGTTTTTCCTCTTAATTAGTCATCCAGCCAGTGTTTTCTTTTCCTTGCCTGTTCATCCAACTGTGTTTGTAACTTCACTGAAAGTCAGGAATTCTTGTGTCTGGAGCATGATAAAGGCTTTAATATCTCTTTATTTAAGCATTGAACCATTTTACTAAGCTCTCCTATCTCAGAGGAACTTCTGTGAGCCATCCTGTAAAACTTCCTCTAAGAATTTTAACATCTTAGCAGGCTATTTAACTGCACAGTCACACTGAAGTTATTTGAAGTTGGATGTATCTACAAATGTTCAATTTTTGCATCAAAACAAAAAGTTGATAGCTACATTAAAAATACTTTTAAAAATAAACGGCCTCTTTGCTGATTGGGTTCTTCAGTTTGCCTACAACTCAGGACTTTTTCAGATAAGTTATTTCCTTTTGCAATTTATGTATTACATAGAAACACATGAATAGTTAAAAACAAGAAGCATTAGTTGAAATGCACCAAGTARTTAGAACTGCAGGCTTATTCTGTACAAATTCATTGGATTTTGGTTTGTTCATAGAATGAGAAGTTGTGATTCTTCATCAAAACTCACTATCTGTAATAAAGTTTCTTGAACACTAGCAGTCTTTCAGGAATTTCCTCTTGTCTTTTCTCTCTTTATTTCAGAAATAGTGGGATACCTATAAATATATWTGCAACACCAGTTGAAGAGAAATAGCTAAACACGTTGACAGGTTTTTAAAGCCTAGTAGGCATGAAAGCTGCAGTGACCTTTTCAATGCATCACTTCAGTTCATTCCAGTATTTTCTTGGCTGTCCTTAGATGGGTTGGTTTTGTGGCTGGTTTTTTTTTTTGCTTGTTTGTTTCAACAGTAAAAGAACATCTGTATAATAATGACGAATGGAAGTATGTTCCTCTGGTTTAGTTTAGGAATAAGGKTTTTTTTTTTTTCATCTTTTACAGCTTGACAAAGATGACATGGTGTATATGGAGGCATATGATAAGTTGCTGGAATCTTGGCTTACTTTGGTCCAAGATGACAAACATTTCCATAAAGGTTTCTTTACCCAACATGCTGTTCAAGTCTTTAATTCCTACATTCAGTGCCATCTAGCCGCTCCTGATGGCACAAGGAATTTGGTAAGCCTTCATTGTAATAGTTTTTGATGATAACGTATAGTAACTAGCCCATGTCTTTTGGTGTGTATGTATTATGTAGCTCAAAGCAGCTAGTATAGAACTGCCATTTGTGACTTTGGAAATAAAAAAAATTCCTGAACTTGTTACTCAGTTGTCATTTCCCAGTCTGTTTCTGTCATCCTGGAGAGGAACTAAAGGAATGCAAAGCTGGAAATCATTTTTTAAAAAAGAACAAAAATAAACGTGTAACTCAAATCAATGTGTATCTTGTTCTTTCTGCAGATACAGTGACTAAACTTTTGACCTTCCTTCTGGATTAGAGTTCTAGTTAAAATCCTCAGTGAAATTTGGGGCCTTTTTTATGAGTGTTGCCTCCCATACGCTATCTTCGAAATATAATTGACATACATAAATGTCTGAAAAAATGTGGACTGASTGTGCCCAAAGTACAAGAAATTTGGAATATCATGTGGTCTTTTTGGATAAAATAAATTCCTAATTGAGTTTTTGAACAGTTGATTGTCTGAAGAAAACTTGAAAGTATATCAAGTATCTCTTGAGCCATTGAGAAAGGAAGGTGATAAGTGTATTTGCCAGGAATCTGGATCTTACTAAAATAGATTCTTGTACAGAAAGTTGGATGCAGATGTTGGATGAATTAGTTGTTGCATAGATTCAATTCAATAACTGTATAAAATCTCTCTTTCATTTGATGCTGTGCAAAGATCTCAGAGATGCCTCATTCTGAAAAGCACTATGTAAAACATAATTCTGCTATCTCAGTAAGTAACAGATGGTAATAACAGTGCCAAAATTGAGAGAAATATTTCACAAGAGAACTTTGAATTCATGTCAGGCGGTCTTGACATAACTTGTATACACAGGTTAATTCATGTCATTCTGTGAGATAAGTCATTTATCCCATGGGTAACCTTTAAAAGCCACAGCTGGCATTTTAGAATGCTGCTTGTTCAATATCAAAGCAGTAACAGGAACTTTCTGTCTCTGCTTTGAGAGCAAGGGCTCACCCTTCAGTAAACAGCTGCAGCTTTGAAGTTGCCAAAAGAGAATGATTTGCTGGGTTACATAAAGAAATGATGGGTTAAAAGCACTTTGCATGAGGAGTTGTGTGGATTCAGTTTTCTGAGCCCTCTGTAGAAACAAAGCAGACTGATAGCTTTGTCTGGATTCTGTATTTTACTTTGTTACTTGCATTAATTTTATGATTATTAAAGAGATAAGAAACACTTCTAATATTCATACTTAGTTTCTAAATATCATGGTTCATCTCTTCAAGGAATAAAATCTGATTATAATTYAAATACTTTTAAAATGCAACCAAGATAAGCTTTGATAAATTGAACAGTGCAACTCTTGCATCAGCAAGAAATAAACCCGACATAATCATGATTATTAGTCTGCTGTTTTCTAGATTGTAAAGCAATATGAACCCATTTTGACTCTGTTTAACTCTTCTGTGTCTAATTTAGTACAAGTCTTGTTCATATATGCAAATTACCTTGAAAGAAAGAACCAAAATAATGCAGAAAATTGTGGTGATAAATTTAACAAATGTGACTCTTACTGGTTGCCTTTTATTTTGTTGAAATAACCAAAGACTGCCAATGGTGTGGCCTGTCGGGAAGAAGAAGAAATAAGTGAGCTGCAGGAAGATGACAGAGACCAGTTCTGTGACCAGTTGGCCAGCGTAGGCATGCTGGGGAGGATTGCTGCAGAACACTGCATACCTCTTCTCACAAGGTAAGTACAAAAGAAAGAAAAAGTCATGAATGCAAATTAATAGAGCTGTCACGTAGGAAAAGACTGACTTTGCCAAAACCATTTAAAACTGTGAAGCTATTTTTTTCTTATTTATCCACAGTTTGTTAGAAGACCGAGTGACAAGGCTCCATGGACAGTTGCAAAGACATCAGCAGCAGTTACTTGCCTCACCAGCATCAGGCTCAATTGACAATAAAGTGCTTGATGACCTGTATGAGGATATTCATTGGCTTATTTTAGTCACAGGTTAGTGAACAGCTTTAAATAGTATTTATTTTGGTAGTCTCATTGCAGCTGAGACACCTCAGGGGAAAAATATCCCTGTRAATCAACTACTCTCAATTGACTATATATTTGATCCTTTATGATGATTTCATCTTACCTATAGTACTTACAAAGTCCTTATCTTACTATCATCTGCCTTGAGTAACAGGAATATTATCTCTAAAAGATTACCTCTTTTAAAAGTTTCATCCATGGCCGTTGGAAATTCCTGCAACTAATTTTATTATAGATTTTTTGAATTGTGTTATCAGTCAACCTATTCAAGAAATGAGTCTGTTCATGGCACCAGTGATGTTGTCTGGGTGCACATGACTTTATAAGGGAGCCAACATGAGATCAGGGTAACGTGTCACCACTCAGTGGTGAGAAGAATCAAGTAAGTTCTCAGAATTTCATAGTGCTGATGATCCATACCCTGCCATTTTTATGTTCAGGGAACTTGAATTAGAACCTTTTTGAGTTTGATTTTTAGAGGGAAATATTTTACTTAGGATTACAAATATGTAGATAATAACAGCTAAGTCTGTACTTTGCTAGGAGAAATGTATAATATAGGAAATACTTCGTGGGATTTTTTTTAAGATCTGATGTTTTAGTTACTCTCAGATGTTAGCATGAGTGTGTTTATAATATTTTTCTAACACTGTGAGATGGAGGTTGTAGCTCACAGATGGTTATGAGATCATGTATTGAAAACTACAACTAAAGCTGGAATTAGTATTATCTAGATACCAGAGTATTGTGTGAAAACCCATGCTTCACCTGATCTGCACTTGCTAAGCAAGGAAAACTGTTATAGCATGTGTACTTGAGGTCTGAAAGGCTCTAACAGATTTGAGATGTTAGCAAAACAGAAGTTCCAAATGATGGACTCAGTGGGCAAGCTGTAAAATCAATGCTTTTTTACCAAATAGCAGAAGAAGAAAAACATTTGTCCCTCCCCCAAGTAGATGAATTGACTGTAGCACTTYTACATGAAGCAAAACTGTCTCTTTATTGATGTTTCAATTGGTGGTTTCTTTTTCCAGTCTTGGTTTCTTGTCACTCTCGKTTTTTCTCTACTGAATGGCTGTAAGGATTCTCAAGTCAACTYGTGTGTATTTAAGCAGTGTTAGTCAGGGTTTGTACAAACATTTGATTCTGGTGTGATGTCTGCAGCTAAGCCTATGGATTTTCTAATTGGAAAGCCATAAGTTAACCTAGGGTAGAAAGTTGTGATCATTCTTTCTTTTTTAATATAAGGCTACCTCTTGGCTAATGATACTCAGGGAGAGACTCCGCTAATACCTCCAGAAGTAATGGAATATTCCATTAAACATTCAGCTGAGGTTGACATYAATACCACACTTCAGATTCTGGGATCTCCAGGAGAAAAGGCCTCTTCCATCCCAGGGTACAACAGAACTGATTCTGTAATTAGGTAAGGATGCACCTTGTACTATTAAGTGTGTTAAATGCTTTTTCAGAGGAAAAAAAAACAAACCTGAGAATGTGAGTGGACTTCTGTGAATGTGAAAAGTGAGCAATATGTAAACACTGGACACTGAAAAGGAAGATYGACCTAATAGTCTTAACACAGGTCATGAGCCAAAGTCTTGGAAATAAACAGAAATGTTTTTTATATTTCTACTGAAAACCCATCTTTGATCTTTTTGTTACAGAAAATCCTTTAAATTACTTAAGTAAAAACAGTTGGCAGATCAAAATCTTTAGATAATGTATACTTTAAAATTAATTCAGCACACGTACAACTTAAGCAAATGCTTTCCAGAGCATGAGTGAGCTTCTCTACTTATAACAAGAGTTACTGCCCAAGCTTGGAAGTAGCAGCAAAATTGATTATCAGGGCATGAGGAATTGTTGTCAGTTACACACACACATCACTGTCAGCCAACAAAAGAAGCAGGAGAGATTTCACTTCTCTTTTTGCAAGAAGCCTGGTGCTCACAGAGGACTCCTCAGTTTGAATCCTCACACTTCAGRAGATTGATTCCATTCTTAGCTGGCATGGAGGAAGATCTTCACCCAAGATTAGTTGTTGCACACTTAAAAGTTGTCTTCTGGGAAGAAGGTAGAAAAAGTGGGTCTTCATTAGCAATGATGTATGTGCCTTTTGTTTAGAAGYTTGACTATTGCTCATTTATACTATYGGCCRCTTCAAGAAGTGGYCAGCAAACAGGTGCAAATTCTTGATGCAGTGTTTTGTGTGGTGGTGGGAATAAAACCAGATGTACATAAGGAGAGATTTGAGGCCTTCTGGCAATAACTCTGAATGTCTTCAAGAAATAGGCCACTGTCAGCTCCTAAATTTCCTGTGTATTGTGACACTCCTACTAAATTTGACAGACTACAAAAGCTAGTRTTTAATGCAGTTTTATGGACTGATCTTATTAATGAAATCACCTGGTAATTTACTATTTCAGACTATTTCCCTGCAGTAATGAAATAGAGAAAAATAACTCCTCATTTCCATATTTGTTTTTTTGGTATGTGTCACACTGCAAACACTGTACAATTAGAACCCAATTGGCCACTAAATGTTATGGTGCAAGGAGGGAAAAAGCAGGTTTTCAAAAAAGCTTTTCATACTACTCCCAGGCAGACCATTTGTCACAATGCTTGTGAGGATTCTTTGTTGTGGTAATCTTACTTTATGGAGGATGTTTGCCAGTCTATCCTGTATTTTTCTCTCTCTCCTGACATTTCAAAACCAATAATTTCAGGTGCTTTTTACTTGATTAGAGTTGACATGTTTTGTATTATCCTGATCCTTCTGTCATATTTTGTGAAAAACGAAAGTGKTTTTGGTAGCTGCATTGCTTCTCCAAAAGCTGCTGTCACATCCTCATTGTATTTTAAATCTTCAGGTTGTTATCTGCTATTTTAAGAGTGTCAGAAGTAGAATCTAGAGCAATAAGGGCAAATCTCACACACCTCCTGAGCCCTCAGATGGGCAAAGATATTGTATGGTTTCTCAAGCGCTGGGCAAAGACTTACCTCCTAGTAGATGAAAAGTTGTATGATCAGGTAAGGATATAAATTTTATGAATTAATTTGTGAGTATTAGCAATGATATTATCCTGTACATGTCAGTGTAGCTATTTAAAAGTGCAACGCCAAAGTATTTTCAGTGTTAAATGGGTTGTGATTGTTTCAGAATTTGTTTGAAAGTTGATGTTTTCTTCCATTTGCTAATTAGAAATATAAGTTGTTAGGGGACTCTTCTTGTACATTGTGCTGTAAATGTGATATTTATTTTTTTTTGGCAGCCATTGCCATATCAGAATAACATAGTGCTCCTGGGCTGTGTAGTGAGTTGAAACTCACTGACTGCAGTGATGTTATAAATTGTCACTGTCCATCAGATTTTACATTTCATCTCTAATACAATGATTGCTCTTGGTGGATGGTTTAGTGAGTAACCTCGTCATGATTCTGAGTTACATATTTAACCCCATCACAAGATAGTATACATAAGCTAATGTCATGCCACTTTCTCTTCTCATTCTCATTGTATATATCATGATTTCAACACTGTGTTCTTTGTAAAGGGCAACTTCTTACCGTGCTTGGACAGCACTAATTGTGATTAGAACTTGATCCTGATTTTGCTTATCAAACTAACTGTAATCCAGCTAGCTCACAGAGGCCAGTCATCCTGAGGAGGCCCTGTTAGCTCTAATTTTTGAGAAGTCTCCTCCTTCTCCCCTTTATTTCCATTATTGAAGCAACTAAGAATACTAACGCTTCAGGAGGCCTCTCCTTAATATCAGTAAGGATCACATGGACTTGTAAATATTTGTAGTTACATTATTCTGCGCATACATATAGCACAGCTCAGAATTCGTAAAGGTACCAGTGGAGGAAGAATTGGAGATCATGTTAGAAGGAGATCCACGTGAAAAACAATGTGAGGAAACAAAACAGAATGGCCAGGAAATGCRCACATTTAGTTTGTGCTGACATGTGAAAGTGACTGAAACCTCTATTTAAACTTTATGCTCAGTCATGTATATATCATGAGTTTTGAAGGTAAAAGTGTTAGTGGTGTGCTGACAGAAAGCCCCTCCATAATTACTGCAAAGTCTTTGGATTTCATACTTAAGAAACTTTCTTTAAGGATAAAAAACCAGGCAATTTCAAAGAAGCATATTTTAATATGCCAGGACCAGAGTGTGATATCTTTATTAAAAGATGTGTAGATTGAAAGAACCATCTACAGAAAGTAGGTGCAGAAAAATTGAGGTGAAAATTAATTTTTACAAGATTCTATCTAGATCAAGAACTAGGTTAATTTCTAATAATTTTTACCACTGACTTTTGAGGAATTAAGTCTTAAATTCATGGAAACACTTTTGGGAGGTGATTTTGGGATCTTTTACTTATTAAAGCTTTTGAACTTCCATTGGCTTTAAAAGCTAGTCATACTGAAACCTGATTTTGTAATGAGATTTAAGCTTTCCTTTGTTGTAGATGTTGTGCTTAAAATCACAAGATAAATTTGGCAAAGATTTTTCTATTGCAGGTATTCTTTGCCTTTGTCTATGTAACACTTGTGTAATTTAAGTAGGAAAGAAGTGACAGCCTGAAAAGAATTTGCTGACAATGATTGCCATACGCTTTGGGGTTTTGGCTTCTGTAAAACTTACTCATTTTAATGCTTTTCTTATAGATAAGTCTGCCATTTAGTACAGCATTTGGTGCTGATACAGAGGGTTCCCAATGGATTGTGGGTTACCTTTTAGAAAAAGTGATCAGTAACCTGGCAGTATGGAGTTCAGAGCAGGACCTTGCAAATGATACTGTACAACTGCTAGTAACATTAGTGGAAAGGAGAGAGCGGTAAGTTGCTATACCTCTGGAAGTCAGAAAGTTTCTTTTGCTTCCTTTAAACTTTTTTGGCCAAAGTAATCCAGATGTAGGGTGCTTCATATTCATGTCTCTGTAAGTCAAATTACTTTAGTAACATACTATAACTGAAAAAACACAATAAACTTGCCTGACAAGCTGAGTAGTGAGACCTGTATTTGACAAAATATCACCTAATTTTTATTACTGTTTAGAAGTGCATTCTCCTTCCCTTACTTTTGTGCCTCACTCTTAAACAGTGAGAAAGGAAAACTCTCCTGGTCTCCACTCTTATTGCAAGGATTTTTGTGTTGCTCTTAATTTTTGTTGAATGAGAGTTCAGATACTGGCTAAGCCAGTAGAAAATGTGTTTTGTAAACCTTACTTTTTTTAAAATACAGGATTTTGTGGATTCAGACAAATTTCAAGAAGTTTTCTTTGGTATTCCAAACTGTGAGGCTAGAAATTCTTGAATGTTTTATTTCTGTCAGCTGACATGAAATTATACAGGCAATCATACATACAATCATATATTCACAGAGAGACTGTTCTGAAGTTTGAGGGTTTTAAATGTTTGAGGAGTCTTCTTTTTCAAAAAACATTAAACCCCACAGTAGCTAGTTTTGGAATAATTGCTTATTTTATTATGATGTAATGAGACTAAGCTTTTAATCCATGCAGTATGTCCATTAACTCTGTCTGTATGTGTGTAAAACTAAAGCACTTCCCTGCTTTTCTCCTGTATGAATTGATCTATTTACAGAGTACATATTTTAGAAATCTGAGAGCTAGTAAGATGAAAATCAAAAGGCGATTTAGCCTCAAAATAAAGGAATTTTTTAAAAATAGCAACAAAAAAACTTCTGTCAGCTGCTAGAAACCTGATGTGCTCGATTCATACAATTTTGTGAAGTCTTTAATGAGGTTGTTTTTCCCTCTTTTAGGGCAAACTTAGTTATTCAATGTGAAAACTGGTGGAATTTAGCTAAACAGTTTGCAAGGCGAAGCCCTCCTCTGCACTATTTGTCTAGTTCTGTTCAGAGAACATTAATGAAAGCTTTAGTTCTAGGAGGTTTTGCTCATATGGATACAGAAACAAAGCAACAATACTGGACAGAGGTAAGCTATTTTGATACTTCTACTACCTCCATTTAAGCAAGCAGTACAACAAGTTAGTTCAGGGAATTTTACAGTGGCACAAAATCAATTTGTGTAACATATTTTGATATTTAATAGTGATGATTTTTTAAATTATTCTCTCTTTGATGGTCAATAATTGTATCTAAAATATCTCAAACTTAAGAGAAACCACTAACAATTTATTGGAGGGTTTGTGAAGCAGACAGTAGAGTAATATGTTTGAAAAAGACTACTATAGAAGATTAAAAATTTCCCCTGCACTGGGACATTTTTTCCTTCATTTTAATTTTGTGGTGTTATGATTATTCAATTATTACTTAATAATAATGACTAAGTAAAAAGCTGATGTAGAACATAATGAAGAGTCTTGACCACMTCTTTGTGCCTCTATTAAAGCTCAGATATTTAATACCAGAAAGACTGGTGCTAGAATGTAGATGAAATAGCATCAGGAAGCACAACATGACTTTGTAAAGCATTGACCTTCAGAGAAGAACTTGCATTTATTTGAAGAGCTACAAAATTAATGATTTAAAGTAAGACTGTAATGAATTGGAAGTAATTGGGAGAAAACATTTATCTATTTTTATGGAAGTTTGTAAATTGGTTCCAAATGCAGATGATGACAAAAATTATTCCACTATTGARAATCATAATATGGCAAAGATAACTGTGGGCATTAATGTTAACAGTTTCATTAATGAAACATAACCATTTTTTCACCTAATGCTGGATTTGAAGAGAATTGAATGCTTTGAGCTAGAGAAAGTCTTTGTCATTTGTTAAACACTACAAAATAACTTAGAATTTTTATGGAGGTGCTCATTTTGGAAGCCATCTTCAGGCCGTGATGGACAATGAGAAGCACTACTCACTACCATTTGTGCTTACATAAATGTGACAGACAATAACATAACCGAGCCATTGGAAACTGGAAGTGATTGATTCTTGTACTGCCATGCCAAAAGCAAAGGGTTTGCTAAATTATTTAAGTCTCACATCTCATATAATAGTATGTTTATCTTAATGTGACTCTTTTGAAAAATTTCAAGGTTCTTCAGCCACTTCAGCAGCGATTCTTGAATGTGATAAACCAAGAAAACTTTCAGCAGATCTGTCAGGAAGAGGAAGTAAAACAAGAAATCACTGCTACATTAGAAGCACTCTGTGGCATTGCTGAGGCTACCCAGATTGATAATGTAGCAATTCTCTTCAATTTCCTAATGGACTTCCTTAATAATTGCATTGGATTAATGGAAGTATATAAAAACACACCAGAGACTGTTAATCTCATAATAGAAGTCTTTGTTGAAGTTGCACATAAACAAATTTGCTATCTTGGAGAGGTAAATACAACCAGAAGGGGGAAGGAGGGGGCAGAGTGTGTTTGTGTGCACGTGCATGTGTGTAAATGTGTGTACAGTGCTATTCCTTAAATAAAATAAAAAGTACTGTTTTTTTTTTTTAATAGAGAGAAAGAAAAGCTATATGGACACATCAGTTAAGGAGTTCCTTTGTTTTAAAACATACACTTGCAAAGATTAAAAGTAGGACATTTAGACCGTTTTTTTACCAACAAATTTAACCACCGTTCATCACTAGTCTAACTCCATGCATGGGTAGCAGAAGAGGACAGACCATGCTGAGTACTTTTTTATAACAATATCAAACTTCTCTGAAGTCTAGTCCGGGAGAATTGTAGCACTGTTTTATGCGGCACATGCATACATAGACACTGCCTTGGTCCTAGACAAGGAATTAATAGATACCAGGAAGTTAACAGTTAAAATTTTGAGCTTGTGCAGTGCACTTACATCTTTGCACTGTTGGCTAATTTTGTTTTCTCATCTGGAAGAGTTCCTGCCTTTCTAAACTGGCTATGCACAGTGTATTGTGGCTCCAAACTTCTATAAGTAAAGTGCATCCCCAGGGGATTTTGTTGGTAATGTAGTTTGTGAGATTAGTGAGATGTATCAGTGTGTCCCAAGCCTCTCTTGCCTGGATTATTTTTAAGACTGAGGAATCAAAAAAAGTAATGCTTTGCTCTTTAAATCAGTAGCACATCAATATATGGCTGTAAGTGTTCTTGTTGTCTAAGGTGGCTGTTTCCTTGATGATTTTGTGTACGATTGGTACAAAAGTAGTCATATACTGAAATTGCCATCTTGAAGTGTTGACTGCCRAGTAATGCCACCTTAAAACAAAGTGTGTCACTTATAGCATATGGAAGTTTTCTTACTATGTAACATTGTTTTGTAGGCCAAAGCCATGAACTTGTATGAGGCCTGCCTAACTCTGCTCCAGGTGTATTCCAAGAATAATCTAGGTCGACAACGGATAGATGTTACAGCAGAAGAAGACCAGTACCAGGATCTCCTCCTTATTATGGAGCTTCTCACAAATCTTCTGTCAAAAGAATTCATAGATTTCAGTGATACAGGTATTAGGGAATTGGTAATTGATGAACCACAAGTTGTCTTCTAAAGTATAAGAACCATTTTGGGGCTTGTCTATATAAAGTGAAAGCTGAAGTTTACGCTTGGCTAGATCAGGATGTGGAAATTCTATTCAATGTAGCAAAGGAAGGACTTTTTACAATATTCTAACATCTGAAATTATTATTGCTGTCATAAAAGAAATAAGGCATGTATGAAACAGGTTGAAATCTGAAAGTTGCTAGTCATCTTAACATGTTGTACCAGCAGGTGTATAACAAAAAGTACATAGAAAAGTTTGTGTTATAAAGTAGTGCAAGAGGGCAGTAGTAGACTTGTAGTACAGGATTCAACTTCTGTGAATGTTGAGCTCATTAAAATTCCATCATGTGAGGGTCTTCTGTATTCCTCTTTCACAGAACATGGTTTGTAGGTGTAGTTAAGGGTTCCTTCTTGTGTCCCARTCTGTTACTTTCTTACATGTATGTGCCACTTGAAATTGCAGTTGTCCTGAGCATGTTCTGCCAGTTAGCCATGGTACATCGCTTTTGAATAAGCCAAAATACAATTGCATGGTTCATATTTCACCATGTTCTGTACGCTTTGCTCATGTAACAACCCAGACAGATTGAGTTTGCTACCAAGTATGCTTTGATATTCATTGCTTTTCTGAGGTACATCTTGAAAGAAAGAACCTTGTACTCCAGAATTCAATACATCATTTTATTTTTTCATCATGCATGTACAACACAAGTACAGAACCAGATTTASAGTTTGTTCACTGAATGGATAACCCAATGCTATGTATTTACTTTGAGACCTGGGTTTTAGTTGTGTGTAAAACACTGTAAAATTCTTACCATGAAACTAAGTRATATGAATAAAACCTAGATGCAATGCCCAGAGATCAAATGTACTGCAAGTTTTCTACATATTGCTGCTGACTCAATGCAGGAATCATAAAAGTAAGGCCACTGCCCATTGATGGAGAATGTAGGCCTCAATCTGTAACTAGAGAAAACTTGGCAGCATCCGAACTACAGAAATTTCTATAATGGCTCTCCTAATTTTTTCTCCTTCTGTTTATAAAAGATATTAAAGCGTATGTAAATACAATATATATATATATTAAAAGTATAAAAATGCAGTGATATTTTACTCACTATCTGTTTATGTGTGCAGGCACAAAGCAGCTATTACTACAAACAAATGCAATGTTCTGTAATAAGGGAGCCCTCAGAGTATCTGAAGCGTTCTGGTTTAGCATGCCATCTGGTACAAGTGATTATGAAATGCTTTGT
The DNA here is from genome assembly GCF_030028575.1 of Malurus melanocephalus. NCBI lineage: Eukaryota > Metazoa > Chordata > Aves > Passeriformes > Maluridae > Malurus > Malurus melanocephalus. The sequence goes on along the minus strand of NW_026623325.1, from coordinate 1,405,864 downwards.
CCTAATGCATATAAATATAGAGTGATGTGACAGCCTCTACTCACTAAGTTTCTATTTTAATACAGTGCCTCATAGTTTTGTTTGGAGAGAGGGGACTAGTCCTATTTTTAAAAATGCCATTATTATAAAGAAATGGGTCTGTTGCTTCAGTATGTTTAATCCTCCTTTTATACAAAGTATTTTTTGTCTTTTGTGCAGATGAAGTATTTAGAGGACATGAGCCTGGGCAAGTTACAAATAGATCTGTATCAGCAGCAGATGTTGTCTTATATGGGGTTAATCTAGTTCTGCCTCTAATGTCACAAGATCTGCTGAAGGTAAGTATATTTTTACACAGAGCTGCTAGAATATGAAAGCTTTATAGGAATGAATTTCCAGAATTCATTCCTAAATGCATTCCATCTCCATAAGTTGCATTTTTTAGATTTTATAAATGCAAATAGCTGTTCCATAGTTCTAGATACTCTTTGTAAAGAAATACTGTAAACTGAAAAAATGTATTTCTGAAGGTCCTAAACAAAACTTCTTTTCTAAAAGCAAGTCTGTGCAGGTCAACAATGAAACCTGAAATGTGGCTCATGGAGCCCTTTTTCTGATAGTATCAGAAATGTAATAAGCATAGTCAGTCACCTTAGTTCAAAGTATTTGTTTTCACAATACAGATGGCTTTTGATTGTATTCATCTGCAACTTGTCAGTAGAACTTGTCAGTAAAATATGAAACAATGGGATGACAGCACTGTGTTTATGTTTTACTTTGAACCAGGGGAACTTCTGAAGGGTGTCTCAGCTTTCTCCTTTTCACATGCCTTCTCATCCGGTAGCACTTACTGAGTGCCAGGGCTGCATCCATTTTAGATCCAGCCAAGATCAGGGATGTACCCTGGCAGCCCCTCAATTGTGCTTTGAATGCTCGTGAGGCTTTTACCCCACAGGATGGGATTTGCTCATGTCGAAGTGAAACTCCTTTAATTTGTATAGAGCAGATATCAGACTGCCACCATCAACTGTTTCTCTTCAGTAATCTTCTTTTATTGTACCACAGTGTCTGTGTTTATATAAAGTTGTAGCCATTCTAATGACTCAAGTTTCCTGCTAAAATTGTCTTTTCTTCAGTGAAAAACCTCAGTCCTGTGTCTTTGTACAGTTGAAAATTATGCCAGAATAGATTTGTGATTGTATCTAAATGTTCCATGTTTTTCTTTTGACAGTTTCCATCCCTATGTAATCAATATTACAAATTAATCACTTTCATATGTGAGATATTCCCTGAGAAAATTCCACAACTTCCAGAGGACCTCTTTAAGAGCCTAATGTACTCACTGGAGTTAGGGATGTCATCGTATCCTTTACAGAGCTTGGGAACATTTAAAAAAAAAATCTAAGTTGCTTTTAGAAGGACCTGTTAAAAATATAATTGATTTTTTTTTTCTTTTTCTATCAATATCTGCTTCAATATTTGTATATAACTATTTGACCCTTACTCTGCTCTCTGGGGATTGACAGTTTCACTGTAGTGTCCTTTGAGATTCCAGCATTAGCTGAATTGCCTCTGACTTGCAGTGCTTGGGTGCAGCCTTTAAGTAGCTTAGCATGTAAGTTTTTTCTGGCAGCCATTCCTGCCTCCTCCATTACTTCATTTCAGAGTGTGTAACTTCATAAGCCTTCAGCTGGTATCCCAAAGCCATTCCTGAATTAGTCTCTCAGCTGGTAATACAAAACATTGTTGCTGTTCTATTGGGCTGGCTCCAGAGCATTTCCTGTCAGGGTGCCAATGTGCTCTCCCTCTCATAATGGGAGTACCATTTTCACTAATCTGTGGCACGTGTCCGAAACAGATGAGCTTGACCATAAGGGACTCTTTCTGAAAATGTTATGTCAGAGAGGGTTATGTTACCTTAGGGCATGTGGCTACTAAAAGAAGATAATGAAGTTAGAAYCCTTTTTTCCCCCATTTACTAGTGTTTTTTAAATTTGTTCTTTTTTTAATTCATAGTGAAAAGAAACCTTGAAACATATAAGCATTTCAGATATTTTCTAGTGTGTCAACTGGTTAGCTTGACCACAATTTATTGAAGTCTGACTTCAAATTCTTTAACACCCATTATCAGAATGAGCTCAGAGGTTTGCCAGCTCTGTCTGGAGGCTGTAACACCATTAGCAGAGCAGTGTGCAAAAGCACAGGAAACAGATTCAACCCTTTTTCTAGCAACGAGGCATTTTCTTAAGGTAAGGCATCTATGTTTCATGTTACTTTGTTTTTTTGCATAAAGGTGGCATCCAGAGGCCAAACAGTGATCATGTCCTGGTTAATCAGGATCACACATATGGTAAGAAAGTCGGTTACCTAAAAAAAAAAGGATGGTATTTTAAGAAGAAAAAGGGCATGAAGAACTGAAGATTTTGGACTAGAGTACAAAAGAGGATGGAGGCATAGAGGGAAGCAATCCTTATTGCCAATAAACGAAAGACCTGAGCTCTTGGAATGCAGTTTATATATCCAKGCACTGCATATGAGCTTTGAACTGATGGACAGTTTTAGCAGTTACTGTGGAAGCTGTGAAAAGTAAGTTTTCAGAATTCCGTGAATTGGAAGCTGGGTAGAGTGCTGAAAGAAAAGACATGAAAAAGAGCATAGCTGGGAACAAGAAAGGAAATGCTGTCATTTATTCAATATATTAAATTAATTACATACYTTCTTAATTCAAAATCACATTCAGTACTTTCCTTTTAGGACCATCCACTTCAATGAATTTTGGAGTAACCTGGTAGCAACCAGGTTCCTACTAACTAGGAAACAAAGTAATTGTGGAACTTATGTGCTTGTCTTGTGATTTTGTGTAGAGTTCAGTTTTACTTAAGACATCTTTTCTTATCAAACTGACATTGAACTTTTCAGGATTTCTTATTAAAAGCTTCCACCAGACAAGCTGAGAGAATGAGAAAATTAAAAATTTTGTCTGTATGTATCTTCTAAGTTAATGTAGCTTTGTGCCTTATTTCTAAATTTCCACTTAAAATTATGACATTACTCTTACTTATGTTTGCAGTTTGACTTTCTGTGAGCTATAAGAGTCTCCAAAAATTGAGGAAAAGTTCCATATTTTATTCCGGAAAAGCAAAGGCTTTTTTTGTTATTTCTCTGGCAAATCTGCTGCTTTTAGAGAAAAATACAAGAGATGCCCTATTTCTCTGAAGAACAGTTGATATAAATCAGCAGCATATTTCAGTGCTTTGAGATGTGAATTTATGTTGTTAAGCCAAGACTTGATTTCTGAAAGAACTTGGCTTCCAAATTACTGGTACCTAAATTAAAAAATAAAAAAAAAAGCGGCAACAAAGCAAACATCAAACCTTGGATGTTCGTAAATACATGTTCATTGTTATTACCTGAAGTGAAGATGACCTTCAGCAGCAAATGTTGGTAAAGTAGAAAGTACTTCCTCAACTACTTTTGTTTTGCAATTTCAGATGGTTTTTGATATGCTGGTACTTCAGAAGCACAATACAGAAATGACAACWGCAGCAGGTGAAGCATTCTACACATTAGTGTGTTTGCATCAGGTATGGCATTCATAAACACCCTGAAGTAATTTATTAAAGGAGAGTGGTTATTTCTTGTGCACCTGGTAAATCATGGAATCATTTGKGTTGGAAGGGGGGACCCTCAGGAGGTCTGCCTGTTTCAGCTGCAGGTATTTGCATTTGTCTTYGTTGAGTTTCATGACTTTCCTGTCAGGTTGTTGCTCCAGCCTGAGTGTCTGTAAATGTCAGTCCTGCCCTTGAATGTGCTGGCTGCACTCTCCAGTTCAGTTACACTCATCTCATGTCTGGTGATGAATTTCCCTTCCACCTCCAGGTCACTGACTAAATATTTAAGGAGAAAGTCCAGATGAGAGCTCTCAGTGCCMCTTGGAATCAGCTTCCAGGTGGAATATGAGCCATTAGTCTCAATCCTTTATAGTCTGATGGTACAGATGTGTTTTTTTACACAAGTAGTAATTTGCCCATTTAGAGAATAAAATTGCAGCTTGATTGCAAGGGTCCAGTATACGATTGCTAAAGACTCACACCAGGCATTCACTGGACTCTTCTTATCCATAGATGGAGTCATTTTGTCAAAGAAGACAGGTTGGTAAAGCATTATTTACCTGGGTAAATCCATACTGGCTGTTCTCAGAATCACAGAATATGCTGAGTTGGAAGGGACCCATGAGGATCAAGTCTCCTGGCCCTACACRGGACCTTCCCCAAGAATCACACCATGTGCCTGAGAGCATTGCCCAAGCACTTCTTGAACTCTGTGGTGCTGTGACCACTTCCCTGGGGAGCCTGTTCCAGTGCCCAACCACCTTCTGRGTGAAGAACCTTTTCCTGATATCCAACCTAAACCTCCCCTGATGCAACTTCAGRCCATTCCCTTGGGTCCTGTGACTTTCACGTGCCCAGGAGTGCTTGCTTCATTATTTTCTTAGTCATTTGAAGATGAWAGAGAACAGCCAGTAATGAATGACATTGACCAGCTTTCTGAACCCTTGGATAGATTCTGTCAGGTCTCATGAACTTGCATGCATCAAGATTTCTCAAGAGATCCCTGGGTTGGTCCTCTTTACTATGCATAGTTCCTTTCTTCCTTGAACTCTGTCTCTAGTCACAAAGGTCTGGAAAAATCTGTCAGTGAAGACCAAGGCAAGAGAAAGCATTATTTCAGGCTTATCGCTTGTCTACTATCATTAAATCATCTATTCCATTCACCAGTAGAACCCATATTTTCCCTGTTCCTTCTTTTACTCTTAAAGTACTGGTAGAAGCTGTGTTTGGTGTCTTTGATGTCCTTTGCTAAATTCAGCTTTAGCAGAACTTCATTTTTCTGTCATTGTTCTTGTCCATATTATGTTCCTTCATTCCTCCTTTCTAGCTGTTCCTGCTTCTATTTCCTGTATTTGTTGCCCTCGTGCTGGAGTTCAATCAGTGCTTAGCTCAATCACTGTCCTCATTGCTTTCCTCAGTATCTGTACAAACCATTCTTGTGCTTGGAAGAGGTTGTCCTTAAAGAACTGTCAGCTCTCTTGAGCTCCTTTTTGTCTTCAGAGCTCACTCCCACAGGATTTCASCCACCAGTCTTGAATAAGGTGACATCTGCTCTCATGATGCCCCGATTCTGTACTTGGCTRCTCTCTTTCCTTGCTTTCCTTGGAATCCTTAACTCCACTATTTAGTGAYATCTGAAAGGATAGCATTAATTACCACATCCCTGACCAGCTCTTACTRGCTGTGAATAGCGGATGCAAATTCACATCCCTGGGTAGCCCATCTGGTATTTGAGCAAATGTTAGAGAGATATTGTCTTTAAGTCTGATCTGGAAACTTCCTCAAGTTGCTTAAAGATGACTYAGTCATCTGAAAGCCCTGTTCTGGGGATTTGTAACAAGATCCCACCATGATGTCATCTTTACTGCTCCTCCTCTGATTATAATCCATAAAAGTTCAACTCGATTGCTACCCACTCTGTAGAAAAAATCTTTAATTTGAGCTGCCTTTTCACRGAAATGTCAATCTTCTGTCCTCTTCTTCCCCAAAGAGCTCTAAAGAGTGTCCCTTGGAACACTCCAGTCATGTCACCTGTCCTACCACATATCAGTGCCTGAAGTGATGTTGCAGCTCCGAACCAGCACATGGAGCTCTAGCTCCTTCTGTTTCCAAAGTTGAACACATTTCTACACAGGCATTTCAGGTTGGCCTCCTTTCACCCTGTTTCATCCTTCCGGATGAACACTTTTAAACCAATCACACTTCCTTGTGTTCTTAGTACTCTTGGTTTCCATCCCTGTACTTATCTACAAGTTGTTATCACCATCCCTCAACATGCCCTTATCCTTCCTGCCAGATTGGTAAGCCTTTAGCAAAGATGGTCCTAAACCACTTTGTCCTATGGATCCTCTCTCTTGTTAGCAGCCCTTATCCCTCAAAGAGGGACTTGTGAACATGTTAGAGAAAAGTGCCCTCTGATACCACCCACAGGTGGCAAATTCTTGCTGTGTCTACCCTCACTCAACCCTTCATGGGTAGAATAGAGGGAACTGCCATTCTGGCTCCTGTATCCTTCACTCTTGCTCCCAACCCTTTGGACTTGCTTCAGGTATGTGCCCTTGGCAGTGTCCTTCTAGTCATGTTAGAAATGTTTCTTTGTCTTTTGTTTCTGTCTAAGTAAGCATGAGAGTGAGTAGCAGTCTCGGTTTGAGACAATGTTTTCAGAGAAAAATGTTACAGAGTAAATGTTTCCTCTGAAGTGAAAAATTTGACGACTTTTTCCCACCAATATGAAACAGATGTTCGGGCAAAAGTGAAGGGAAAAAATAAAAGTAGTTTATTAACAAAACACAGTGCCCACAGGACACAGATAAAAAGTAACTGTTAGATATTTAAAACTCAGGAGCACATGCGGCCCCCTCCTCCTACAAACCGCTCGGCCACATGGTGCGGAGGAAATGGCGGCTCCGTCCCTGGGAAAAAGAAACAAAAGAAAAGAGTCTACACGGCCGCTCCAGTGGCAACCTGGTGGCAACCTGGTGGCAATCCTCACTGTGGATGAAACAGAGGGTTCGGTGTGTTTTTCTGTCACTGGCTTGGCTTCCTCCAGAGTCCAGGATGATACGGAGCTGCCGAATTGCACCAGAAGGAGAATCACAGGAGCCRCAGAGGGAGTCTGTCCAGGGAAAGCGGTTTGCCCAAGCTAACAAACCTGAGCTAGCTACACGGCAACAGTGTAACTCTGCTGTACGCAGCGAGCAAGGACCTCCCACAGCCCCGAGTTCAGCTGCAAAAGCCAACGAGCTGAGCTCCAAAGYGGGCTGAGCTGCAAAAGCAAAAGCCTAACCCAGCCGCCCTTGCCCCTTCCTCTGGGTTGCATTTAAAGGCGCAGRCACCTTTTGGGGCATTACAAGCCAATGAATATAGGAATACAGGATTGGCACAAAATCAACCCAAGACATTAGCAAACTCTTAGAAAGGAGTCTAAGCTCTCTATCCCAGGGGAGGGACCCTAGAAAATGGAGAACCTGTGGGTGGAGATGATTGGTATGGAACGTGGGGCAGGCATCAAGAAAATGAAGTCCCATTTGCAGGAATAAACCTATGCTAAGAAAGAACCAGAAGGCCCTTTGCCTTAAAATTGTCATCTTACTCTGCACTGCAAAGCACTGTACCTTGCTTTGAAGTCTTCTTTARCCTTACTAAAAAACCCAGCCTGGATGAAGGATTTTATCTGGTTTAGAGGTAGGTGRAAGGCTGTGAGGACAGGTGGAAAGGTACTGATGTTTTTCTGTCACAGCCTTTATTCTGGATGTTGTCCTGATGAGAGAAGTTTTATACATTGTATCTTTTTTTAATGTTTGTTTAACAGGCTGAATATTCAGAGTTAGTTGAAACATTGCTATCAACTCAACAAGATCCAGTAATTTATCAGCGGTTAGCGGATGCCTTCAACAAGCTTACTGCAAGCAGCACTCCTCCTACACTGGACCGTAAGCAGAAGATGGCCTTCTTAAAGAGTTTAGAAGAATTTATGGCAAATGTTGGTGGACTTCTCTGTGTAAAATAAACAACAAAACTCTATGCCTAATTTAGACCCTTTCTGCAAAATGCACTGAGAAATGCTGAATGCTGACTAAATCTTGTACCTGTCTCTGGGTTCTTTGCAGCCATCTCAGATTCTAGAGAGCCTGGAAGTTTGAACATAACACCATGGAATAGGAGAGGTCAACTTTGAATCAGCTTCTGCTATTATGTGTTAGCTGCAATCTGTCATTCTTGGGTGTGGAAGAGAATGAACAGAAAATTTGAACTGAATTTTTTTTCCATTTATGCGCAAACAGATATGGGCACAATGAAATAAATGCAGTGCCTTTCCCCCTGCACTGGTTTAAAAGATGAGTGATAGTATAAATATACAGATTTCTACCCAGAAAATCATGTTAGAGTGTGATGCAGATACATATAAAGCTCTAAACAGTTTAGCTGATTTTAAGCTTTATTTTTCCTCTCTTAAAGTTTGAGTTTGTGTTCCAGTGGGGAAGAAAAACCAAATGGTATTTTAACTTGTGTTTAGTTCTGTTTTTCTACATCAATCTGACATTGCAGGTTTAATGCAGTGCAGATTTTTACATTATGTTCTGCTGCCTAAAGTTCAGAGGAAAAAAAAGGTGTATATTTTTGTTCCCCTAAAATGAACTTTAGGAATTGTAGCCATTTCATTGCCTTAATTTAAAAGAAAAAAAATAAAAAAAGCTCATATACTTTAGGTAAGAAATTTAAGGCAAGATTTGACTCTTCAGAGTTGGTTTAGGATGTTGGCACTGAGCAGCTGCATACCTGTTGCAGCCCTTCGTGTTGACTTGTCATTTTGGAATGAGTGTCCAGTGCAAGGTTCATGTGTAGTTTTACTTTCAGTATCTGTTTTGATTCTCACCTGGGTTGCACGCAACTACAATGTATTTCTACACTGAACTGTTTGCTTAAGCAATAACAACCCAGAAGCTGTGAATTACTGGCWAATTTTGTAATGTTGGGGCATTAGCTAAAATAATTATGCTAGCACAGGGGCATCAAACCCTTTTACTCAAGCATCATGTTGTTTGACTCCAGTGGGGAAGGGTAATTGGAAAGTCTAGTGCTGTAGGAGACTTGTTTTTGCTGAATCTGGCCCCATTTCTGCAGAGCTCTCCCAGCTGCTCTGCTCTTGCTTGGTTTTTTATATCAGCACTTTAGCTTTTATCATAGCAGAACATAGTGCCCTGCATATACAGAACCAACAAGGGACAGCAGCACATGAATATGAAAGCAAGGCCTGCTTTGTCTCCTGTCATGAGCCAGAGGAAACGGAAGCAACACAAATGCTGCATGTCTAGTAAAATTATTTTTGTGGAAATATACAGAGGCAGAAGTGGRCCCTTCTGTTTAAGGTTTCTGCTAGATTATGCTGTTGAAAATTTCCCATGTGTTTTTAAAATTTATATAAAAAGTCTGGTATACACCTTTATATGACTATGTATARCTTTGTGTTTGCAATTCTGTGCCATTCTTCAGCTATTCATCTCAAAATTACTCACAATAGCCAGAATCTCACAACAGACACAAATCTCTAATACTGTGCTATAAGTGATCTAAGACTCTTTTTTGTTTGGTTTTTTTTTTTGTTTTTTGGGTTTTTTTTTTTTTTTTTTTTTTTTTTTAATTAAATCCGTAAGTGTCTCAAGCATGGATCCACAAGGCCAAAAATGCCACCTCTTTAGTACACTTTTCTCTTTTAATTAATGAGTAAACTGGGCGAGGGCTGATTTACACATTACAGGGTGACCATAAAACTTCTTCTTCTAAGATTCTTTGCATAGTATTTTAGAACACGGGTATTGCTCTCAATTTTTTCTTGAAACTCTAGTACTTTTCTTTGAAGGACTTCTCAACTGTGCACTTGTGCAAAATATRATGATCCTGGTAGGTCATTCTGTTACAAACTGTTGTGATGGCTGAGTTTTTATTTTTTGAATTGGGATTTGCTATGTTTTTGAAACGGCTTCTGAAGTTTTTCTGAGTTTGTACATTGGATGCAGCAGCAGTTCTAAAACCTCATTTTTTTCAGATGAAGGTCATTGAAGCTTGGGAACATCAGCAGCAGTAGGAGCTGCTAGTTTGTTATGATGTGCTTGGTGTCAGATATCTAGACTGAAGTCTTCAAAGAGATCATAGCAAATACTCYGCTTTTTGGGTCAGACTGAGTAACTGATACACTCAGTCATCCTTTCTTTTATAACTAGCTCTGTCACTCTTGTTTTATTAAGCCTAAAGCTGGCTCACTATTTAAATATATTTATTAACTTCTAAGTATTGAAATCCTCCTGCATATTGTGATGAATGGGAGCATAAATTGAGTTTTGTTCTGGGCAAAGTAATGTTAATACTCATTACTTTTCTTGTCAGGCCCATTGTGTTGGAACAATCAGAGACACAGTATCATTTGAGTATCAAGACTTTAGCTAAAGTATGAACACTTGCTTTCAAAGACTAGTTTTAAAGGTGGTTTAAAAATTTAATTTGCCCTTCATTTAAAATTAATATTATATGTTAAAGGGAAACTGTCCTAATAAGGGTTTGGTTTTTTTTGTAATTTTCCTGGTTGATGTTGCACTTTCTTGTTTTTTTATTTTTTATTTCATTCTCATATATTCAACAGGGATCTTTCCATGCCATTTTATGTTTCTTTTAGAGCAAATGCTAAGATGTCTCTACTTAGTGACATCCATGAAATGGTTGCAAAGGCTTCTGGGAATAAGTCCTGTTCATTCATACTCCTGCTGGCTTGATGACTGCTTCTGTATCCCTACCAAAAAAAAAGAAAAAAAAAACCTTTTGTGATATTCTACACATCTAATTGCTCTAAAATCTGGATGTGAGAGCACACTGAGGTCCACAGGAAAGACTCTTAGACCATTTGTAGTGAACACTGAGAGCTGACTCCACATAAGTCTTCTGAAAGTTTTATAGCATTGTTCCATTGATTTTTCCATTCACTGTGCAAAGTGAATAATAGTTCTAAAAATGCACCTGGCTTTTGAAGGAATAAAAAAGGCAATTCAAACCGAATTATAAATGCTGCATGATATAATTGTAACAAATGTATTTGTCTAGACTTTTCTTGCTAAAACRGATTATGGACTAGGGTTTTCATTCCGAGACTAGAAATTAAGTAGCTTCTTTCCCATTTTGCCAGCTCCTTCCCCATTGTAATAGTTCTAATGCTGGCAAAGTAATTCTCTGTTGTTCAGCTTATAGTTTTCAATGCTGACAGGCATGACCCTTGAGTTAATTGTAAAATTCAAGACCTTCTTGAAAGCACAGAAAAAACAGGGACAGCGAGAAGTAGACTGGACGCATGAAATTTCCACTTTCACGTGCATTTATGCCTTAATTAGCTTCACTGAATTACCACCAGAATCTGCTACATTTTGCCCAGAGGTTAGTGTTTCACGGTTTAGTGGTAAAGGGCTCACCTTTTTTCTCAGGAATGAGAAACTTGTTTTCTCAGCATGTCCAAATCCTACTAGTTGGAAGAGAGGAGTTTTAATTGGCTTACCACTTTCATAGTGAGTARAACTCACTAAAGCCCCAGTGTTTACCTGGGCAAATCCCTTTATATCTAAGCCATGTGTTTCTAGAAAACAAGCTTACTCAGAGCAGTCAGTTGTCCATTTAAAATCTAGTTCTTTAAAAGGGAAAGCAAATTCTAATTTGTGATCTGTGAAAGTATTAAAAAAAATACAAATTTGCAGCATTTTGCTTGTAAAACACTCCAAGTAATTTCAGGTTTGGTTAAATAATTACATAAGAAGGGGTGTTTTTTATGGAAGTAGCTTGATGAATATAAGCGCAGGAGTAGGAGCCAGGCTCCTCTAATTTTCTAATGTTTTTCCACTGGATCCTCTGTGGCCATTGGCAAATTGCTAGAACTGTGTTGTTAAAATAGCATTAACACCTACCTACCTCACAGGGATGTTGTGAGGATTTGCTTATGCCTATAAAATGCATTGAGGATCTCAGATGCTATGTAAATATTATATACTTTAATTTTAGTTTTGTGAGGTGTAAGATTTACTGTAATGAAAACAGAAGATTTTCATAATTATAAAGCCAAGTAGAGGCAGCAGTGGTGCAGTATTCCTGGGACTGATCTACTGCAGTACAGTAATGCTTGCTGTAAATTGTCATTATTTCATTTACAGCTGATTGAAAAGGCGGCTTCTTCTTAAATAAGGTGAAATTTACCACCAGTGTGCCTCAGTTCTGATCCACACAGGGAGAGGACAGTTGTTTGTTATTCGGGCTTTGGTGCCTCTGCTTGTGACAAGTGCTGCTTGTGGTGGTAGGGTTTTTTGTTTGGTTTACTTTTGGGTTTTTTACATTTTTCTGTAAGGAACAAACACCACTCATTTCTCCCATGTCTGTTCCAGKCACTCAGTATAACCAAAGCCTAACGATAACAATTAAAGAGCCAGCCCTGCTCCCCTGCCCCCTGTCTATTTTCATTTGAGTAGACTGTGCTCTTTTTTCAGTGAATTAATGTTTCTAGCACTGATCATGAAGCAGATCATGAAGTGTGTTTTTCTCTAGAGCCTCAAACTCTCAACTGTCTTATAAAACCCTTTTTTCAGTATGAGATTTTTTGGGGCCCTAGAAACTGAGAAGTAAGATACCCCTGTCTTTCCCTGCTCTTCAATGAACTAAAATTTATTTTGCTTTTTCATTTCTTGCCATTCCCTATCCTGCTTTTCTTGTCCTTTTAAGCTATTCTTAAGTGGATTTGGAAGGCCTTTCCAACCTCAAAGGAAACATACTTCCCTTGTAATTTTCCAGTCTGTTGCAGCTTGATACTTGAAATTGGTAAGACCTCTTCTAATAGCATTCCCTACACATTGAACTCTTTGAATGAACATTTGAATCTCCCATTGAACTATTCTGCCATTTTTAATTAGGAAAAAAAAAAACCCAAAACCTATTTTATTTTTCTTTGTTCAAAATAAGGAACCTCCATGCAGTGAACATGCAGTTTTAAGGCCATAAATGCTAGTACTGCTGTTGGTCAAGTGTGTAAATATTTTAAATGTTTCATTCAGTACTGTGTTGAGTTTATATATTAAAAACACAGGGATTGAAGTGCAAGTTGATTTCAAGTATTGTTTTACCTGTACAGTTGAAGATACGAAGTTGCATAGAAGTATTTCACAGTTTATTGCAATAAGACTTGGGAAATGGCTGTGTAATCAAGCCTTATCACAACTGAAATTTCAATTTTGAAATGATCATTTTGTGTATTTTTAAGATCCGTAAGCAGGAAGAGGATAAAGTTGTTTTCCACTAAAGACTTCTATTATTTTGTTTTGGCCATGTGTGATTTGTGTGTATTCTTGTCGAATATTTTTCTAACATCTCGGCTGTATTGAATCTCTGAAAAAGCATCTCAGCTGTGTTGAATCCCTGAAAAAGCATTTGTTATACTTCCCTACAGTGAAAACAAAAATAAGAACATTATGAAAACTTTGTTAGGCTACACCTTTTGCTCTTTGGCTACAATTGAATGCACAGTAATTAGGTTAAAAGTTGGTGGAGTAACTTTAGTTTTCATCAGCACTTAAGACATGAGTTTGTCCATTGACAGAAAGAAGTGTGATTTGGGTGCTACAGGAGTATCTCACACTGGATTGCAATTACCAGAAATTAATCAAATTAATCTTTTCCCCAATCTGCCAGTAGAAATTTTAGCAGTGACTTTCAGATCACTATTATTGGTGGTATTTATCTACTCAAAAGGAATACTGATTTCTGGGTCTTTAATTTGTGTGTGCGTGTGTGTGTGCATTTAATCTAAGCAGTTTTTATGATGGTATCTGGCACACAAATGTTCTCCAAGCTCATAATCTGTTCCCATGCAAGGAACATCTAGCAGTGTGTTACTTGATGGATATCAGAAAAGTTCTGTTACAGGCAGCAGTTCCTAATGTGCTRTCATATAATTACATTTAGATAAACTACAGCTATTTTCTATTGTTCCCCTCTTACTTCCATGTACTCATATAATTAAAAAAAAAAAAAAACCTTCACAAATCCTGAAAGTAAAACTACGCAACAACTATGGTGGTGACAGCTTGCTATATATCTTGGCTGTTATATCATTAGAATTTTACTGGTTTCAAGAGTAACATTATGCAGTTACATATTTATATTGGCATGGTTTAGTTCAGTGAATATTTTGGGGAAGGACAGAAACATTTAAGGTAATATCGRGGAAATTCCTGAAAGCTTTTTTTATTCTGCTTTACCTTAAATACAAGTTCTGGAATAAACTTGAACGATTTGGGTACAAAGCCTTTATTCACACTTGTTTGTCTAAGTATACGSAAGCCCTATCAATTTTTTACCTTTTTGAAAATTATATTGGCTTTAGTTGTGAGTGGTACAATTGGTGGTGAATTTTTTCCTTCAGTGATTTGCCATGTCTTACAAGCAGAAAAGTAGGAAAGCACAGCCCTCCAAGTGGAATTTGTCTGGACGGCCAACCGAGGAGCAGGTTGTATATACACTGGAAGAGGGAAGGAGGAGAAGGAAGTCATAACTGCAGTCATATCCAGAGAAAATAAACGAGATCAATCTACAAGTATGATCCCATAACTTTTAAACCATGTCATCTTGAAAGGGATTAGTAAAAGTCTGCCATTTTATCAAAACTTTGGTTGGAGGAAAGAGAGAGTACTGTTTTGGAATTCTGTGAAATGAAATGTGACWCTATCAGTGTGAGTTTTGTTAATTAAATAATGAATTTCTTTTTATTTTGGAAAACATTCCAGACAAATCTATATATCCAAAGAGAACAAAGAAGCTACCCACTGTGACTGATACGTAATTCATTACTAGTTCTCTCTTTTCTATATTTGAATCTTGTGGAACAGCTGTTTTCACTTTGACATCTATTAGATGGTATCGGATTTGATTTTCCTGACATGCTGTTGCCTTTGCAAGTTAGAGTAAAGCAAAGCTRTGGGTGAGATATATTTCCCTTTTTCTTCCCCTCTGTGTCTGGCCTACTGTTAATGGCTGTAAAGACATGTATGTTTGGTTTGCGTTAACTTGTTGTTTTGGATGCTGCAGTTTATAGGTTTGTGGCATATTCAAACTGCTTCCAGTGTCTGTGTTCGGTGTTCCCTAAATGAATTATCGCTAGACTCCAACACAAGCGTTATTTTGAAAGCCTCACTCGTAACTTGGTTTAATAAGCTGTCAGGAYATTTGCTTTAGTTTTGGGACTGCACCAATACTACTAATGGTCTTTTGTTCATTCAAATGATTGTTGTAACTCACAAAAAAAAAACAAAAAACAAAAAGCCCCAAAGCCAAAACCCCACCACCACACTGTGGAATCTTTAGGAAGATCACTGTTGTCCTCACACAAGCTCAACACTACTCTGGGAAAGGCTTATATTCTTCTGCCACTTTAAGGAAAGACTGTTCTTCTGAAGTACTTTTTGCCTGCTTTTAGGCTGTTATGCACTTTCATGATTTCTTAACAAACTACTGTTAATATGTACTGTAACATGGATTTTGATAAGCGCACATGTGTTTAAACAATTCACTCAGCCTCAGGAAAGCTGGAAAAATTGGATACCTGTTTTGTATCTTGGTTAAAATGTTTGTTACCTGCATCCCTTAAGATGGCCAGATAATGTCTAGATCCTGCAAGTGTAACTATTTAAGATACCAATATAGTCTGTAAAAGGAGGACAGTGTAATTTTGCTTTAGGGACAGAGAAAAAGATGTCCTCGTATTTTCTTAGCAGTATATATATATAGTCTGAATTGGAGTTTCAAAAGCAGAGAGCAGTAATAAACCCCATCTACTGTTCAGGAAAAGAAATGTTTTCTTTCGTAACACTATCTGATTTCTRTTTTCTTCTCCTTAAAAAGCGTGTATGAAATAAGTGCAGAGGTATGTGTAGGAAAAACTGTAAAATCTGCTGCTGTACATGTTTGCTACTTGACTGCATTTTCTGTTCCACTTTAATTTTACTGGTTTTGCTAAATATATTTTATATATTTTCTTTCCTGCTTCTTGTGATGGCAGAGTGATTACATCTTTTTGGGGAAAAAGCAAAAACAACCATGAGAAGGCTTAGGGGTTAGAAAATGCCAGGAAGATGTACGTTGCCATTTATCTCGGGACATTTTTTGAGAGAACTGTGTAAGTCAGCATGGTAAAATCGATGGGGATGTGAAAATGTATGAAAGTACAGATAGTAGTAGTTCTGTTGAAGGGTTGGGTTTTGGTTTTTTTCAAATACTTGTAAAATCCATTTAAAATGTAATACCACTAGATGGTATTAGGTGACTAGTGGTCACTTATGTAGAGCATTTTTCAATCTGAAAACTATAGCCCTCTTTGAGGACYCTGAATTACTTCCAAGGAATGCACAAAGCCTGACAAAATAGAAAGAAGTGCCCGGGATCATGTATCATCATTGTCACATTTCTAAGATTTGCGTCTCCATAGGGAAAGAGTTGGGACTCCATGAACTGCTTGAAGATGAAAGCTTACTACTGTAATTCATGGAATTCATGGAGTGACTGCGAGCTTTTGAGAGGCTGACTGACAGTCTGTCCTCCCATTGTGCCACAAGGTCTTGGGAAGCTGTGGTGCACCTGGCCCGCACAGGTACCCGATGGGGCTCCAGCACTCATTTGATTCTCCATCTGTAGGGGAACAGCTTGGTGTAGTGAAAGTGCAGCAAGCTTTGCTTACAAAGATAAGGTGTTGCAGGTTGTTCTCCAAGTAGAATATTTCCACTTTGCTATTTTCCATCATCAGAAGTAGGATTATGTTGACGTTAATGAGAAATCCTTGTATGGTTGTAAARCATTTTGTGCTTGGCTGCCTTCTAAATTAAAGTGCAGTTGGTGTGCCAGCCCTAAACATATTGAGGTTTTTTGGGGAAAATGCTAATAGAGGTATTTCAGACTTAATGGCAACAGGAAAGATTTTACAATTAGAATTTAATAATCTATTTTCATTTTAATTAAAGCTGGTTATRCTTTTTCATATGGCTATGGCTTGTGCTACAGTGAGAGAACAAAACTATAGAAATTCATTAGTAGAGAAAAAATACAATAGCATAAAAATTAAAACTCAAACACCAAACCAGAAAATCCTGGTAACAAGTTGCTATTGCTTTCTAGGATAGAACTGTGTTTTTAAACACTGTTTCTGATCTAGTAAATGCATTAGGGAAGAGGCAGTGGTCTATGTTACAAGTTTGTCTAAGGACACAGGTGTCACATGTGTGACATGGGTYTGTCAGTGAAAGGACAGGGGTAATAGCTTAACTAGAACTACCTGTCTGCAAAAATATTAGGAAACAATAAAACCCAGTTATTAATAAGGAATTTCTTGCAGGTGCACCTGTTCCTGTGTTTGTGGTTCTTGCATCTCAAAGAAATCGCAGCAAGAGATAACCTGTTTTCCTTCCTACAGGGTCACTAGAGCTTCCTTTGGAGCTTTYCTTCTAGAATTGTCTTGTAACAGGATTCAAGCAAGGCCTTGGGCTGTCTGTTTGCTGCCAAGTAGTATCTGATATCATAAGCTAAGYAATGTCACCCTGCCCACCCCCAAGCCCCCACACAGCCATATGTCCTTACGTGATCTGCCTAACCTTTCTGGTGAGGAGGAATTGCTTGTCAAGGGGCAGACTGCTGCTTTGGGAAATCTGGACTGAGTATGTGTCATCCCGGTCTCCTTTATACTTTCATTATCGGCCTTGTACAGAATGTTTTTTGTCTAAAATGTTTTACAAGCATGCATGAAATAGGAAAATTACTGAAGTGTCACTTCACTATAGTATCTAAACCACATTTCTTGCTGCACTCAGTAATGCTATGCAGGTATTGAGACACCTCTCACTTTACACAATGCAGGGAGAAGGGGTTGCTTGGTTTAAGTTACAGCAGTGGTGATAGTATCAATAGTCACGGATGCCCTCCACATGGGACAGTCTTCTGTGCTGGGATAAAGACTTGTTTTGGCAAGAACTTTCAGAGTGGGTAATGCACTGAATGCCAGATCCAGACTGCAAAGAAATCTTTTAAATCAGATGAAAATGCCCACAGTTCTCTACTGTCATGGAAAGCCTTGTCTCCATGTGAGAAAGAGAGAGGTTAAAAATATGGAGATCTGAAGGAAAAAGCAGCCTGTTCCTGTATYATATGGTGGCAAGAAAATTTGATTCTCTGCTGCTTACGTAAGCTGTGCTGCAAAAATATTTTATTGTTAATTTAGTATTTCTGTCTTCCAAGGCAGTAGTTCTACTCTGTTGATGCCCAGTGCTGAGCTTGTGGCTTTCTGTTCACCCACAGTGTTGTGGCAGATGAAGACTGAGCAGGTTATAGGTGAAACAGCAGTTTCTTACTCAGCTCACTGCTCATACAACACGCTCTGGAGAATGTCAGGACAGTCTGGTGTTGGGTTAAATAATGTAATGGACAACCTTGTATGAGCTGGTTTATAGGAGAGTCATTGAATGATGGAAACAATAATAAGATTTTTACAGACATCAAACTTTATAAAGAAGGAATGAGAAAAACAGGTGAGTTTTTTGTCTTGGGGCAGTAAGATCATGAGAGGTGCTTGACAAGCATGTTGTGCCTACACAKGAGAAAAGAACTTCCCATTTTCCTCTATGACCAAAGGGAAAGAGACAGTGAATGAAATTCTTCCTCTCTACTCCGCTTTTCTGAGACCCCACCTGGAATAATGCTTTTAAATCTGGGGTCCTCAGCACAAGGACATTGCCCTCTTGGAGCAAGTTCCGAGAAGGGACAACAGGATTATTAGGGGCAGAGAACACCTCTCATATGAGGAAAGGTTAAGAAAATTTGGATTGTTCTTCCTCGAAAAGAAAATATTTTGGAGTTACCTAATTGTGACCTTCCAGTACCTGAAGGGAGCCTACAAGAAAGATGGAGAGAAACTTTTTACAAGAGCACATAGTGACAGGACAAGGAGAAATTGATTCAAACTGAAAGCAAGTAGCTTTAGATTGAATATCAGGAAGGAATTCTTTACTATGACAGTGGTGAGACACTGGAACAGGTTCTCCAGAAAAGCTGTGGATGCCTCATCCCTGAAAGTATTCAAAGCCAGGTTGGACGGGCTTGAAGCTACCTGGGATAGTGGAAGTTGTCCCTGCCCACAGAAGTAGGGTTGAAACTGGATCTTTAAGGTCCCATCCAACCCAAACCCTTCTGTGATTTTATGAAGTTAAACAAGGAAGGTATTTTGAAACTTGTTATCTGTTGAAAGCTCGACTTCTGTTTGCAAGAAAGGGAACTTGTTCCAATCTGCTAATGCTTAACAGAAATGGAAAGCCTGGAAAGAAGAGCCGGATGTAGAGAAGCCGTTTGGGGCGCTGGGCTGCGGTGCAAAGCACAAGCTGGTGGCTTTTGAACACTCGACATCTACCTCGAGGAGTCTCTGTGCTCYCCAAGCCTGCCCCGCCGGGAGTCTTTGGCTGTATCGCACCCCAGCTCAGGCTCCCGTAGCTGTCAGCTCTCCCAGCAGGCACGGAATTCCCGTCCTCCGGAGCCTGTCCGGGGCGCTCTCGGGCGGGGCCGCAGGGGGCGGGGCCGGGACGCCGCCAGGCCCCGCCCCCCGCTGCAGCTCCCGGCAGGGGGCGCGCGTCTCCCGGCACGGCGCGCGCGGCGCTGGGGCGGGGCCTGGGTGAGCTCTGCGCGCGCGGAAGGATCCGGCGGGCGGTGAGTGGTCGAGGGGCGCGCGCGGGGCGGGGACGCGCGCGGGAGGCTCCGCGCGCCCCCGCTCGTGCCCGCCGTGAGGGCGGCGGCGATCCCGCTCCGGGGGCGGCCGGGCCGGGGCGGTGCGGAGCCCCCTCATCCCTCACCCCTCACCCCTCATCCCTCACCCCTCTTCGCCGGCCGACCCCTCTGCGCCCCGCGGGCGGGTCGGCCGGGGTCACCCCGTCCACCCTCCCGGGGGGTTCTCTGTGACTGCACGGTGCCCTCAAAGCGATACGCGGGGAGGGGACAGCAGAAAGGCCCTTTTCCGGGAACCGTCCGTGTCCCGTCACCCACGTGTAGGTGGGACCGGCGGTCCCGGGCCCGGCCTGCGCGCCCTCCGCGCTTACTGAAAAGGACGCGATGGGGATAGGACGCATTATGTTTTTTCCTTAAAGTAGYCAATAGGCCTCCCGACCTTGCTTTATTAATACCGTACCGTTTCTGTGTATTTGGTAATCCTTTGAGAGCTTTTCTTCTACGAGCTTTCTGTGTCACTGTGATGCACTTTCATCCCCGAGAGGGGTTCTGTAGCTCAGCAGCACCTTGTGTCATGAACGAGCTCCTTTTGTTGTTGGGTTTTTTTTCTTTTTGGTTTGTTTTGGATTTTTTTTGTTTGTTTTTGGTTTTTGTTTTGGTTTTTTGTTTTGGTTAAGGTCCTTACAACCTAGCCTATTCTTTCTTTAGAAAACTCTATTCCATCTCTGCCCATGGCGTTTATGCTACTCATTATTACAGATTCTGTCGTACCCTTTCTCAGTTCTTCCTCGTACTCGTTCCCCTCAAAGGCTGTTCTAGTCTTTGGATGTCTCACTACCCTGCTTGAACCTTTTCTAGTTTTAGTATTTTCCCTGATTTTTGTTGAACTGAAGAGACAACACTTGCTATTGCGTTTTGTTCTGTATGTGTTGGTAACATGGAGCTCTTGACAGCTTTTAAATTTCTATGTAAATTCTCCCTAATCGTGTTATCAGACACAATTCCCTCGTAGTCAGGAGATTCGGAATTATGAGACATGATTCTCCAAAAACACCATGTCAGTATTTGGTGGCAGCCAGAAAAACACGTAAAGTGTTACAATTTTTTAGGAAAAGAGTTAGAGTGTAACAGAAAACATCAAAAAACGACAGTATAAATGCGTGATCACCTGTATCTTAGACACTGTCGAGTTCTAGTCTCAAAAAAAGGGTATATTAGTTTCAGCATGGATCAGTGAATGCATAGAAAGACTTTTGTCAATCCATCAGAGAGGATTAAGACCCTTCAGGCTAGAAATGGCCAATTTGCAGAGGGAGGAAAGAGGCGGGGTGATTTAGAAGTCTGTGAAGTTACATGTGGAGAAAAGAGTAGGGGTCAAGCACTTGCTTTCTCTTCTGACACAACGGTACTACGTGAGGCAGCCATGGTCACAGCAAGAGGAGGGATTTATTCATAAAGTGATTGATCAAAGGAAGCTTCTTACCAGATAACACTGTTGATTATAAACATTTATGGGAATTTAGGGGACCCTGGACAAGTGCTTTAGAGAGCTGCATTCATGAAATTAATCAGATGCAGAAAATTCAGATKCAGAAAATACTTCCTTAGTTGAATAGTTAAAGTCTGGGAGCATAGAAATTGTGGAGGCATCCCATGTATTTGCCTTATCTCAATCCTATTGAGACAGCTGCTTTTGGCTGCCCTCAGGATGGAATGACCATCAGTATCAACTCTTCAGGACAAAAGAATGAGTGGTATCAACCCCTGACCTGAACTAGTACAGCTTTCTTCGTGAACCATTTGCTRTGGACATGAACAAAAATTTATTTAGACTTAATCCTGAAACAGAGCTGTCTCAAATCTGTGACAGGTGAGCTGCTCCTGGTCTACAAATCCTGGTCATTCCTCTCTCCCTACTCCACAGAACCCATTAGGACATAGGAAAACTGTTTCGGTTTTGCCAGCTTTGCTTTTCTGACATCTTCTGGCTTGGCCATCCTCTTCAGAGGCTGTTTTGTTTCATGGCACCTGGGCCACAAATATTTGAGTTTCTGACTTTTTTCCCATTTGAGTGCAAGGGAGCAAGCTGCCTACCTGTGCTTGAGAGTGACCTCTCAGGTGTTTGAGAAGTTCCAATGTGAATTAGAAAACTCTACGTGACAGATATAAATATGGCCTATCAATGCTTCATCTCTTYGGGCTAGACCACGCTAGCTATCAGGAGGACTTTTTTGTCTAAATCACTTTAGATCGATGCATTTCATATACTTTATTCTGTCAGTCATTCCTGTCAAAGTGCTTTTGGCAATACTCCCAGTATCTTGTCAAATCATTAACAATCAACTCCTTTTAGGATKTAAAGATCTGGAAAATTGCTTCCAGTAGGAGAGATTCTTTCTCTGTTTAGGCTTTTACTGTGGCAGGGACAGACTCCTGCCGCACCTATGTGTGGGTGAATTTGATCACCCCTCTGACTGTTGTCTGAGGACACAGGATTTGAATTCCTGTACRTATRATGAGCTGAAGCTTGAGCAGAGTGCAGTATCTTCTGGCTTTTGAGGTATCGGGGCAGGAGTCCAGACATTTAGTAACTTTCCAGTCACTCAGATCAGGACTTCTTTACCTCCAGGCAGGTGGTTGCAGCCTTTTCCAGGTGATTTTTGTTAAGGTTGCACACAGTTGGCCAGCTTCTCTTGGTGCGTGCTACAGACACTGTGAATGATGAACTGCTTGTCTCAAAGACTGACTTGGGCAGCTTGGAAAAAATACAACTTGATTTAACTCCATTTCATGCTGTCTATCTTTTGATCCAAGACATTCTAGAATAAGATCTTTTCTGAAGATGCACATGTGCTTTTTATATTCTCAGTAAAAGATCTAAGGGGCTAACGCTGTCCTCTTCTTCCTCCTACCCAGCCATGAACAGCATAGCTTTCCAGTTGTATTTCTGTTACTGTGGCCTTTCAACAGTCTTACTACTGTTTTCTTATCACCTGTTCTGCTGGTGGTCATAATTACAGGTGAAACAAATGTACTGGGGACCAAAGACTGTTAATTTTTCCATAGTGTGGAAAAATTTCTTCTAACTTTGGGGGTTTTCCCCCCTCTCTTTCTGAATTTGGCTGTATAAAAATAGAGTTGTCATACATGACAGCCAGAAACTTTTGTTCAATACATACAATATTCCTGTGTGGACAAGACCTTGCAGTCTCCTGTGCATTCTCTTTTTTGTTTCCTTTGGAGAGCTTTCACTCTGTAATGGTGACATTTGCCTGAACAGTGCATCAGCTAGTAAGAGAGRGATTGAGCTGTGCACAGGGGAAGGGACTAAGGAGTCTGCAGGCACCTCCACCCTCTTCATCCTACCTGTTGCACTGCAGGTCATGTGGTGTAATTAATCACCTCATTTTTCCAGTTTTATGGGTAGATCTGGACCTTTAGGGAACAGTAGCATTGAAATTTGCCATTTGACTCTATGAACACAGCCCTGCTTGTTCCTGTAGCACTGTATCTGAGGGAGCTTACCTCCTTTTCTTGTGTTTTCCTTTAGGTGAACTTTGACTTCACCATGAGTCTYATTTTTCTAAACTTTWTGCAGTGTTCTTGAGCTCTTCTTGGAGATYTGACTTCTTTCTTGTTTTGCTCTTTAGTTAGGTACAAATGCCGCAAGTAAGCTAAGAATTAATAGTAAAGAAGATCTGCCACATTTCCAGTTTTAAACCTTGTTTTCTTATTAATACAAGGGTTTAGTTGATGTTGAATCAGGTTGAATTTAGGTTGGCTGAATCAGCACTGAATCATTCAGTGTTATGAATGTTCTGAATGCCAGGTCATTCCTAAAATCTCGAGTCCCCCCTGTGTGGCTTTCAGAAAGCATCTGTGTAAGAACAGAGCACGGTCTGCAAGTGAAGGGACATGGGGCCTGAGGCAGGCACAACTGGAGCCTCAGGGGCCTTGGGAATTAAGAGTGTAGATTCCCTATGGGCCAGTGGCACTGTGGAWTTCTGTACTTCTCATCCTCTCCCAAAACTTTCAGGATTGCTTCTGCACTTGAGAGCAGAGAACTTTCTGGAAGGGGTAATAAGGGTGTATTCAAACAGTAGAACTGTCTYCCTTGAAGGAATTTAAAAGTCTTGTTGACATAAACTCACTTTAATAGTTTTCTTAATGTAGTTCTTAAGCATGAGAATGTCCTGAATGCTAATGACCTGAATCAGTATATGCATTCAGAGAAATATCTTGAATTTTGGAGGCATWTGTAATAGATGTACATAATATTTCTACCATATGTTCTGAGTTACTTCTCCATGCAAAACCTCACAGTTAAATACTGCTTGGTTCCTAAGACTCTAATTTACAAACCAAAATGAAGGCTATAAAAAAATCAACTAAAAGTTATTAATAGATAAAAGATGTCTGTGACTGTATGCTGTTTTATCTTCTGAAACAATGGGAGATCCTTCATCAGCAGCTTTATCTGTGAGGGTCTTATTTTGTGGGCATGGATTGAGTCCTTGCAAATGCCAGTATGGGCTCAGAACAGAATTTTTTAAAAAWTCAGATTTTTACTTAAGAACTGAGCTTTGCACCTGTTTCAGTTTCTTAGTGTCAAACCATAGATATGTCCATGCTTAGGGGATAATAGCAAACCAGATTACTACATGTATCATTCAGTTAATAAAAAAGAAGTTGTGGGTTAAGAAATTATTATAAAATTCCATCACTTCCTAACAAAAATAATTTTTGGTAGGGTTGTGTCTTGTTAGAGCATTATGACTGGAAACTGTATTATCTGTCTTGATGCAGTCATTTCTATAATAAATACCTGAAATAATACATAATTTTAAAATGTAAATATTTTAAAGCATTTTTGTTTAATTCAGAAAAAAAGACTAAGGAAAAAAAAATAATGATTTTGGTTTCACTAGGTAGCTTGACTCTGGAATTCTGCTGTGTCAGGCTAATGCCATAGGTGAGTTTTTGGGCTCTGAACARTTCCCTGTTTGGCCAGCCTGGCCTGAGAAACCAGCAAGCCAATAAATGATACTCTGAAAAGCCAGGTTTTCYAGATAAGAGCTTTCCTTAGGTGCATACCATGTCAGTGGAATGGCAAAGTAACTATGGGAGTTATCTTACAATGGCAGAATAAGGTACCATTTTTTCGGCAAGTAGGAAGAAGCTGTTTTMGGAAACTTCATCTTGAAAGCTCTGCTAGAGCAGAAGAAGGGGTGGAAGGGGAGCAGACTCCCAGTTCTGGAGCTCTCCTTGTAATGCAGGGAATGAGGAGAAGAAAAACCAGGAGCAGCTCTACTTCAAATTACTCAAAATGTTCAGGCACTGTTCAGGTGGCTGGCGCTTCTTGGTGACTTCTGCACAAATGCAGGTGTATTCCTTTCTCCAAGCTCTGTTCTGGGCATTGCTCGTGTGCTGGTTCTTAGGCCAGATGCAGAGAAAATGGATTTCTTGAGAGAAGAAACTTTCTCAGTTTTCTCTGGTACTTTTCACACGCTGAGTCTTTTCTGGCTACCCGGTTCCATGAGGTGACACCGTTCCCTGGGCAGACCCCTGCCTGGGGTCTTAAGGCTCAGGGATGCTGCGTGGCAGAACCSACTTCAGGAGCTTTCTGAAAATGGCTCCACTTTTCCATTGGTATATACCATATCTTTTTGGAGCTTCTTGCCTGATTTTTTTTTCTTCTTGTAGGTTTGTGGCATTTAGAGGACTCTTTTTACAAAATGGTAGTTAAAGCCAGGTGATGCTGAGCTAGAATGCTGGTTTACTTCATTTGGAATCAAAATTGTRTGGCTTTTGAACACAAAGAAAGGAGTGACCAATAGCTATTTTTATTTCTAGGAAGGAAGGGAATATTTCTATAGGATTTTCCAGATCCACTAAAGGAGTTTTTTTCTGCAAGGTCGTGCAAAAGAAGTGTAAGGATTCAGGAAACCAAGATCTGTAATGACAAGTTCCCAGTAAGAATACAAGCCAAATCCATGTTATATAGAAAGGGAACTGTGTTGCTGTTATTCCTGAATTATCTGTGGAGGCTTCTTATTTCTAATTGGCCTCTCACTGATTTAAGAGTGCTTAAGTAGAGGGAATAAGGTGGGTTTTTTAAGGAGGTTTTACCTAGTTAGTTGCATTCATGGTGGAAGTTGTTCTACCTCAGGAGATGATGATTTTATTTAAAACATTCACCACTGAAAAGGGTTAATTTAATTTTTTTTTTGTTTTTAATTAATTAATTTTTTTTTTTCTGGCTGATGTTTAGAAAAATGGATGATGATGRTGATGATGACGTTCCCCAGCTCTCATCCCATACGTTGGCTGCCCTCCAGGAGTTCTATTTGGAACAGCAGCAGAAAGAGGGCATGAAGACTTGCCAGAGGTTTAATAAATATTCCATTGGCTCAATAGAAGAAGACTGGGTAAGAAACTATAAATTTCAGTTAATGAAGCACAGATAGAGGAGTAGCCCTTACTGAGTTTCTTTTGTGGTTGGATAATGAAATGAAATGAAATGAAAAAGGGGAACACTCAAGATGTTTCTATATGTGGATGTCAACACTGTAGGGAGATTTGCTTTAGAATTAAATCTATTAGTATAGTTGTTGCTTTATCTATGTATAGGGTACAAACTGAAAGTACATTGAGAGGGAATAAAGCTGCTAACAGAAGCATCTGTCCCTCCTGGCATGTGAAGGTAGTAAAAACTCTTCCCTAAGTCTGAGCAAACATAGTGTAAGAAGACCAAGTGATCTTTCCTTTTACATAATTTCTTTCTGTGCTTTATTTATTTTATTGCTTGTTTTTATTTGTGACGGACTAATTTCTGATTTGTCTCTGGGTTATCTTTCTTTTTTTCTTTCTTTTTCTGATCTCTTCTGTTTCAGTAGTTTTATCCTTCCTTCCTTCCTTCCTTCCTTCCTTCCTTCCTTCCTTCCTTCCTTCCTTCCTTCCTTCCTGCCTGCCTGCCTGCCTGCCTGCCTTCCTTCCTGCCTTCCTTCCTTCCTTCCGCGCTTTCCTTCCTTCCTCTTCTGCTAAAGTAACTCAAAGGAACATAAACAATGTGCATCTGCACATTGGCTTTGAAATACCATGTCACTGGTTTGGATTACTTGGTTTTCCTTAAACTGCAGTTCATGCTTTGGAAACGCAGTGTAAGGTACCTGCTGCATGTCACTAGGTTACAGACGTGGAAAGACTGTCAGAAAAACAGTCRCCTTTCCAGATTTACAGTTTATGAACTGAGAATTTGCTATGGATCCTGGTTTTCTTCAGTTATGACTCATCACACTTAACTCTCCATAGCACAGTCAGAAGATTTGGTATTGTTTGTAATTGTGCGTTATCTTTCTCAGCAATTGAGCCAGTTTTGGTACAATGATGAAACTGCATCGTGTCTGGCTAAGGAAGCAGTTTTGGCAGCTGGAAAAGGTGGCAGGTAATTTAATCATTTTTAATTATTGTCTTGTAGATTTAACATGTCTTTTCTGTAAATATTTTGTTTCTACTGTATAGACAGATCATGCGTTTTAATTCAATACTCATTGTACTTCACTTTTGTTCAGCTGTAATACTGCAGAACTGCTTTGTTGTTATTTAGTTAATAGTTAATACTGATCTTCCTGTTTATCRTTTCATTGTATGTTGTAGGCTGTGYCTTGTAAAATCTTTTTTATTTTTTGAGAAATACGAAGTGCTCCAGAGCATATAAATGACTTTTAATTCTTTGCTTAGTTTTTATACAATGTTTCTGTAGAACAGATGGAAAAAAACTTGGTTTTCTTCCTATTTCTGTAAAGAGTAATCTTTGATTTTAAACTTCCTTGCTTTTCTGAAGCAAGACTTTCTGTRTAGTTAAGTTCTTTATGTAGTATGGGGTTGAATAGGTAATGACTTTCATACTTTAAGACTCTCTTATTAAAGTAATTAGTTGTTRGAATGAAGGAAGAATACGTTACATTTTAGGGACTACTGTTTAAAATGTTTTTCCCAAAGCCCCTTTTAGGACTGCTGTAGTTCTGTTGCTGTTGCTTGCCTTTTAAAATTACTATTTTAAGTTACTGTGTATTTTTTTTCAGGATAGCATGCATTAGTTCACCAAGTGTGTACCAGAAACTGAAAGAAGAGGATATTGAAGATTTTTCTGTGTGTATACTGGAGTATGACAGAAGGTTTTCTGTGTATGGAGAAGAATTTGTCTTCTATGATTACAACCACCCTTTGGACTTACCTGAAAATCTCCTGCCACACAGTTTTGACATCGTAATAGCAGACCCACCCTATTTGTCTGAAGAATGTCTTCAGAAGACTGCAGAGACCATCAAATATCTAACAAAAGGAAAGATTCTGCTTTGCACAGGTATAACTAATAAAAGGATTAGGTCCCCTTAAGTACCTTTTTCTCTCTTTCTAATGACAAACTTACATGAGACAAATATTTACTCAATAGTGCAGAATTACCGTTAATTTAAGGGGGAGTATGTATCCTAAGTGTTTTATTTGAACCTTTATTTTAAACAGAAGGCAAGTGGGTTTCAATAGTATAATTTTATTAGAACTTAATAGTTCAAGTCAGTCTTTTTTCCTATGGATTTATAAGTTCTACTAAATTTTTGAAGAATTATAAGATCATCCTGCAAAATTCCAGAAATATCTTCTTTCTTGTAAAAGGATTGCTCTCTATAACTGCAATGATTGAAATCTAGGAACAGCAAACGTAGGTGCAATTTATTGCTTCTATCTTAGGCACTGAAATACAGCAGGCAGAATCAAAAAGTAGTGATAAAGGCACTGAAACCAGTAACTAGATATGTGTACTTGTGGGCCCTTCTTTAGGAAGATGCTCTTGCTGGTTTGAGAAGTGATGTGTGTCCAACTAATTTGTACTGCTATTACAAGACTTCTGAAGACATTTGGGAAACCTTTCAGAAAAGCAAAGGACAGAACCCCTCTGTGCAATAGGAAGGAAGGCAACCAAGCAGGCAAAATAAAGAAAAGTTTAAATAATGTGGCCATAACACATACATTCCTTGGTTTAAGTGCACATGGCAGTCACAAACAAGGGTGGTTCTCAGAAGGTTTTTCCCTAAAATGGAGAGCTGGTCCTTCGGTTTACTGCTCAAGGCAGTGATTTCTCAGTGTGTAGYTGCAAATATCACACTGTGGTTTATTTAAGTTAAAGAGTAGATGTAATCTGTTTGCATTTCCCGTGGCTCCCTACCATTTAACTTTCTTGGAATGTAGCAAGAAGACTGATTTCAAGTTTGTTTTCTGTGAAAAGGGCACTGAAACCCTCTACTTATTTTTATGAAATTTTTTTGACGTTCATTTCCCTGAAATGTCTTCCATTCTTYTATATTTATTTTAAATTTCCCTTTACATTCAGTTGTTAAGGAAGGCTGAGAGCATAGCTGCTTTAAGGCTGCCTTCCTTAAAAACCCAGCTGTCTATTACATGCGTTTGGGAGGAGCTATTAAAAAAGTTCAATGTTTTGTTACTGTTTTTTCTTATGAATACCAATTATTTTTGCTGCAGGTGCAGTCATGGAGGAASAGGCAGCAAAGCAGCTTGGTGTGAAGATGTGCAAATTTATTCCAAAACACTCACGAAATTTAGCCAATGAATTTCGATGTTATGTGAACTATGCTTCTGGACTGGACTGATTCTCCTAAGATCATTTACAAATCTACAACCTTTTCAGTAGAGCTTCTTACTGTTTTTTATCAGTTACTCCACGTTTCTCAGTGCTGAAATACTCGGCCCTAAGTACTGTTTTCTGGGATAGCTGGAATCAACACAGTTTGATAGCCTGTTTTAAATGAGTAAGCATTTGCAATTACTGTGTTTTTTATTAGGTAAATGTGGGCCAAGCAGTGCAGGTGCTGGATAATGGGAACTTCTCTGTTAGTTTCATTTAAAATGGTAGCTTTTACCRTTTGAGGACACATCAGTGACCTCTTTGAAGTGATTTTAGCTTATAACAACATAGGTGTTTGCCTTGCAGGCATCAGAATCATCATTGCCTAAGAACTGGATACTTCTGTAGTAACATGACCCATACATGTCCTTTAGATCTTGAATCATAATATCTCTGATTAAATATAGTGCCTGCTTTTTAGTAATTTCAATATCAAACTAAAGATGGTCTACAGGTATGTCAAATTTATAGTTACAAGAATGATTATGTTTTTTTCCAGTTGCCTGGTTTTATCTTTTTCTCCTGTTCCACAGAAAGCAGCAGGGCAACAGAATAGAAGCATCTTAAAAATCATTGAATCTTACAAGGTCACTGAGGAATAACATACTGATAAATTCCCACTGTTTCAAATAGAACAATGTTACATTTTATAATCAGGTTTTGGACTATATTTCAGTCAAAATAGATGATACATTGGAAAAAACTATGGGTAAGCTGAGATTTTTGGTAACTGGGAATTTAAAAGCTGGGTTTGACTAATCTTTGGACTACACTGCTGAAGTATTTTTGGGTAGAAGTTGGTTCATAAATTTCAAGGCCCTCAACAGTTTTGTAATCTCTAAATACACTCTACAAAACACAAGTACTTTTCTTTGTGTGTCATATGGTGTAAAGGCTAACAGAAATGCTACATCTACAAAAGGAATCACCTAAAATGAAATACTAAATCTATTTTGTCGTGGGAATAAATCTAATTTGCTTGTGAGATGAGTTTTTTTGTTAAGGTAGAGATAATACTCATGTTTCTGTGTATTTCTSCTGTTTGGATGCAGATTTTCCCATGTAGTGGGGTGAGCAGAAATAATGTAGATGGGTTATAATCCTCACAGTACTCAGAGAATGGTGCTGTCTGACCTGGACACAGCAGTGTTTCATCAATACCTGCTCAAGCCACTGTAACTCTCTTCCCCATTTTCCAAGAGATCTGTTTGCTTCCTAGGGCTTTTCCCTCCTCACATTTTATACCTGCTGGTTCATCCCTGCATGTAGTGTTCCTGGATTCCATGTAATAGTTTCCTYCCTCTTTCACATGCCTTGGTTACTGTCAGACTGGTCACAGGTGTTAAAACCAGGGAAGTGCAGCAGAGGAAGGGCTCACAGGGAGAACAGGCATTGGCTTCTCCTGATGAGTTCTCTATGAGCCCAGGGCCCATAAAGTCTCGCCTTTCAAAGCAGGTGCCATCCTTGCTGCTGAGCCAGAATTCCCCTGAAAATGACTGTCCACAGGTGAAATACAGCTGGGTTTAGTTGTTTTCCAGGAGGCTACACTAGCACTTTTATGTGGCCAGTTTAAAAATAAAGCAAACCAGAATGTTAACTGCACAGCTGTTGGCACAGCTTTGTTCTTTAAACAGTTCTGTTCTTTAAACTGTTTTTTTTACCACAGTGTCTTGTGCACCAAGCAGATGGATACAATGAAGTAACTCATGAAACTTCGTTTTTAACTACACAGAGGCTTCAAGTGGGACAAGTATGATTGCCAGAAGGGATGATACTACGCCCTTGCCACCTACCTAAATTAGAATGTGCTGTTTAAAACGAAGCTTCACTTGTTTTGCTGCTTTGCTCACTTCATTTTGGTAAATGAGTGTTATCGGGTTCTCCACAGCAGAATCAAAAGACAACTTTGCTAATTTCATCACAGATATTTCTTTGAAAATGTGCACCGTTCAGTTGTACCAATAAGTTAATTTCCAAGAAAATCRCTGCT
The DNA here is from genome assembly GCF_030028575.1 of Malurus melanocephalus. Taxonomy (NCBI): domain Eukaryota; kingdom Metazoa; phylum Chordata; class Aves; order Passeriformes; family Maluridae; genus Malurus; species Malurus melanocephalus. The sequence continues at coordinate 1,374,813 of NW_026623325.1, read as the reverse complement.
GCTTCTCACATGTAGGTCAGATGGCTTTGAAAAGGGGCACTGTGAAGATGCTGAAGATGCACAGTTACAGAACTGAGTGTACATGTAAATCTGTGCCGATGTACTCAACAGAGCAGCTTGTTGTCCACCAGCTTCCCTCTTAAAAGCCTGGGGAGTGCAGGCAGCTGCCTAAGCAGAGCTTGACTGGTGGCATTTACAGCCTTCATCAGTGATGTGAAGTAAATTATTTTTGTCATACTTGATTCCAAGGAAGTAACTTTTTCTGAGAAGGATACAAGTCACAAAAGTTCATAGTGAATTTGTGTTTTGTAACAGCATGGTAACTTCAAGAAATATTATGTGACAGCAAAATCCCTCTTCTGTAACAGGATTATGAATAAAAATACCAGTGTCAAGTAGCAATTGACTTTGCTGGGGATGTCCCATGGATGGACTTTCTGTTGGAGCAGACTATGGTGAAGTGTTAGCACCATGTTACTTTTCCAGTGGCATTTATGACTGCACAGTCATAAACCCTTTCATCACCCTACTCCAGGCAGTCACGGCTGTTCCCTAATCCCAGTGAGATTARTGGGTGTTTATACTTTCTGAGCACATCACAGCCTTTTTCCCTTTTCCTCCTGCTGCTTTTGTGTCCGTGTTCCCCCATGCAATTTCATGTTTACTTGTAGCTGTTAATCGTCACCTATTCAGACAGACACCTTCAGGTGATGACTGGCAGTAAACTCAAACTAGCATCTCAGGCTTTTCTCAGCCTTCCTGAATKATAGGAATTTTCCAACCTACCTTAAGCGATATTACAGAGAAGAAAAGAATCTCTTTACCAAGGATATTGTTCTGTGTTTTGTGGCTCGTAATGTATTCCAGGGACAACCTTGTTGAAGGAAAAGATTTTCCTGGCACAACAAAAAATTTTCTCAAATCAGCTGCAGCTGCCAGATAGTTCTAGCTTTGAATTGTTTGCATTTATTTSGCCTGGAGTTGGTTCAGTGAGGCATTTCATGTCTGCCTTCTGTCAACAGTTTGTGAAGCCTTGAAGCAAGTCCAATGAACACTCCCTCCCCCATGCAAATTAAAGGCAAGGCTGTGGCAGCTGTAACCAGAGGGCTGGAAGCTGGAAAATGTCACAYCACATTTGAAATGAAACTGATATAAATCCATGATGTGATGACCTCCTTAAAAAAAAAAAACAAAACAATTCCAAACAAGTGCAAACTACATTTAACACTCAACCTTTCCCACAAGTAATGTGGAGGGAAAGGATATATGGAAGGATATTTTGAAGGCAAGCAAGTGTTTGTGTAGTTAATAGTTCTTGATGTTAAGTATTAATGAACAAATATCAAATTGTTGTTCGTGCTAAACCAAACAGCTTTTAAAAGACACCTAACTGGAAAGCTGGATCAGGAAGCAAACTGGCTCAGCTAAAATGTCTGTCACAGGGAAAGAGGAGGRTTAAAAAAGGAAAAYGGGCTTCYGAACAAATACCATAAAGATGCCTGTAACCGTGGGAAGGTTTCTGCACTTGTGGTGTTACAAGAACGAGGTTGCCAACTTATGTGCTCTATTGATCCATGGAGGTTTTGCAGTGCTCTAGTACTTCTAGCTATCCAGTTTCTGAAGCTTTATATAAGATAAAGCATCTTTAAGCTTTTCTGGATTGAAGAAACTCATTATATTCCATTTACCTGATTTTAGCTTGCAACTCCCAGGAATTTCCTGAACATGCTGTAGTTACTTGAAAACTTCAAAATGACTCCATGATTAATGCCTGCAATACAAGAGAGTTGCAACAAAAAGTGCGATTTATTTTTTCTCCACATCATGCAAATATATCCATGTGCTCTAATAACTGATYTGCAGACAAATTTCCATAACAAAAGTGTTTGGGCAGACAAGTTAGTTCTGCTGGAGGGCAGTGTTTGACCAGACTTAGCTGGTAGCCYCTCTGGATACTTACTAAATTTTAAGGGCTGCATGGTTAGATATTTTGCTGTTGTTGTTTGGGGTCATTTTACTGCCTTTTAAGGTGAAAACTTTGCTTTTTATGCTCTGGTGTCTGATGGTTCACCTTCACACTGCCTTAAATGTGCGTGTGGAGAAAAACTCCACAATGCAATGTTGAAACTGTATGGTTACTAAAACATCACCTGGAGTGGTGTCTCTCCAGTTTTGTGTGTCTGCCTCCCTTTTGAGCCCCTCTGATAACCATTTCCCTCTGCTCAGAGGGTGAGAAKTTTCTCCACATTAGGAGGAAGGAAAAGAGGTTGTAATTGCTGTAAGTATTTACATTCTCCAGAGAACAGGTAACTACCTATAATTTCTGGCAGCAGCCAGGCAATTAGCTGCTCTCTGAGTAGTAAAAACATTTTATGACTGTCTTTGAACTCACTTTTGAGGATCCCCTTGAGATAGAAGCCTCACAATCTGAGGAAACACAGATCTAAAGACAAGGAGAATTGAGGATAAGCATCTGTACAAGGAGCACAGCTACAAACTTCAATCTGACATCGTGATAGGAATCTTTTATTTGTTTATGGGGTTTTTGAAGTTATTTTGGCTTTGTAAGAAGTTACACAGATCCCACTCTAAAAATACTGTTATGCTAGACTGAGTCAGARAGAGCACAGTCAATAACTCTGCACTAAGACATGAAGTTGTCTTATGACTTCCATTCTCTCTTTAACCAGTTAATTGTGATTAGCTCATAATCTTTCCATTTTTCATCCAAAGACACTGCAAAGATGTGTGTTTTTGTGTAGTGTAGRGGCTTTCTCTGCTATGAATTAAGGCCAGTTTTGAGATCCATTATGTWGCAGATACATTGCTGCATGTGATGTTTATTCTGTAAGGATATTGCAGTCATGATCTTTCAGCTGTAAAAGAGATTTTCTGCTGTGAATTCAGAGGTTTATCCATTTTGGCGAGTGTGACCCTTTGAGGAATTATGTTTTTGCAAGGCACGCCTAGTCATTCCTGATTCTCATTCACTAGGCTGAGTCAACTTCAGTCTCTTGTTCTGGAAATCTAAGTTTTTGTATATCCAGGGTTTCTGGTGAGGGCCTGCGGGTCAAGTTCCATCAGCAGCAGATTGCACAGATGGAAGGCTGCGTGTCCACAGTGCATCAGCATTTGCAGGTGATCGTCTGTTACATGTAGCACAGGAGAAATGAGTAACAGTAATTGTAAAAGTCAGTTGGATTTAACAAGTTTGGATTGGCTGGGATTCAACTTAGTGACCACTTGTAGCATCTGGAGGTTAAGACCTTGCCTTTTTGCTGGCCTGCAGCGCACCTGAGGGGAAGTGTATCCTTAGTACTTATTTTTTTAATGGAGAATCTCCTCTCCTAAAATGAAAAAGGTTCTGGCTTTTCGACTGCATGGAATAAATTTTTTATCACAAGAAACAGTTAAGCAGTCAATGAGGATGAAATCGAATACAGRAAAACTGTGTTTTTTCTAGTTGATATTTTCTGTGTAATTAGACTTAGTGTGCATCAAGAAAGTCCAGTGCATTTTTACAATATTCTACCATTATATTAATGGTTTTTCTCAGCACCTTTTACCCTTAGCAACTTGGCAAGTTTTAAAATAGCAAGCAAATAGAATATTGCTTAGTGAATGACTCCAAGTCAGCAAAGGTTTACTTGCTGTAGTGTATAAATTAGGYAACATCTCAGAGGTAAAGCTTGGAGTTTATGCAGGATAAAGGAAGGCTCTTCCAGCCTGAGAAGTTATCCTTTTAACTGCAGATTCGGCACATGTATGGCAGGTATGTGATTTTTATATAAGGGTATTTAATAGTAGAGTATAAGAGATTCATTAAAAATATCTACAACAGTAGCCTGCTATAGTAATAGCTACCATGTCTTACAGTTACATCATCTTCTAAAATTTATTGTGAATAAGCAAAGATAAAATGTTCTGCTCTAAGGGGGRAAAAAGGCTACTATGGAGTTTGCAACAATGAACTAAACAAGTTTCCATTAACTAAAGAAGTTGAATGAATTGCCATCTCTAATGATCTGGGTGACTGGACTTTCCRTCTTATATCTGAAATTACTGTAAGCAGAAAAAGAGGGCAAGTGAATGTGTTTGCTGCTGCAGTTCAGTTTCCTGAGGTGGTGAGATGATGATGTGAGGCCAGTACTGAAACAGAACTCCAAATAGATTCTTCATTCTGATGAGGGCTTGTTCTGGCTCACCAGCAACTTCACTTCTTGCTTATCTATGCTGGAATTTACACTCTCTGCCTCCTTCTCCTGCTCAGGTATGCAGGTGCAGCCCACGGGGATGGTGATGTAATCCTCGGTGTAGACGTAGCGGCCCCCGGCGCAGGCGGGCGTGCGGCGCAGGATGACCGTGGGCATGTACACCGGGGTGCTGCGGAARTGCAAGCTCTCCTCGCCAAAGATCCCCATCAGGCAGCCTTTGCACAGACAGTAGGCCTCAGGAATGTACTTAGGGTATCTCATGGGATCATAGGAAATTCTAGAGGGGAGCAGAGAAAGATTAATTAGTATTTCTAAAAATGGGTATATTAATCTGGAATTCTATAATTTTATCTATTACAATAATTATTATATCACTRTAATAATTATATCATGTTTTTGTTGTCTTTGCCAACAAAAATAGGTGTAGCTGTTGCTGCCTGTAATTCATAAAGTGTAATGAAAAGAACATGAACAGCTTACAGAACTGATTGGGTCCTACAGTGCACATGGAACTATGAAGTGTTTGGCTTTCTCTATTATGAGATTCAACRGTTTAAACAGAATGAGTTTTGCATTTTGGACTGAATTGGTAGACAAAGCATTAAAAAAGACACTTGGATGTCTCTAAACTTTTTATCTGCCTGGAGTTCTTAAAAAACTGGTACAAATCCTTGTTAACATTATTATTGTTAAAGCCATGATATGATGTTTTAGAATTTAGTAATTTAAATAGAATTGAATTGTACTATTATTCCTGAAATAGGTTTTGTTCCCTAGTATACTTGGGGTCATAAAGGTGCCTTATCCTTGAAAGCAGAATTTTGTACTCCTTTGTCTAATTTATCTCTGCTGTASCTCCCTCTAACCAGAGAAGAGCACATTTTCATGCCCACACTGAGATAAACTACAACTTCCTGCRATGGGGCATCCACAGCTTCTCTGGGCAATCTGTGCCAGTGTCTCAGTACCCTCACTTCTTAATTCTTCCAATATCTGATCTAAACCCTGCTCTTGTCCAGTTTAAAGCCATTATTCCTTGTTCTATCACTCCATGCCCTTGTGAAGAATCCTACAGCTCTCTTGTAGGCCTCCTTTAGATACTGGAAGACTCAACCTGTCTTCATAGGAGAGGTGCTCCATCCCTTTGAGCATCTTCATGGCCTCCTCTGGACTCATTCTAGCATATCCATGTCCTTCTGCATTGGGGTCCCAGAACTGGATGCAATTCTCCAGGTGGGATCTCTTAATAGACCTTAAAAGTGATCTTAAATCTAAATAGATTTATAGCAATTTCTAAATTGTTTCCAAGAGTTTGCAGTGCTTGCTTGGGTATCAAAGTGTTCACCTTTTATCTCTTCAGACCATCTCTGAGATGAGAAAAGGTTTCAGCATTGGAAGAGGCAGCATAAGTCTGCCTCAAGCTATGACTACAGTCACTGATAGTCAATAAAATCTGTCCTTGTGAGAACAGGCCCCTGGCTCTCCCTCTTACATCCACCCCTGGCTTGGCACTGATGTTTTTCTGGTCACAGGATTGATCAAGGAATTCATTCCACTGAGGGGTAACTCCATCAAAACTTGAGTTTTGGTGTGTCAGCTGTCTTTCCACATGTACACAGAGCTCTACACCAACTGGCCAGAGCTAACAAKCAGCTGCAGACAGGGTCAGAAGGGACCTGCCCTTTTCAGAAGGATCAACAATTTATCAAATTGAAGCAAATCTGGAATCATAGCTTTTGCCAATCACAAACTTGATTACCCTGTCATCAAGGAAAAAACTTTTCAATATACATATAATAACCATAATATGCATATATATATATATATATATATATATGTATGTATGTATGTATATATGTATAATTTTTTTTAAGAGCTTGTTTTCCTCAGAAAAAAATCTGACCAGTTTTCTCCTAGCCAGACATCTGTGATGTTGCAGATATTTTTTACAATTCTCCTCTGTCCCATTTATACTCACTTACTTTCCCCAGGAAATACCTTCATGTTACAGAATCTCGCACCAGTGTGAAATAAAATGCCTGGTARCCAGCAGAAGGGAAGAAAGGGGAACACAGGCCTTTCTACTGTGATACACTCCCATTTCAAACTGAAGTGTRAGTCATTTCWGTGGTGGATTGTTAAACCCACCATATGTCAAGTCATTGGTATTTCCTCTATTGTATTATCTCTAGCACCAGGTTTATGATGTTACTGGAAAGCATGAACATGATTCTGCATGCAAACATAAGAGGTTTCACTCATAARAGGAGAACACTGTCACTGGAATCACAGTCTACAACCAACTTTCTCCTCAAAATTCCCATGTGGAAAAAAGCTGGTATTAAGGGGGTGGGTTTTTTGAAAGATGGTGTGGTTGTGGCATGTTTTTTTTTTACTTTCCTAGGGAAAAAATCTCTTTGTTACTAAGTTTGATGTCAATACATYATGTGAGGACTGGAAGGAATCAGAATCCAAACTTAATGATGGATTCAAAACATAGGTGTGGTTTTGCATCCAGACCAGAACTTCAAGGCCAAAGMCTCTAAGTGATGTCTCCTGAAATTATTACCTTAACTCAAATGTCACTAAAATTTGGAGCCATATACAAGGCTCTGCATCTTCAGCTTAAGCCTGTTCAGAAAAGCTATATAAAAAAAAAACCCTCATTTTTGTCTTTCTAGGCAGCTCAGACATGTTTGGGTCTGAACTACTAACAAACACCAGTAACATCCAGCATTTAGCTGCATAATTGCAGTTAGACCTGCTTCCTTCTGTTCTCATGAACTGAGCATAATCACACTGTGCAGAGAATTCTGCACTCAGCTGCTGATTTGATTCCTCTCCATTCCTTCAACCACTACAAGACATGTTTTAACATCTTCTCCTGGCACAGGGTAAACATGTTTGATCACGTTATTTGACCAGGTTAAATAAAATGCATGCTCCAAGTTCCTGCTATGTSTTTCCTAGACCCAAGAGATRAACGGGGCTGGGAAGAGTGGTGGARAACCAGAGAAGTGCAACTTCCCACTGGTACTCGAGTGTCCCTTGCAGCCTCGTGTCATTTGCTGTGGTCACTCCTGCAGTGACAGTCCAGACACTCTGATGAGGATTGCTCTTGTCCTGTGAACTCAGGTCACCACTGGGTAAGGCTGACTCTGCCTCGCCAGCACTCCTGGTTCACAAGTGACAGGAGCAATGAGCTGTGCTGGGCTGCTCTATTCCCATCTGCTGGAACAAGAAGCAGGTTTGTGCTGAACTGGAACTGCTAATGAAGTGTGACTCGGCTGCTTTTCCTTATGACCCTACGAGTGCTTTGAGAGCTCCCAGTGAAAAACAAACTTCCTGCCATTTACATACTAAGCCTGGAAACTCAAGAGAAAACTTTCTGTCAGAAGTAAAACTCTTGAAGAGACTTACTCTGCCTTCTCCTGTGCTCTACTTTTATATGTAGTATYTTTAATAATATTGTCACTTCATAATTTCCAAGCTTCTGATTCCACGGGGTCAGATGCTGTGCTGTGGCAGGCAGCTGACTCTTCAGAAAATCACTGTTAGCACTGGGCTAACAGCTGGATGTTATCAGAAGTCTAATAAACACATAATCATMCCCTTCCTTCTCACTCTGAAATACTTACAGGATTAAGAGCTAACAGCTTTTTTTYYCCYTTGCCAAGACATTTATTTCCCTRTAGCAGGTGTCCTTTTGTTCACGTTATGCTTACTTTAGTTTATATACAGGCAGCAACATAGGTATTACTACTGTAAGTAGATCAGTACTTGCACAAAAATCGCTCAGTGCTGATTTTCTGAAGAGCTGTACAAATGTGTTCAGCTAAAAAGGATAGCAGCTCTATCCTTGCATTCTTTCCCTTGGCTGCATCTTTGGGACATGCACACTGTGCCACACGGTACTGTCAAATCCTGGAATATTTCTCAGATAAGCTTCTAGAAAATCACTGGAATATTATTTGAAGGAAAGCCCTCTTGTATAGCTTTGTTCAAACACATTGCAGACAAGCTTAGCTTTTACTAGTGAAAAATKACTTGCCTATATTACTTTTATTAAGTAAATAAGCACTAAACCAAGGATGCTTACAAACTGAAACTGATCCTTGAAAAACAGAAAAACCAAGAGGGGCAATGTTTGAAACAGGGACTGGCTAACTTGGCTAACATCATCAGAGCAACACAGACAATGAAAGTTAAATTTCTGTAAATTAACCCTTAGTATATGCAGGATTAGGCCCCAGAGGCATAAACAAAAGCCAAAGGATTTGGAAATATAGAAACACAAATGACTTCTTGAATACACATAAAGAATTTTTGCTAAGCTCATGCAGAAGTGTGTTTGCAAACTAGCTATGATTGTTATTATAGCCTTGAGATATTAGAAAATAAAAATAGAGCTGATATATACAGCTGGTTAATGAATGTCATGTGTGCTCTGCAGCGTCATGAATGGAATCACAAATCACCACTACCTGTAAAAGTGCTGCCGATTTCAGCAGGATCAAATTTTTCAACCATTGCTCTGAGCTTTATGATTAGACCCCACAAACATTGAGGCAGACTTTGAAAATTAATCCTTTTTAGAATGTCCATGAGCATTTTGTCTGTGCATCTCCTGAGCTGTGCTTGCACCGGTGATGATTCACCACGATTGTGACTTCTGCAAATGTTGACAAGAGCACCCATTCTGTGCTGTTGGCAGGGTCTGAAGGTCCACCTATATCTTTAATTCTTGTTAAGCAGCTCCTAACCATAGCAGTAGCCAAGTGGCCCTTGCCAGAACCTCCTTGTACAAGCAGGCTTTCTGCATTTCATTGATTGCATCAATGCATTCCATGTAATATTGCTAAAAAGGACAAGCAACCCCTGGATAGATGTCTCAAGCTGGCCTGATGATTTCATGGAAGGAYGATTTCATGGCAGAACTTCTGCTGCTGGCTCTATTTTTAAAAAAAAGCTGGGTAATTTGTAGCCCAGCTTCCTGAACTGCTGAGCAAATCCAGCATGCTCAGTTGACTTCAGGGAACTCTGCTGCCTCTTTATAGCTCTGCAGAGCAAAGAGTGATTCGCATGATTAAACGCTGTGCCMTGAGTTATATACTGATCTCCTGTGGCCATCAGGATGGAATTTCAGTATCAGACAGACAAACTCCTATTTTTTTCCYTAACTTCTCCCTGAAATACCTGTTGGTTGCTGCTAGCAGTAGGGTCAGGGACCAGATGGATCTGTGGTGCAATCAACGTACAATTCCTGTATCTCTGGGTTCTAGCAAGCAAAAAATGATGTAAGTCTTGATTTTTGTATAACCAAATTAAAAGACCAAGTAATGGAAAATAAATAATGCACACAGAACAAAGACAAGCAAAGAAGCCACACAAGGATTATCTGAGCTTTGAGCCAGTCAAACCTAATTCTTCCACATTTAAATGGAGTGACAGGCTTCGGATACAGGCAATGAAGTAGGGTCAGCATTATACACAGTTCTCTAAGTAATATATTTGATTCTTTCTCATAAATGCTGATATGAAAAAAATTCAGTTGACTTGAACTGAACAGTCATGTGAGCAGAAGAATTACAAGCAGCAGCTTTAAACAGCTGGGAGCAGGTACCTGGGGAGACATCCAGGGGAAGGTAAGTAGAGCCAGACTTAATATCTTTATTATTAATGACCTGGAATAGGGAGTATAAACAGTATGTTAATGAAATCTGCAGATGGTAACAATGGGAACTGCTGCAACACCAATGAAGACAGAGAAACAGCATGAGGTATCTCAGACATTAAAATGCAGGGCAAAAAGAAAAAAGAGGCTTTATGCACAGAGCAGAAATGRATTGCACTGTAAGTCCTTAGGTGCAGAAAAGAAGTTGGAGCGCAGGATGTCTGTGAGACATTGGGACAGGACAGTCATCTTGATGTAAATTTCAAGTAGTCGAGTTCATCCTTTGAGCAGTGTCCTATTAGGGCATACAAGAGGGGTCTGCCTACAGTGAATTTATTTATGAGCATTCACCTCTAAAACAACTTTGGTGATTCAGAAGGCAGTTCAGGAGACAGCCTAAATGGATCTGTGAAGGGGAGCAATTTACAAGGGACAGAATTAAGTGCAAATGGGCTTGTCAAGAAAGTTCTGTAGTATGGAAGAGAGCTTTATGCAGCTTTTCAGATTCACACTCCAGCCATGGAGAAGAAATTGTTGGGATTGCATAGGTGAAATTGGTTAACTGCTGACAAAACACAATGGGACATTATTTACAGTCTTTAATGGAAAGCTGTGTGTTCTTCTCAAAKATATGGAGTACCTCTAATGAGATAAAGGAGCTTTCAGGGCACCGCCCGCGCCAGTTGAAAACCACATAACAAAATAAATTTTCACATCTGGCTTCAAAATCTATGAGATAGCAGGTGGTAATAGCTAATGCACATTAGCAATCTTGTATTTTACACTTTACACATCTTGAGATACCTGTTGCTGTCTCTTTGCACACTAATGATACAGTAAAAATGCAGTCACAAAAAAAAGCTGTAAATGAGATTTGTTAACTAGACAGTGTACTCAGGCCTTTTTACCCTAGAGAAACATTTTTCCCCTGAATATAATTTTAGATTTCACTTTTAATGGTGTAATACTGTTTTCCTCTATCTTTTAAAATTSCTGGCTTGGAGATGTCATCAAGTTACTTGTATGTGAATGGCTAGTGGTCTGTCTTGAAAACCTTTTGATGAAAAGTACAGTGGATTTACAGCTTCTTAAACATTTTGTAAGCTAGGCCCCAAAAAGCAGCTGGTTCTCTGTAAAGAAGTAAGCCTATACAGAACTCCATCTGAAAATAAATACCTGTCCAACAAAATGTAAGGATGGAAAGCACTGTTTTCAGACCAGAGGAGCAATTTTCTGATGGCATAGCATTTTGCAAAACCACTGTGTAAAATACCTGGGCCCCGTGGTAGGTGTTTTATTCATGGTATTTACTYTGTGCATTCTTAGGTAGCTTAAAAATCCTTAGTCTTCTTAGAGAAAATGTATTGCTAAAAATACTTTGCTTATGAAAGGCTGACTGAGCAAATAAACCATCTTTCTCTCAGTAGGATTACTTCTTACACTAAAAGCGGGCAAAAACCATGCCATAAAATAAATATTTATTGGAGAGCACTAACAAGGAGATAATTGTTTGCTGAATTCACAGGAACTGCATCGAAGTATATACCAAGGATGATGTATAAAGAGYAGTAAGAAAGTCAGTTCCTTTTAAGTGTGCATGTTTTAGCTTCCTGCTCTCTGCAGTCCTTTACAGAAAGCGGGAAACAGAACTCAGTCTTATTCATAGTCTTCTGAGAATGTGATCATATACTGGGTTTTGTGTACTAAATCAGTGGTTTCCAAGCTTTGCCAGAGCTTTCTATAGGAGTGCAAATCCAGTTCCATATATTAACTATCCTCACTACAAATTGATTTTAGTTGGTTGTTTTTATGCCCCYTTACAAATAGTCTGTGACCCCCTGCTCTGCCACAGGGGAAGGAGGTTTGCAAAGCACAGGTTGAGAACACAGGTGTAGAAGATTGCTGTATTCATTCCTTGCCTTTGCTCCTACAGCAAAGGAGACATCGAGCCCTTGGGAGTGTTTGGTAGGTGAAGATATGGCTGTGTTGGTAGGTGACCTGAACACAGACTGTACCCTGATGTATTTTATAAACAGTGGAAAGTCTGGAGTCACATTTTGGGGAAAGCATTTGAGCCCCTCTATGGCTGCTGCTGAGTCAGGAGGTGTTTCTTTGGTGGTGGTGCTATGCTGAGGGTCCTCTGAATGAACTTCACATATGACAATTTGCCCAAGTGACTTTCTGAGGGTGGTCTGTGCTCCCGGACACCCACTTTCTGGGTGTAGCTGTGGGTGTGAGCTCCATCTCACGGCTTGAACCACCTCATTCATTTCTCTTTTTGCCCATTAGATATATTCCTCACTCAGGCGATACAAGGTAATTATGTAAAAACAGCTTATTTGGACGTGTGCTTTAGCACTTTTCCCGCGGGCTGCTGCCCGGTGTCACGGCCACCCCTCGCCCCTCGCCGCCCCGGGCACGGCGCGGCAAAGTCCCTCTCGGCTCCCTGGAGCCTCCGGCACCCCTTGAGGCGGCCGCACCCCCTTCCCCCGGCGCCCGGAGTCACCTGTATGCCCAGGGCGATGCGCTGCGCAGGTTGACGGGGAGCCGGACCCTCTTGTCTGCGGGCGGCCGTGTCCCGGCGGGGCAGCTGGCGTTGTGCTGGCGGCCGGGCGGCTCGGGCTGCAGGGTGTGGTGGAAGGCGCTGAGCATTCCCGCCGCCAGCCGCCCGTACAGCTGCTCCAGCAGCTCCTCGGGCCGCTCGCCGCAGCTCCGCGTCCGCGCCGGCCGCTGCTTGGGCGCCCTGGCGGCCTCCGGGCGGAGCGGGAGCAGCGCCGCGCAGAGCAGCGCCGCCAGCGCCGCCCGCACCTGCAACGACGGCGCCGTCAGCGGGGATGGGGACACCGGGGACACCGGGGACACCGGGGACACCGCTCCCGCCCGGCACCGCCCGCGCCCCTCCGCGCCCCCCTGCCCGCAGCCCCTTACCCTGCCTCGCTGCATGGCGGCCGGGCTGCTCCTCCTCGAGGGAGCCGGGGACAGCGGCGGGCTGCGGCGCCGCGCCGTGCCACTGGCTCTCCCGGCGGAGGAGCTGTTGGAAAAGTGCCCCGCGCCTCACTGCATCYCCGCTGGCCTCGCCTGCCAGGAACATGTTCCGCGGCGCTCTCGGAAGCGGCGAGCGCTCAGCGCCGGGCGAGGGTCAGTCCCACACGGGCCGCTGCCCGCGGCTCCGGGGACACCCCGGGGCCACTCCGGCCCCGCCAGCCCATCCCGCCGCGGCCACCCCGCCGAGACACCGGCCCGGTGCTCCCCACAAGCCCGAGGGTGCCGTCCGGAGCCCCGCGCTCCCTCCCACCGCACCGGCGGCACGGGCAGGAGCCGGGGTGTCCCCATCCCGGCCGGGACATTCGGCATCCAGTGGCACCCTCGAGAATGAGGCAGAGCCAGGGGGATTTGGCCCAGTGGGAGTCAAAGTGTCAAGGCTGATGTGAAAAAACGTGAGGGTTTTCAGGTGGGGAAGGGACTGCTCTAGCCCGGACTCTTCCAGGCGCTTTAGAGCAATTGGTATTATCGCTCGTAAGGATTTSCCGCTTGCCCCACTCCAGGTAGCACCTCTGGCATGTTTCTCCATCCCAGCTGTGTCGTTCCTCCAGCAGGTACCGTGGTGGTTGATGTCCCTCATGAAGACTGGGGTTGGCAAACGTGATGAATCCTCTCCTCCTGCCGAGGTGGCCTGTGGCAGACACTGACTGCGGGGTCACTCTGCTGACTGCAAGAGAAGCCKCTTCAGAAGACGAGAAATTTGCGTTTAGTACGTTCCTAAACAAGGCTGAGGTGAGTCTCACCTCTAATGGCTTCTCCATCTATTCTGCACTTTTCAAAACACCTTATGTGCTATACTCGCGGTCTCTGGCACAAACTACGAAAATAAGCATCTGTAATACGCTAAATACATCATAAAAGATGTGATTCACTGAAATGGTGAACGTTAAAAACAGACTTTAGAATTCATCACTTGAATCAAATGTTTTGTGTGCTATAATTAAGTCCTGCATGTCTCTTGAGGCATTTAGGATAAGGATAGTTAACTACAAAACTACTAATAAGGGTAGTGGAAAATAGGATCATAAATCATGCAAGGATTGAGAAACACCAGTTTGGTACCACAGAAATATAAGACATGAACTTCACCAAGTAGGCTGGAATTGAAGCAGAATGGCCTGGCATTCATAATGTGACGAAGTGACTTGATTTTATGGTTTCTGGAAAGTCATAGAGTGAAGTCTAACCATTTTCAGGTTTTGATACAATATGCATCACAGGTCAGTATGATTTACTAGCAGTATATTAACTTTTATCTGTGTGGGGTTTGAGTCAGGTTTCAGCTCTGAGGGAGGACAGTTTTAAACTGAATTCAAAACTCCCCTTTGCAGTTGTATCCTCAGGTGACAGACTGGGACAAGGTGTCTGTCTATTTAGCCCAGACCAGTCTGACYCCTGACCATGCACCAGCCTCATGTTTCTTCACCACCTTCAAGTGSTATGTGGGGCAACATGGCAAATATTTATCATGGCAGATCTTTTTATATTACTYTTGCTAAGAGAAACCAGATATTGAGAAATTTCTGATTTCTGAGTTGCGTGAGGATGTCACACTTGGCTTTACAAAACATGGGTTCCTTTATATGCATCGACATTTCTGGGAGACATCTGCCTAAAAAAATCAGAGCAGATATAGGCATTAAARTGCCATAAGATTTAAGGCTTTGTGTCTTATATAGGCAATATTCTGATTCTGTATATTAGTTGCCTTGTATTTTCCTTATGGAAAATCTCATTGATTGAAACAATAAGAACCACAGAAAGGCAGCAAACGAGATTCCATTACACAGAACTAAGAGTGMTATGCCAGTTCTTGTGGCACAGTCTACCTCAGAGACCTCTGAGTCATAAAAAAAATATCCACTGATACACTTTGGGAGCTTAGGTTCTTCCAACTTTAAGAAATCACTAACCAGTGTCCTCACCATTGGTGTTAATTTATATTTTTCTTAGAATTTTATGGGGATTTAAAGTATCTATACAAATGAAATATTGAAAAAAAATTAGTAATACAAAATTTATTCTGAATTTGATGTAATATATGATACTTCAATCAATGAATTCAGAAGTATGTCTTTCACTTTTACATAATATTCTAAATGTTCTTTCTGGGGATTGCTATTCAACATTTATACTTGGAAGTGGCTTCTGCCTCTCTCCTGAGACTATCACCACAGTGATCAGTGCCAGCTAATCAGTTCAGTTCCACAAATGTCTGGTATGAGAAAGTCAGGATGTTCAAAAGAAAACCAAGCTGTGAAAGAATAGGGCAGACATTTTTAGTGACTTCATATAAATAAAAAGAAACATCTTCTGCATCTGATTCCATCAGAGAGCATTTCATGCAATGTTAAACACTGAAACACTTTTAACAAAGAACACGCCAGGTTTGTGTCTTCAACCTTATGTTGTTGCCAAAGCTGGAGAAATATGTGTCACAGAAGGAGAAAAAAATCCTATTCAAATACATTATCATCAGATCATTAAGATAATTTGGAAAAAAAATTCAGAACCATTTGAATAATCATGAAAACCTGACAGTGGATGTAAAAATGTAGCCCTTCCCAGACACATTAATYCCAAACGAGCAGCATTGTCAGGATGTTTTCTTGGTTGGGATTGTTRTCTTCATAGCTGCTCTGGCATGACAGCTGGTTTCAGATACTGTGGTTCACAAATAAATAAATCACATTTCTGTGACAAAGCATTATTAGTGGTACCACAGTAATGCTCTTGTCACAGCAGTGGCAGAATTGACCTAAACTCAAATGCTTATTCCATCCCATTACAGCATTAATGAGATCCTCTCTATATCTGAAATAATGATGTGAAAAGTGTTTTAAAAATCATTATACAGAACTTCACGAGTTGAACAACTCATATTTTTGGGTGGAATGAAGATTCAACTGACATTCATACCACCAGGTATGAATCTTCAGAGAGAGAACTAAATTACTCCCCAAAGATATCCTTCTCCCTCACCTTCTGTTTGCAGATAACCCATCACCCAAACTGTTCTGTTCCTGTTCATCTTCCCTGCAGCTGTAAGCATTGTAATACCACTTGGAAGCTCCACGGCATAACACCTTCTACAGCAAGAATCTCAGAATATTTTACAGTTGTTAGGCAATTTAGCTTTGCAAAAGYRAATTCTTGAGAAATGGAGAATCTTTAAAGGACTTCATTTTGCAAAGGTGGGAACTGAGGAGAAAACAGGCTAAAAATGGACTTTTCACCATAAAGTTGAGCATCCGTGTCCTTGACATTAAGAATAATCAAAGAGCAGCAAATTAGCTTAATTTCTTATGATTTCACACTACACTTGCMAAGAAACAAAGAGAACCTTTATCATAAAATTGTTTATTGGCAATCCCAGGCACAAATACAGGGTAGAGAATGGGTGGAGAATGACCCTGAGGAGAAGGAAGGTCTGGGTGGTGTTGGTTGAAATAAGCAGAACATGACCCAGCCATGTGCATTCACAGCCCAGAAAGCCAAATRTGTCCTGGGCTGCATCCAAAGCAGTGCAGGCAACAGGGCAGGGAGGGGACTTTGCCCCTCTGCTCTGCTCTGCTGAGACTCTACCCACAGTGCTGCATCCAGATCTGGGGTCCCAAAACTCCAGAAGGAAGGACATGRACCTGTTGGAGAAGTCCAGAGGAGACCACAAAGATGACCAAAGGCTACAGCATCTCTCCAGGGAAGACAGACTGGTTTCCCAGGGAGATTTAGGATGCCCCATCCCTGGAAGTGTTCAAGGCCAGGTTGGATGTGGCTTGAAGAAACTTTGAAGGTCTTGTGGAAAGTGTTCCTGCCCACAACAGGAGTGCTGGAATTAGATAATCTTTAAGGTCTCTTCCAACCCCAACCATTCTATGAATTCTATGAACCTTGTATGTTAGTACAATTTTCAATTCCTATTTCACTCTACAATAGCTTTGCTTTAAAAGTAATGAGTCATCTAATTTGTAGTGAAGGGTCTTCAGAGAAAAATATGAAATATGCGGTTAAGGATGCTTTGATGCTGTAATGCTTGGCTTGTTCAGAGATAAAATACGACTCAAGTAATCATTCCTACTATTTCTATCATTTGGCCACTGTAAAAAGAGATGTTTTTCATACACGTAAAGAGAAAGTTACATACGTAACTTTGTATCCTGGGGAAGCTCTCAAGTCTAAGAGGTCAACTGAGGATTTTTTAATACTGTATAGTTCATCTTTTCACGACAATAGAAGCTAAAGTACCTCATCAGTCAGTTTCTCAAGGGAATCAGCATTTTCCTAGGTTTAATACTGCTGCTTTTCCAACAAATCATGCAGTGGTGTTCTCTACCCAACAGCCTGAGGCCTTCCAACAACATGGTGACACAGCACTCTGGACATCCATGCAGCTCTTTCTCAACAAATTCCAGTTGTATTCACATCCATCAGGGATTACTCTCCAGCCTTGAGTGCAGACCTTGAGTCTTCTGTTCCCTCACACAGAACATCTTGCACCAAAGAAGRAGGATGATGCACTGAAGGTGCTTCCAAAGAACGGTTCCTGGCCCAGGCTCACCTTAGGATCATGCCAGGCAATTATCTGGGAGATGAATTGTCATGGTCCAAAACTGTGCTACTGTGCACTGCCGTGCTGCCAGTGTTACAGAACAGCTGGTTACACATCCCCTCCTCTGCTCTGGGCTTGCCTTGGCAACCTCGCAGTTCTAGTAGAGATGCAGCCATAGTGAACGTGGCTTCAAAGTAGATGAACCTGTGCTAAATCATTTCAACTGTCAGCAGGACTCATTGTTACGGTGCTGGAGCTGGATCACATGGCTTTCTRTCAGTTCAGAACAAGCTGAACTGTGCTTGCTAAATAACATGCAAATACATCATAACTCAGAGCATTATATAATCAGATCCTCAYGCTATAGGAAACAGCATGTTCCAGAAGTCCCTGGGAGTTTGTGCAGGGCTGGAATGAAAGTGCAATTGTTTGTAATCCACAGAATTTTACACAATGTGCAGTCAGACATCTGGGCAAACCAAACCAAGAAACTGCTGCTGATCAAAATCTCTCTGATGTCCATGGGAGTGTTTTTACAGACCAAGCTGTGAACTCTGTATCCTTAGTTAATGGTACTTCATACCACTTTATCATGGACATGTAATTCACTTCATATCTCTAATTTGAGCCCATTTTGCCCATGATGGTATTTGGTGAGTGATCTCTCCTGATCCTCATCTCAACCCATGAACCCTTTGTTGTATTTTCTCTCCCTTGCCCAGCTGCAGAGAATGATAGAGAGGCTTCAGTGGGTGCCAGACATCCAGTCAGGCTCAACCCACTACAGTCGATTCAAATGTCTTTGTGTTAAAAGACCATGACAGTCCTGCCTGCCTTCTCTTCTGYATTGTTTCACAGGTTTATCAACGCTCCCTGCCATGTTCCCAAATATCTTTTCTCACTGTGATTGTCAGATACCTCATGCCACCACAGTCTGTAGCTGAAAATGCTCCCTCCTGCCTGGCATCCTGGTGGTCTAGGTCTTCCAAGATTAAGCCTGACAGAAAGACCGACCAGGAATGACATCCAGGGATACATCATTCTATGACAGAGCAGTACATAYAGCAGGACTGAGGAACAGGCAAGACTTGCAGAAACAAAGCAGGTGCCATSCACTTCCTTCTCATGCTGTTTGCCATCCCCTAGAAGGATCAGGCCCCAGACCTTACTGTGTCCTTCTTTGGTGAGCCCCTCGGGATAAACCTGTGCTCGTACAATCAGGTGGAAATGGTACAATCCCAGATGGAGCWCTGCTCCAGGGCCTTGGGAAGCATCTTACACACCAAGCAGCTCATTAGCTGTGCCATAAACCCCACAGGACTTTTCTGACCGCTTCCAGACATCCTATGAAACTGGGTAGATATTTTTAAAACCTGGAAAAACAKTTCATGAAGTTATGAAGAGATGTTTCCAGTGTCACTGGTTGGGAAACAGTCTGAGCACCAACACTGAGAAGGAACATTTAAAATTTTAGAAGACTGAATCCTTGCATTTCAAAGAGCAATAACCAAAGTCTAACTATTAAACCAAACTCAWGCCAGTGTTCCAAAACCAAGCCATCTCAGTGGACTAGTTTTGCAAGTAATTATTAGGAAATTCTGAACATCTGACTAATATTTTTCATCTCTCTAAAGTGATTYGTACTACAGGAATTTAACATGTCTCAGTAACTTCAGCTCAAACCTGTTCAGTTCATAAGCAAAATGATGATTTCTGTACCTAACTTCTTTATCCACGCTCAACTTAGGCTGTAGAAAACTACCACTGTGTGGTCGGTGCCACAATAAGACTCAAAAGCTGCAATCTAATTAGTAATTCTGAACAAACCAAGCTGAAATCCTGAAAACTCTGACCCCTCAAAATACAAAAGCAAAAATAAGGACGTTGCCAGGAGACTGCAAAATGKTCCTAGTTCATCTAAGCATAGACTAAAATTAAGACACTTTCTTTGGTAACAATGCTAAGTGATTTGCTGAATTGGGAYCTTAAGAAGACCAAGGTCCTACCCAATATTTTCAGAAAGTCCACTCAGAAGCCTTAAATAAATTCTAGTGTTGGATGAACGACATGGGATTTTCAACCTTACAYGCATTGCTTTGAGGTATTTTGCATTGAAAGATGAAATTTTAGAGGCTTCTCTGTTTCATATTATCATTGTATTTGWCTCTGAAAACAAAAGCTTTACACATTTGATACAGCTTGCAATGTGTTTGAGTACCTGTGTAGATCTTATGCAAGAGTAGCATAACTTCACCATTGTTTTTTAAATGAATTACAGAAGACACTGCAATTACAAATCCATGTTTTTAATATAAGGTACCAYGTGTTCAAGATATTTCACAAATAGGTTCTAAAAATCCACTACAAAAACATCATGAATGAAAATTCTTTTCAGCTAAAACTTTTACAACTATTAAAAAAATGATGAGTAGCCCATATGCTATTCTGGAAGCAGATCCTCTCCTAGTTCTTCATCAGCAAATTCATCTTCCTCCATTCTTTTTCTTGCTGCTGTTTTTGGTCTTTCTGGTTGTGAGCCAAGTGGATCTGCGTAGGAGGCATCTAGAGTTTAAATAAATACATGTGAAACAGTTACAATCTATTTTAGCTTTAACTTTAGCTTGTTTYAAACATACAAAATCGAAGACAAGTCTAGGATTTAGCACTACACATCTGTGTCTTTGAAATGTAGACCAGAAAGAGCATATGAACACTGAAGGAGAACAAAATACTGCATTTAGGAACTGAGCCAGGGCACAAGAGTAAAGTTCCTGAGTTCTACTGATAGAAGCCTCTTTTCAAAAATAATTTAAAAAATTTCTTATTATATTACAGTGAGAAAAAGACTTTGGAAAAGTGCAGGGGAACAGCAAGATTGATGACTTGTTTAAGGAATGGCTTTTTAGGAAGTACCACTTTCCACATGGATTTCAGGGGGGGTTTTAAACCCCTCTGAAAATTCAACCTTATTGAAGAACTTGTGATTCCAGAATAGTAAGAACTGACTTAAAAGATGCAGCAGATATTGAAAGTAATAGTATCATGGACCACATTTCTTAGTATTTACAATTACTTTATCGTGAGCTCTGAACAATGAAGCTAAAGCCCCATTTTTATGAGGAAAATGCTTCCCCAATTATCTAATCTTACATACTCTTCCAATAACTTTTTTTTTTCCCTCTCTCCTTATTTCTCCTTTCTCTAATGACCATGAAAGTAAAAAACGTATAAGATGTCCACTTGCCTATTTCTTTATTGCTGCTACTTTCATACGGTTCATTTGTTCCAGGCAGAGTTCTTAGTTTGGCACTCAGTCTTTCCCCTTTGGTACCACCACTATCTGGGGAACAGAAAAAAAAAAAGACAAGTAACATGCTGTTATGTTCTATGAAACCATGATACAAGAACAACATAAATTTGGCTACTACTATCTGTCAAACTAGATTTGGATAAAACCCTCTTTTCATGACAGATACAGTACTCACTTGTAATAGTGATCTTTAAAACACAGWGGACACTGTGTCCACATATGTGTCTGTTAATATTTTTTAAAAAAATATACAGCCTTATTACTTTGGAGTAAACACATTAAAATATTTCRGGTTTGAATGCTGACATTTCACTTGCTTATAAATTACAGTCACATTTTGGAGTTAAAATAAGCATGATAAATTTAAACACTGTCACAATGTATATGGGACATTTCCTATGTTTGTGTGCTTACTAATATATCAGTATGATCCACCTGCTCAATCCTTTCAAGGTTAAATACAACACTGACTTTGCTTTTAATTAGAAGAGTATCTTGGACATGTGCTGTCTGCGTGGCAGGCAGGSACAGTTCATGTGTACAGACCATCCTGGCCCTGCATCTCACTGTAAACACTGYGCTGGCAGCTCGGTTTGCAGCAGGGCCCCAAGGAATGTGTAGGCTCCAAGGGCTGCCTCCTGCCCAGACAACATCAGATTAACATTCTCTTGCCACAGCAGTATTCCAGACACTTTAAATATTCTGTTCACCTCTGAATCTCTTTTTCACATTCRTGGCAAGCTTTCAATTTCATCTGCTACAACAAATTTTTATGCAATATTTTTTTCCTAGGAGAAAACATTTTGAGTTTGACTTGGTATATTGACAAGGCAGGACATGCAGCCAAATAAGAGACAYGTTCATTTACAACACCAAACAATGTGGGTATTAAAAGTCTTCCATCTTATTAAAAGTATTCCATCTATTAAAAGTTTTCCTCCTTCCAGTAAGGAGGAAAAATGGGTTTCTTTCAGCAAACGTGAATTACAAAGTCTGTACTTTGCAACACATTTCCATTGTCTTACTACAAATTTTAATAAATATTGTTATAATTAAAAGACACTGCCCCCCCAACTTTTACAAAAATGACAAATTTTTATTTCTCTGCAAATACTACTGCAACTTCCATTTGCCCAGCCCTAAACTGGAAGACAACATCTCTGCCCTAAGAAAGATCTAATACATAGAGTCAGATGTCAACAGTTAATAAGTTCATAAGATACAGATTACCGTTSAAATTTCAAAGCAAGGAAAACATATTTTAATGCATATCCACCTCCCTTGGRCCAATTCTCACTGATAGGTTTCATGAAAGAAGTGAATACTTATTAGAGAAAACATTGGGTTTGCCTGGGGAGCAACTCAACCAAAGAGCTGTGAAATTGCAAAAGCACCTCCCCTTGATTTCAGTGGGCTCTGGACAGTGCAACAAGGAGGAGAACGTTGGGCTTCAAAGATGGTGTGGATGAAAATGTTTTCAGGCAAATACAAAATAATCAGTGAGAAAAAGAGTAGGATTGAAGTAGGCACAGTCTAATGGAAAACAAGTAATTCCCAAGATTATAAATAAAGTTGTAAGGAGCAATAAGAGATGCAAAGACAGGAACAATACAGCAAACTACACTAGGGCAAGACTGAGCTGGTCAAAGAAATGCCACAGGTTAAATTAATTGGTTGGTSCCAGAAAGGAAGAACTGGATGCAATGAAAGAGGAGGAAGATGGCATACCAAATGTTTTCAGTTGTAAAGGAGAAAAACACACAGGTTTTAGTGATACTACTAGAGTAAGGTGAAAGGCTTTATATTAACAGAAATAAGGAATAAAAGGATGGTAGGCAAACCAGTTTGGGTGGGATCAACATAACACCCACTAGTTACCTGCCCTCTTAGTGCCCTAAAAAAAAAAAAAAAACAGTTGAAAACAGAGGCTTCCTTGGATGTTCTAGGACTCTTATGTTTTATTAGGGCTACATCCAAGAAGGGAATGATGCAGTGAGTCCAAAATTTGAAGCCCTTTCATTTACTCTGAACCTACCAATCTAACCCTGCCTCACCACAGAAAGGAGCAGCCTGCCCTTKTTGCTCTGTGTCATATCCCCCTCCACACGCTGTGCAACTGTAGCAGGCTGTGCTGGAACAGGCTCCTGGTACATTTAAAACTAACTTAATAAAAACTTTCTCTCAGGTAGGTCAGCAAAGTTACACAGCTCACCTTTTTCTATATGACCCTTATATCTAGCAAGAATGAAGGAAAGGTTAACTGATCTGGTTAGCTCCTCACATTTAGTTTAAATTGGGCTAACATGCAAAACCACATCAAGTCTCTATGGACTGCAGTGTGCTCTGAGCATACCTAAAACCTGGAAGGTGACCACCTTTCATTTTAAAGTGCATCCAGAGGAAAGTAAGAGGTGCTTGACACCATCTGCATTACATGGAGATGTCAGACAGCAGCTCAGGAAACGAGAGGTCTGGCTTCAACACYTTCCTTCACCTGAGGGAGTTCAAACCCACAGCTCCAGTTTTCAGAAGGAATGTCCTAGCTGTTGAGCCATTTGGGGTAAGGTTTTCTTGACACTSAGCCATGGGATACAGGATTTGGCTGCCAATATGGCAGCTATTAAAAATTCTGTTGACCATATAACATGATCTGCCAGAAGTCTAAATCCCATCTTGAAATTGCTTTTTGTAGTTCTGTTTGYAGATGAATCATCTGTATGTTTTTATTCAGTACACATTCACACATAATTTGGCAATGTTTAGGAATATAAGCTTGCAATGTAGATTTCAGGATTTTGGTATCTGACARTAAAGAGAACTTCAGGGAAGGAGTTGTTTTTAAAGCATTTTATCACAAACATGCATACTTTTGGGAAGCAAGTTTTACAATTTCTACTCACCATTCCCTGCTGCTCTCACCCCATCTAGGAAAAAGATTTTATATATATTTCAGCTTTTGAATTATGGAAAGGAAACTAACTTTCACTAAAGTAGCACACCAAAGAAAAGAAAGCTAACATTTGGACAAAGGATAATAATAAAAATTCTGGATGAAAAGCTTTATTCATAGTTTTTCTCTATTAAAAGCACACMTTTGAGTATTAACATCTGATTGTACCTACAATCACAGGACTACAGGTAAATACTTCTGAAACTGCAAATTAATTCTCTCTCTATTATTCTATTAAGTGTACAAACACCTGCTCCTAATTCAAGGCAGCTTTTGAACAAYGGAAGACCACTGCTGCACTAAATTGCTCTCTGTAGCTAAGGAAACCTTCAGTGCAATGAATACCCACTCTTTATTGGGTTTTTACTAAATAAGTTATTAGTGTAGTTCATGTGGAAGCCAGTCCCACTGTACTCACTTTAGGGTGACAATTTGGTCAAATTCACATGAACTGACTACAGGAATAAAGCTCCAGACTTCAGTTGAAAAAGCAACAGGAACTGACTAAACAGAGCTGGTGAATGTATTTTTAAAATCGGATTTATAAACACATTTACTCTGTAAAATGATTACACTTGAGACTTGGATTATCATGCTGACATTACCTTCCCCTCACAGTCTGTGTTCAACAGCTTTAACTAAGCACTATGCACACAAAGACATAAATAATACTCTGCATGCTGATTATCTTTTACAGTGCATTCCTTCCTCTCATCTGTTTAAAAGTCATGGCCATGCTATTATATTTAGGATATTTAAATTATTCTATTCGAATTGTTTCACTAATTTAGATTTGTTCAGTATCTTACAAAAACTAATTTGAACTAATTCCTTCACATAGAATTTGGACGGGAATTAAAAAGAATCAAAGTGTAAAACCTAATTTTAAAAAATAGCTAATTTTATATAGCAGAACAGTGAATAATGCAACATACTGCAAAAGTAATCCTATTTTGTAATAGTCCTATTTTAAGTAGTGATGTCTAGCAAAAAAGATTCTCAGTCTTTTTGTGTTTCTCTACTTCCTATGTCACATGATACCTATGTGCACTTMAACCCATAAAATCCATTGCATTTGTCTTTTAGAGGAATCTAACTAGTTGCAATTACAGTGATGAGACTACTGCATTGGTAATTCTTCCAGTATCACAAAGGAYGTAAATTAGTTTTTAGTACTATTTTACTCATCAAAGAAAGACACCAAAGGGTAAGACTGTTTGGTAATCTACCTCCTCAGTAAAATGTTTATGTAACCAAGTACACAGAGGGTAACGCTCTACTAAATCCAGAATGTGTTTTAAATGCACCTTTGTGTATCTTTCGTATTTGAGATGCAGACACCACCATGGAGAAGAATGGGCATTGGTTTGACCAAAGAGATGAGTGAGTCCAGTGTAGAGGGCAGAATATTATATTAATACTATGAAACAGCTTGAGAAGTAGATGCAATTTGTAACTTTGTTGCTGTTCATTTTGATTTGAAATTCTGTTGAATGAGAACTGTGTGGTGTGTCAGTTCAGCTAACTYCTTAGGTGAGTTCAGAGCAGAAAACAGATTCAGATGTTCTCTTCACTTCTACAGATTTTCCTTTCTCCGTTAATTAAGAAAACTTTTTTCTATTTTGCACACCCAGCCAACAGAACCATCCCACAATGATTTGTAATAATGAGGCATCATTAGGCACACAAAGCCTAGAAAATATAAATGACTATGATGTCCTGGCTGCAGGATAACAAGAAAATCTCTTGTCTCTGTCAGAGTCAGGATTATCTGGGATGCCTGCAGCTCTAACATCTACAACATACTTCCATAATATATGAGGAGATCCCTATGGGATGATAAAGGGTGTTTGAATATGGGAAATTTTCTGGGGATGGACAAACTGACACAGTCACCAGTGAAATGAAAAAGGGAATAGACACCTAAATTATTCCCATGCGGTTTATTTTCCATATTCATCCTGTCAGGCTTAGGTAACCAGGAGAATGCAAAGTAGTCAGCCTTTCATCTTCTGAATTCAACACTGCTTCTTTGGGCTCCTGTCCGAGACTGCATGGATCCTCTCATYCAGCACAAAACTCCCCATTCAGAGAGCTGGACAAATGCAAAGACTGAGTAAACACGGCCATGGGAATGTACTCCTTAACGTCATACTTTGCATTATCTACACATATAAAGGCATTATGCTATTAAACAGGAAAAATCTCTTAAGGTAGTTAAAAACCACAGTGCACCAACTTCTAAGTTCTGAGTGTTACAARCATATATTTTCAAAACACAAAAAATTAAGTATAAAAACAAAAAGATATTATTGGAAAGCAAATCTGTGAGAACTGCCTAAATTTAGATGTAGCGTTAGCTCCCTTCAAGTTTTGTGGTGTTGTGGTTTTGTTGTTTTTTTCTCCTTACTTAAATTAATAAGAATAATTTTAAGAGTATTATATCAATGTCATTTGCTTCCAACATAACCCAAGTAAGATAGAATATCATAAAACTGGTAATTSTGGAGAGAAGAAAATTTTACTTTTTATACTGAGTGACAGTGTGTTCAATTTTGGGCAGGCATTTTAATTTTAATGAGTATCTTTTTCACAAGACAAGAGCAGACTTTAACTGGCATTGATATAGATGTCAGTTTTCTTGGTCATTCTGTTTCTATTTTGTCTACCATTTATGCACACATCAATCATATTGCTGAAAATGTGCTTTGGTGTATCTCATACACCTTCAGTTTTAATTTATATTGGCAAAGTACTGGATGTCCTATGAAGCACAAAGCTTGTTGGTTTAGTTCTCTTTCTTCTTAACTTCCTTTTTAAAAGTAATTTTAAATCATATTTCCTAAAACAAGGAACCTGAATTATTAATAATCTTAATATAAATAACTATATAGGGACAAAATACTTGGGTCCAAAAAAGATCTATTAGGAATGCTAGCAGGTATGGGGACAGTGAGTGGTCAGAGAAAAGAAATAAAACAGACATCATACCTAAAATATTTGGAATATTTTGGCATACAGACTTCAGTTAGCTAGGAAGTACTTTAATTTAGCTAGTAAGTACTAAACTAAGGAGGACTCCACGCTTCACCGGGCTYAGTAATGATGGCAAATCCCTCATACAGTGTAGGAAAATGACCCCTTTTGGTCTTKGCAACACCACTAGAAAAGACTAACCTTAAAATGTATACAAATTTTTCTTTTTCTTCCCCCCTCCTTTTGAAGYCATGAATTTATCAAAAGCATAATAATATTATGAAATAAAATAACCCATGTTTATATTTCATGTGTCTTCACACAGGAATGAATAAATTTATTAAACTGCAGATTACAGMTCATAACCCAGGTTAAACTCACTTAACCAGGTGAATAATGCCAAGCATTGGACAAAATAAAATGGGTCTTCAGRTTTCTCTTATCCTCAGTACGATGTGGACAAATTACATGTATCTGATGCTGTGAGTGTCCAGTTTCTTCATAGATAAAGCTCTCCAGAGTCAACATTACCAGATAAAATGTGCCCAGCACCTTTGACTCATTCTAAAAATAAATACAGCTCACCACAACTTTTAATTAAGAATCCCAGCAGGAAGTTAACTCTGGGCTCAATACAGGACTTTCTTTATACCTCTGCTTGTTTGCCGAGTCATTTCCAGGAAGGCTGGATCTTTGGCACTGCATTTGTATAATGGAGACTTCTCAAACATGCTCTTATACAGACTTGTTTCCAAACTCAGTTTTTTTCCATTCTTTCATGTATTTGACAAAGTATCTTGTGCAACAATTAAGAATTAATGATAAGGCAAACTCTAGGTCGATTCTGAGCCTGCTTAACCTCTCATCCTCTTTCTTATCTTTTTAAATTAAAAAAAAAAAAGGAGAAAGAAGACAACTTTCCATAGATACTTTTAAAGAAATATTGAAAAACCGGTAGTTTGGCGGATTTATGTTGTCTTAGCATCCTTTCAGCATGACCCTTATTAATATCTTCTTTTGCTAAATTACTGACTCACTTCCTCCTGAAACATACCCTTTTTTCATTAATGAGGGTCAGGATAATTTCAAACTAGAGCTGGAAGAAAAGAGACCCTTTGTGCCATTTGCCTACATACCTGATGCAGAGTTTTGCACAACTGTAAACACCCTTGTCTCCTACCAATGCTGCTCTTCATTTCTACTTGCTGTATGCCAAAGTGGATTCCTCTATGACAGAGAACAGGGATCGATCCTGTCTCACACTGCGGTTTTGTTGGCACCTCCAGCTGGCTGCCTGATCACAGGGTTTAAGTAACAAAGGAGAGCCCAGAAACATTTCCATCCCTCTCTGTTACTTAAATAAAGAATTACTTTGGCCTGAGGCCCAGAACAGGTAAAATTCAATCCTGAATGGTTGTTTCTTCCACACATCAAGAAATTATTTAAAAGCTTCTCTAGTGGAAGTACTGAGCTGAAAAAAGAATATATCTCTCAGGGACCTAAAACTCACTCTTAACCCTTAGAGAATCCAGGAAAGTCTATAAATGTAACAGCATTCTAAGGTCATTTTCAGATCACACTGGTAATTGCCACGACTTTTCATGGCCCTATAGAATGTGGTAAGTGTAATAAAATATCAGCTACATAGGTGGAGAAATAAAATTACCAAATAAGAAAAAAAWATCATAAATTATTTCTCTATAAAARGAAGGGAAGAGAGGSAAGAATTTRTATSAGWTATCTTCTAATGAAACACACTGATATMAAGATAAACCAAAAGCAAAATACAWAGAAACCATTT
Organism: Malurus melanocephalus; assembly: GCF_030028575.1. Lineage (NCBI taxonomy): Eukaryota > Metazoa > Chordata > Aves > Passeriformes > Maluridae > Malurus > Malurus melanocephalus. The sequence continues at coordinate 1,346,297 of NW_026623325.1, read as the reverse complement.
CCTTTTTGGGTCTAAATATTAATTGTGTTTTCCACAAGGCTGAAGAAGCCTGAAGTCTGGGAGTTTCCTTAGAGCAGCTGTGGGGGACTGTTAGGTTTACATTACTAATTTCATAGATTTAATAATGGGAGGGAAAAATCATTAGCTCTGCAATATGCAGGCTACCTAGGGCAGAGAAGACAAAATAAAACAGAGCAGTTTCCTGACTTACACTGCAAAAGTTTTATACTTGTGGAAATCAGCACTGTAAATCTATAGAACTAGACAGACTGAGTAGGCATAGAGGAAGCTTTCTTCTAGGGAAGACTTCAGTACCTCAATTCTGCTATAAAGGGAAAAGGGGAAGGAGGAGCTCAAAGATAGTTAAGGGTGTGTTATCCTTATGACAAGGCTGGTTGTGCAGAACAATCTCTGCACTTGTAACAAACACCTAACATAGTATATTATATAGTGGGCACAAAATTCTCTTTCTTTCATGTTAAATAAAGAAACAATGAATTCCTGTTTTCCATGGCTTATGTGTTCTCTTTTGTTATAATAAATGATTCCTTGTAGTAAATATTCCAAAGTTAAACATGTTCAACTACTAAGTTAATGGGATAAAAATATTCAAGTCCACAGTGCTGAAAACCGTTGGAAATTTAGCTTTAGGAATACAGTAAGATCTGTATATAAAACACAAAATGTTAGACCAAATCCATGCTACTGTATGGGTTGMAGTTTCATATTCCAATCAAAAAAAATGAAATAAAATTTGTGAAGTACTTACATATTACTCAGTGCATATTTGTGTGTGTTTCAGAATGAAAGGAGGCTTTAAAATCACTTTCAGAAAATCTACTTTCTTTAGGATCCTRTCAAAACTGATATTTAAGCAGAGGCGTTGACTACTTACCACCGCTTCCTTCTCTGCGGCTGCGTGCATTGCCATCTTTGSCTGATTTAATGCGCTGTGCAACAGTGGAAAAGGTTTGAAAAGAAGAGAACAAAAAAAAWTTAGTAATATATATTAGAGATATCTATTGAAAATTCAACTCAGCTTATTGATAAAACACTAGAAGAATGTTAAATTAGACTTACTAAAGCTTGTTTTTCAACACACAAAATWGTCCTTAAAATGAGGGTTAAATCCAATGTTTATATAAAACAAGAGTTTGTGAAATTCAAATAGAATATCTCAATAAATTATTTTTGTTCAGATAACATTTATACAAGGAATGTGCATAAAAATAGCTCAGCTGCTCCTTTGTAAAGTACAGCTGAAAAAACAGGCAACAGAGACCTCCTTGCATGAGTTCAAAGTAGCCTCTGCCTATTAACGTCTTGTAAATACCAAAAGCATTTTATTATTGTAAAGACTCAAAAGGGAGAAGTGGAGGAATCTAAAAAAAGACCTATTCACCTATGGATCTTAGAATCTAAATTCTTGGCACAGCACTGTACTTCACAGCAAAATTTAATTTGCTGTTGAGTGTTAAATGCAAGATAAAGGTGAAGGTAAATACTTTAAAAGCTGTATGTAAAAAGTCAGCCCTCTTGCACAGGGAAAGGTACCATAAACATCTCCCAGCTGTGTGTTTTTGAGTGTTATTTGAAAACTTTAACAGTTTATCAAAGCAATACCTATGTACGACATGGCAGACTTAGCTCTTCTGGCAAAACATCAAATTTCTTATGCATACATCTTGTCAATTACAAGAAGGGACACCTCAGGGAGGGACTTTTTTAAAGGTAGGTACAAAAAACTGATGTTTAAATCACTCAGCTATTACTAAAGTATCTCTGGATCTTATTTAAAAATATTAATTCAGGATCTGATAAAACACACATGCACACAACCTAACCATGTTTTCAGGTCAATTACTGTAATTTCTTCACTTATTTTTCACCAGAAAAATATCATGGTGTCTGGCAAAGTTGGAATGATACCAAAGAAGTGAAAGAACTTTCAAGACTGGTCAAGAGAGAAAGGAAGAACTGTTAAATCAAAACCCACAGGAGTCAGACAGGAAAGCATGGAGCCTTGTGTGAAACCAGGACTGGTCTTTGAGCAATTCAGTCTGGGACCAGAATTTCTCACACTGTTTTATTTGTTTTGGGAAATCCTCAAGTCTAAAATCTGTTCTCTGAATTTTGGATTAAATATCCTTTTCACAGCCCAGTGAAATAGCATATATCAGTCCTTCAGGAARCCTGTCCAGACTAGCCAGCTGTTGAATGACTGACAGCAAGTCTGACAGCAGAAGCTTCTGTCTGCCCAAGGAAGTGGTCCCTATGTGATAGTGCCATCTTGGCATTTACATCCTACTACTTTCCTCCCAAAATATTAYGTAAGAGCTACAGCTTAAACATATGCTTAACTCCTGTAAAATTCCAAGTGAGTAGTTCATAAGTAATCCCATACTAAAAGCAGACATTCAAAATGGGTTTCCACCCTAAAAATGCCTATTTCTCCCATGACTGCAAAAGACATTTAGGATGGTTAGCCCAGATGTGRATGTGGAAGATAAAGGCAGTAAGGCCCCTCYRGCATTTGCACCTCTCATCAGTGATTCACACCACACCCCATTGCCCGTTCTCAGTCATTAAGCTCACTTAACAGAAATAAACAGTAATGTGTGTACACATCAGCGCCAAGGAGGCTCTGTGAACTTTTACACTATTACCTGTCTTTTTTAGAGTGAAACATTAAAAAGTAAGACTAATGCAGTAAAAAACAAAACCAAATCAAACCAAACCAACGCTCCCAGTCCCCCTCCCCCTTCAAATGCTCCTGCATATGAAGGTTGCAGTAAAAAATGAATGTGTGAGAAACAGGGAGAAAAATTTCTACAGGGAATGAACTCCACAGATGTTCCCAGATTCTTGGCTGGAAGTATTTAACAACTTGTCCATATTTGAGAACTGAGGGAAATAAGTACTCCAGAATATTTATTTTGGTATAAACTCCATGTGGATATACTTATTCTGGAAAAACAATGCCAAATAGAAAACTTTGAAAAACTTGTATGGGAAGACAAAGTCTGTGTGCAGACTTTCAGACACAGGTATACTACACTAGCATTTTACCTATTTTGTCTTTAATGGGTGCAATTGGGAAATCAAGGGTTAGTCTGAAATTGGGAGCAGGAATTGAACTGTAACTAGTACTGCTAACTGAAACCAGTATTGCTATTGGACATTTAGGTGGTGAAATATTAAATTTGTTAATTTTAGAACTAGAAARTATAGTTTATGACTGTATGGTCATGGATGACAGAAGGAACTTATTAGGAAAAAAAAAAAAAAACCTCTAGTAACTTCCAAAGCCAGATGGTAGAGAGAAGACTGAAAAACCACACACACACATCCCCAACCAAGAAACAAATGAAAAAAAACCTTCCCAAACCCAAAACCAGAGGATGGGAACCCAAATGTAACATCCATAGCAAAAAAAAAAAAGGAACTGCAGGGATATTGTTTGCAAGATAGCACTGATGTTACAGAAAGATATTCCATTTCTAATGCAGGACAGCCCCATACTAAACTACAGTGTGCCCTGAAACATCTTTTCTTAGAGTCTTAGTTCCTTTACCAACTACAAAAGCGTTCATTTTTAAGAAAACTGTGTCAGTGGGATCCTTGGGGGGAGAAAAGTTGTTTCTTTCCTTTGGGAGGAACTTGGAAAGTGTGACAGAAGAGAAAGCCAAAAGAGGGAGATGGGAGCATGTCCTGCCAAGACAAGGAGCTGCAAGGAGCAGAAAGCAAYTCATCAGACTTCAGAGACTCTGAAGAGAGTATACTAGGAATGACAGGGGCAGAACTTTGCTGACATTCAGAGCTTAATCAGGCTAGAAACACTGGCCTGTCTCCAGGAATGAAGTTGACAGAGTTGACAAGAAACCTGTTTTATTTTTATTATTGCCGGTGGTTTTGAGGGGACACAAAGGCAAGAGGAGTATTTGTTCGGGGTTTGTTTGGGTTTATTCAACGTAGTGCATTTCATTTTTATCTGCTTAAATGAAAATTGGTTTAAATTACAATACAATCAGGCTTATTAAAAGGCTGAACTAAAAACATTTTCTTTTCTTGGTAATATACTAGAGGAAATATTTTAGCAGATCTACCCTAAAGCTTTRACTAATTAAAAGTGCCATCACAGACACTTTATCTGTTCTAGACAGATCTGCTCTGACCCCTCTACTCTGTTCTCCTGAGACCTCACATGGAGTTCTGTGTCCAGTTCTGGGACATCCAATGTAAGGACATGGACCTCTTGGAGAGGGCCATAAAGATGAAAAGAGGGCTGGAGCAGTTCTCCAATGAAGACAGGCTGGAGAGCTGAAGTTGTTTAGCCTGGAGAAGACTGGGATATTTTGTTGTGGCCTTTCCATACCTAAAGGGGCCTTTACAAGAAAGATGAGGAYAGAGTTTTAACTAAGGCCTGTGGTGACAAAACAAGGAGTAATGGCTTCAAACTGAAAAAGAGTGGAGAAAGAGAAAAAAATATGATGGGGATGGTGGGACACTGGAACAAGTTGCCCAGAGAAGCTGTGGATGCTCATTTCTGGAAACGTTCAAAGTCAGGTTTGATGGGGCTTTGAGCAAYCTGATAGTGGAGGGTGTCCMTGCCCATGGCAAGGAAGTTGAAATTAGATGTTCTTTAAAGATCAGTTCCAACCGAAACCATTCCATGATCCTGCTTTGCAAGATTAGTGCTATGACAGGTTAGAGTCAACACACTCAAACAGGAACACTGAAATGCAAGACACTGAGTGAGCTTTCCACATCATGGCTGAATTATCATCACTACTAAAGTCTGAGCAGTCTAAACCAGCTATGCAGTAACCTGTGCTACCATGAGTCTTGTGCTGGATCCCACTGATACTTCTGTCATTCAGGTATGACTTAATGAATTCCCTCAACACAATGAAGACAAAATGAAAAAAACCCTGTGATTTAAACGTAATTTCTCTGTTACTAAAATCTTCAGTTACTTATATGACTTACACTTTTAAATAGTCTATCAGTAGCTTTTTCCTCACCAGGAAGTACAAAAATGTGTTTGGGAAAGCTCCTGCTTCCCATAAGAAATAAACAGAAAGATAAGGCAATTTTTAGGTTTTATTAAATTGTATTCAAATATTAACTTTCTTAAAGAAAATGAGGCGTTATCTTTAAAATCCTGAACATTTGCCCAGCTACAATTAACACCTTCAGTGTAAAAAAAGACCAGAATTACATGCAAGGAAATAGCCTTTCTATCTCCAGGGACCTCTCTCTCTCTCTCTCTCTCTCTCTCTTTTATCATATAATAAATATATAATAATATCTTATACAATTAGCCAGTTTGATCTGGTTTTGTTTTTGAGCTTTCTCAAGTAAAGCACTGAGGTATTAAAAGTTACTGCAATGAACTATGTATATCACTGAAATTGAATTGATTGGAAACCAAGCAAAGCCTGTTTAACACACTTCAGTGAATCTCTTAATTATGAATTTTGCAGACTAGAAGCATTATACCTGGTCATCTGTTTTGCTTACTGATACAATTATGAGGAGACATGGAGAAATATTAATCCCACTACAGCTGTGGACTGCTTTTTTTTTGCCCATTTTCCCATGTGCTTTAAATTGTACATTTACTGAAAATCCAAACAAATACACTTCAGCTAGCCCCTCAAGGTATAGTAGTAGCATGAATCTGGAATCCTTCAGTCAGTGCTTCCCTTTGCAAATTTCATTTTTAAAATCTCCTAGTGCTCATGTGCATACTCAGACTCCCTGGAATTTAAGTAGAAGTAACTAAGGATGCATGTGCACATCATCTGGCATCAAAAGGGACCAATAAGTGTTATTAAGAGCAGAGTAAATTAGTTAAGACAATGTATCATAATGAGACTATGCAGCTTTGAGGTAATTCTCCAGATAGGCAAAGCAAGCTTGAATACTTTGCAGCTCAACAGAATGATAATGCTTTTCAAACAAGCAGCTGTTTTAAATTTTAAAATCTTACTTTATCACCAGAATAGCAAGAAAATAATGCACAAGTGCACACACACACACACACACACACAAACGTGAGCTCACTCTTCTGAACAGAACACAAGTTATGATCTCATACCTTTCACAGCCTGTTATTTTTCCATGGAATTTTTTTCCAGTTTAAAAATTGGCACTCACATGAATAGTTTACTTCTACCTTTATGTCAATGCTGCAGTTTTGTATAAAACAAAAAGGAGTTCTTCTACATAAACAAATTCTTMGACTTCCCATCTCTCCCTATAGTTGCATTATTACTTGGCTCATAAATACACTAAAGTATTAAATAAAATCTGGCAAGTACATAGGAAAGACAACATTCCAGAGACATTGAATTATTGAATGGCTCCGGCATTCCCATCATGTCCACAATAGTCCATCTTTCACTAACATTTAAAAATCACAGAAAATCTGGTTCTCAGAAACTATTCAGAGAGCTGCAAGACTGATCAGTAATTTAAAACTAAACCTCCCAAAACACAAGCTTCTGTAAACCAGAAAGTTAACACATCTTGAGGTATCATCAACACTATTTTAGCTTAATCTATGTCTGTAGGTACACTGTATAGTACCAGAGAAACAAACTTACCTGCTCTCTCATTTCTTTTAATTTTTCTGCTTTCTTGAGCTTTGTTATATATTCCTGGACTTCTTTCAGCCCCATGTCTGTGCAGAGACGAACTAAGAATCGGAGGCCTAATTGGAAATCAAAGCATTGTTAAAAAAATACTTAAAATCAGGTCAAACTAAAAGTGCACCCTGACAGAACTGGACATGCAGAATGGAAAACAGTGCAAGTAACTGTGCAAACAAGGTGACTCCAGTGCAGTATCACTATATAAATTTTRCAAATAATTGTGATATTTTGCAAGTAATTCAATGTTTTCTCTGTGTGTGTATCCGTAAACAGTACAAGTAACACTGATACATGTGGAAGGCACAAGACGTACTAACTCATCTGGCGCAGAATTCTTGACATTTGTGAATTATTTTGGAAGCTGAAAAGCATAGTAATGATACTAAGATACTAGTGAGGAGCTGCTATCAAGAGAATTTTGTTGAAAACAATTTTGCMAATGCCAAGTGAATCAAAATGTTTTTTTCCCCTGCCTCTGGTTGATTTTTTAAAGACTAATACTTAATTAAAACCCCCCAATAAAGCTGACATGAAAATCACCAGTAACTGTATGGGTCAAGCCAAAAGAACCCCTGAAAAACATTCTCCTGAGATACTCCACCAAACTCTAAAAACATTGGCAGTATTCCTATGTGTTTGTCAACATTCMTTTCAAAGAACTGAAGCAGAAACAAGCAGGACATGACCCATTCTCTCCTGACTGCTTTCACAAACATGTTATTTCATTTTGTGTTAAATTAGTTCTCTGCTGGTTTAGGGAGCCCATGATCAGGGAGGGATGAAGAAGAACTATTGTTTCAGCAGTAGAAAACTTCAATCAGTTAARCTGTCTTGCCTAACTCTGCCTCCATTTGTGAAATTTGTAGAAACTACATTCAGAAACATATTTGCATTCTRAAAGGTTTACTAAATACCCCTCTGAAATGTGTGACCCACATGAACATGGTATTTTGCTTATAACTTTGAGGAGTTACAGTWCTGAATTTCACTTGTCTAAGGGAGCTGTGTGATTCCTCTTTAAAAAAGCAATGCATCTGTTAAAGGAGAGTGATACAATTTCAAAATAAAATACAATTAATGTTCTTCCCACATTGCATCTGAAAGCGTAGACTGGTTGGCGACAACCTTGTTTTTTGGAATTTGTGAGGCACAGCGTGGGATGAAAGAGAATGTTTACACAACGACTGACAACCCTTATTTTCTACAGGGCTTTTTTTATTTTGAGTTGCAGGTGTGACTGATTTTGCAAAATATCTTACTCTTCAAAGTTATGTTTCCCATAGTTTTGCTTGAAATACTCTATGGATATTCCAGAGACTGGTTGACCAACTAGTTAAAAACCCAGCAACAAAATTCCAGCTTTTTTTAGAAACCCTGACTTCGGTAAAACTCAGCAACAAGATTTTCTTCGATCTAGAAATTTACAGCAGGAGKTTCAACTAGCAGAACTAGAAGTATACAAATACATATATTTTTTCATAAGAAAGATTAAATAAGTGACAGTTATAAAATTTAGGATGCATGTATGAGAAAGAACTCAAACCACTGTAACTCAGTTGAAGTTTATTTTTATTGCACTTCTTCAGCATTATCCTGATATTTCTTAGATCACCCTTCAGAGTTGTCAGAGAAAATGTGCAGCATTGGCATGAATAAAAATGATAGTTAATGGAAGTATTTTCATATATATKATGAAAAATATATGATTACTAACACACCTATTCAATGTAACAAACTTTCCTTTGACAGGTACACCACAGAATGAAACAACTTACATTCAACATTCTCTGGGAATTTTCTGTGAATGACTTTGTATTTCTCCAGTGCTTTCTGGTAGTTACCTGCAAATAAAACAAACATCTCCTATCCACATATTCAAACATAAAATGAATATTTTATGAGAAATTGGACAACTTTAACATCAATTCATCTTTTTAGCTAAATGATTTCATATTATGGGACCCAATTTGGAAAGACCAAACTTAACATATTTATTAATTGATTGTAAAAATTAAGAGCATCTGAAAATAAACCAAATTATTCTGTAAATAACAGAATTAATGAGGAGGAGTTTCCTGATTTTTGCTTTTTTCTTGACCTTCCTCTATGACACCACTGTTCTACAAAACAGCTTCTAGAGGAGATGCATGAGCCTAACAGGATTTATCTGAGACTGCAAATGAATGGATTGGTTAAATGGAAATATATAACAGCTGAGCTCAGAATATCCTTCCTCCCCTCAAAATACAAATTGTGTGGCTCTCGTTTGCTTGGATCTGGTAGCAAAGCAATTAYTCCTTAAGACTTTCRCCTTCAATTCTGACTCAGACTGAYTATGGGAAGGACTGATTGACCCATGAATTTAAAACATCATATCCATAGCATACTTGACAAAAAAAGTTTGTTGAGAAATGTTAACATGGTAAGCTGGAAATTTTACCAGTAAATTATAAACAATCTAAAAAGCAGCCAAGCCCACTGTGTTTCTTTGATAAGAAAACAGTTCATGTGTCTAGTTTTGGGTGGTGCCGACTGTTCTTAATTCACTGATTCCCCTAGGTCCTGTTCCTTTTCTAACTGTTGTATTGAGCTGAGTGAGAAAATGCACTTATTTGTTATGGAAGACTGCTCTGCAAAGACCTAAACAAGCATAATGAAGAGTGACAAAATGGARCAGCAAGAAAGAAGAGTATCATTTACATCATCAAATATCTTGAATGCATTTTAGGTGGTGAAAAAAATGCCAAAAAGATTAATCTCTTTTCATTCTGCTTATCAGCATATTTTACTTATTCCCAGTAAGAAAATACTGGGAATTAAGACTCTTCAGTTTGTGTAACACAAATTCTATTTTAATATCAAAGAAACATATCTGCTGTTGAAAAAGAAAGGGATTTAAGCAACTYGAAAAACTAATTACTTATGTAAGATCAGTTGGTAGTATAATTACATTTAAAATTCTTCTATCAGATCATTTATGTTGTACTATTTATTTTATTTAACAGCACAAGAAATGTTTCATGTATAAGTGCAGGCATACTTCCTGGACTTAAAAGAAACTTCATGTTTTATAACATATATAGAGAAAATTAATTACAAAATAACACATAACTGAATGTTCACACAAACTTAGAACSAATACTCACATGAATCAGAAAAGATCAAAAGAAGAAAAAAAATCAAAACATCAATCAAAATAAAACAAATCACAGGATTGTGGAATATTTGAGTTGGAAGAGACTTTTGAAGATCAAGTTCCAACACCCCTGCCATGGACGTGGACACCTTGCACTAGACTAGGTTGTTCCAAGTCCCATCCAAGCATGCCCTGAACACCTCCAGGGATGGGGCATCCACACTTACAGCTTCTCTGGGCAACCTCTGCCMTTGCCTCACCATCCATCTCAGTAAAGAATKTCTCCCTTATGCCCAGTGTAAGTCTACCCTTTTTCAGTTTAAACCATTGCTCTATGACCTGGMACTGCAGACTCCAGTCTGTCTCCATCTGTCCTAGAAACCCCTTTCCTTATCCTCCAGGCTGAACAACTCCAACTAATTACAAAAAAAACGTTATAAACGGGCAAGCAATTACAAAAAAAAGTTACAGAACTTACCACTCCTCCTGTAGCAACTGGCAACCATCAGCTGCCACTTCACTTGTGTTGGCCTGCATATAAATAAAATACAATCATGCACACTGCCAAACAATGAATGAGCAAAATAATCTGCACAGCATTGGTAAAGACCTACTATTTAACTACTAAGTTTTTCATCTAGCATGTTGCCTTCCTCAAAGAATGTAGCCTGCTCAGCTCATAGACAATTTACCACCTGTTTCCAGGACTCAATGTCACACATTTTCAGCTCCATGTTAATAGCTTTTCGCGGGCTCATGATTCTGTGCCCAGACACAATTCACAGACCTGACATGCAAAGCCCTAATCTCTGTCAGAGATACAGAACCATGAAATGGGGGAGGGCATAATGCTAAACTGTGCTCTGAGGAGCACAGTCCCCACTTACAGCTTTGAACTCTGGCTCCTCCTCTGTGCTATCACCTTGATGCCCTAGCTGCTGCCTGTCCTTCTCTTTTTAGCACATAATGGTGACAGTATGGTCAGAGAAAACATTTGAAATGCTTGAGCTGGTACAATAAAACTGTCAGACTTTTTCCTTTTACCAAGATTATGTGAAAATTAGGAAATTTTCACATTAACAGCGTAAGGATCCTCTGACAGCCAACGCACTTTCCACAATTGTGGCTTACTATTGAAKAGCAGCATATCCAAAAGGTACTCTAAAGTAACATTTTCCGAATAGTTTTGTACTTAACCTCTTCAGTTTTCCTCTCTAAGCATAGCACAGGCCATTTTTAACTCTAAGCAATCTGTTTGCCTGCTAGTTGCCAAGCAAGTTCATGAAATACAGATGTTGCACCTTTTTAGTTTCAGCTGAATGTGCCTCCTGCAAAGGCAGCCAAGCACACGCCATAACAGAACTTACTACACAGTTCAGTATGAAAATTCTAGAGAGAATAAATTGTCAGCAGCAAGTGCTAACTGCAMTAACTCATTATATTAATGATAGATTTGAGTATGCTGGTAAAAATAAAATAGCAAAAAACTGTTTCCCAATTCATCATCTAACATGTTATCTTAGAATTCAATTTAAAAAGTAGCTACTGTGATTAAAACACTGAATTCACTAAACAAAAAAAATTAAACTAAAAAATGCTGTATGCAGTTAAAACACATAATTTTAAAATACAACTTTATTTAAAGTCAGTAGCAATTTATATTTACATTCATATTTACCAATTAGCATAACTAATTAATAAATAAATGGCAAAACATTTATGCTGATATCTACTACTAAATATCTCCCGCAGAGAAGCAATTTTTCTGTATTACAGATAGATTACAATTACAAGAAATACTAAAGAATATCATATGCCAATTTCTCACAAGTACTTTATAATCCACATASTTCATGCATGGAATGAGTGCGACATGAAGCACAAAATATTTAAATCTTTGCCAAAACAAGATTATGAAATAATTCTTTTTTTGTTTCAGCTGTTTCTTTCCAAATTTTCTAAGAAGAYCCTGAATGCCAGCATATCAATCTCATAGCTTGACTAAAATAAAATATTTTAAGGTGCCCAGCATCTGTAGGGAAAAAATACTGAAAAACCTGTGAACTGCGATTTCTGTCAACTATGTCCTGTGTATTTTTGTCTAATATATTTCTCTATTTCTTCATAATTATATCACCATTTGGTATACATGTTTTTCTATTTTTTGTTTTAATTGTTAATCCTTAATTAAACATYAGATTTTCTCTTCTGTAATTAATGYCTAYKCTAACCCACRCGTCTCAAAAMCAGAAYTAGGRTTTTTTAATGGACTTTTTACAACCTATTTGCAGTATGATTTTCCTTGAATTATACTGTACAAACTTGTTGTTTACATGTTGTCTTGTACATACATGTCATTCAGACTCCCAGAACAAAAAGAATGTCAAATTTTAGATCATCACAAGACAAGCAATAAGAGTTTTGCTTAGTCTAATTTTTCACAGGTTTCCTAAAACACAAAATGGAGAAATTGACTCTTGATGGGAGTGAATTTTAGTTGGCCTATCAACAGAAATTCTTCATGAACCTGAAGACAAATATTTGTTTTCGCATAAAAAGACCATATGCATGTATTTTTAGAATTCTCTTTGAACTCTGGATTATAAATTTAAATTTGGCCCGATTTTATTTATGAACCATTCTCYAGTAAGGTTCCTTTCAGATCTAAAATAAAGTATATGGCCTATATACTTTCTTGAGTGCATCATACTCTGCTAAAGAACAATTTCAGCTATTAAGCTGCAGAATTGAACTCAGTATTTCAAACACCTTTATCAGGATCAGTTTATTTATTTTCACTGACCACTGGCCACCTCTCAATTTATTTTCACTGACCACTGGTAGTTCTGCACTGCACATTTTTCCTTAMTTAYATGCTTTATTTGATGGAAGCAGAARTTTAYGTGAAAAGAGGAAATGCAGSAAGATCAGCTAAAACAGGCACTTAYCTAAACCACCAAATCCTYATCACATAATAMAACAATARAAAGGAAATAATCACATAAAACCATAGAGAAAGAGGTCTTGGTGGCTTTGTAGAACTGTTCCTCATTTCACAGCTGTGTTTAATGGCAGGTAATAGAAAAAAATAGGTTCAAATGCCTAAGACTGTATTGGCCCWATGGAGGGTATTACTTAACACTGAAAATACACAGTAAGAGCAAAACCACACTGTAAATTAACAGAAAGTTGAGGAAATTAAATAATAACACAAATATTCTTAACCCTGGTGTTTACTTATACTATTAAAGTTATCCAACTTATTTATCTCTAGGTATACTAATGGATATCTAATCAGAAATCTGAGTAGGCATAAAAAAATAACTACTTACAGGATAAGTGCTGCTCTTTCAAAGTATTCAATGGCTTTTTCACAGAACTGGGTGTCAATGTAATAYGCTCCAAGCCATTCAATGACCTCAATGTTTGAAGGGAAATACCGGTATGACTGAAAAATAGGAAAGGTGAAAAAACACACAATTTTAGTGATAAATAACATCTTTATGTTGCTTCTGGAATATCTTACTCAAATGTTTAATTCTCCAGATGCCCAAAACATGTAATATAAATGAATGGAAGTAGTGTGCTACACTAAGTGATCCTGGTGGGGGGCAAAAAAAAGGCATGCCAAGTTTTCTAATTGCAGAATACTTTTTAGAAGTTACCCAAGATGAGTCTGTCCCATTTTCAATCTAGCCTTATATGAAATATTATTTAAAATAGCTTGCAACAGCAAAACCACTTAAATCATGTCTATACATGAATAGCTTACCTAAAACATTAAAAAATGCTAACTAATATGTGTACAATTCCACGTTCSTATCTGTCTGCTGGAACACTCACCCGAAAGCATTCTTTCTTATACATAAGTACATGAATAAYACCTTCAGCTTTTTAGAAATTCCCACTGAAATAGGCAGCACAATTATCATCAAGCACAACTCAACTAGTAACTCAGACTGCAACATAGCCTTTGGTCATCCTCACTTTGCCAGATAAAGAGAGCCCTCAGATTGCACCACACATTTCCTGTGTTATTCTTGTTTCTAACACAGCAGAATTTCTACAAACTCTGAGCAGTAGTACAGCTGGTTTGAAATGAAAGAAGCTGCCTATATTTAGGCAACTGTGTATACATAATGTATAGCTATACTATTACAATACRTATATAAACTTTCAAACATAAACAAAACACATTATATATGTATCTCCATATCTATTATACAGACACAACTTCCAATCAACTAAGTCACATTACACACCTCTAAAATGACATTTATTATATCTCATTTTTGTTTTGTCCCAGRCTGTATTTTAAATTAAAATTATTTCAGGTTAATGTAAACAATGACCACATTAAAACAAAAAGAAAAGAAGGTCTGAGGCAAATATTCACATGGAAACATAAGCTATGTATTTCCTTAGGATCTGACTACAAAAATCAGATTTTGCTAGCTCTCCCCTAATATCTCCTTTTTTCCCTCTTTTTGGATGACATATTAAAAAGTTTAAATTAATTMATTGTTGATTTGATGTAGGAACCTATGGCAAAATTTTCTTTACTTATTACAAAGTGCATTGAAAAAGCAATATAAGAGCAAGTACCTCACAGTAATAATGAAAAGCTTGGGATTTATCACCTTCAGTATCATATAAATTCCCTAGCTTTGAAAGTACATGTGGATCAGTTGGCACTACACTGATCAACTGCAGAAGCCACTCTATGGCTTGATTGGGATCTTCCATGATCTCATATCTGAGTTTTCTTCAGTCAAGGATGGACATTGATGGTAGTTTGATTTATTCAGAATCCCTACTACTTTACTTAATGCAATCCATATGCCGAAACACTATACCAGTCACTGCAGCATGGAGATACAAAGACTTTTTTTTCCACRTAGTTTTCATAATTTTATTTGCATCAGAAAGTACTTTTGCTATGCAAGAAGAAGGAAAGTATTCTGAGACTTTGGCTGTTCTTTCACCTTATTACCGCGCTGGGCTCAGCAGAACTCTGGGCTCAGTTGTCCTTTTTCTCTCTGACACTAATTTTGCTTTGACTTCCTCATTTATAAGAATGAARCATGAGAACCAGGCCATTTATTCGCAGCCTTTACAACCTGGCTAGTTTTCATACTAACAGCATTTGTTCTAAAGTGATTAGGTAAAAGTGCTATTCCCAAGAACAGACTTTTGCCAGCAGAGGGTTTTCTGCTGGATGTCTAAGAAGCATGACCCAGAAGATTCTGGTCCAGCGAACAGAGGCAGCTTTAGCTGTAACTCAGCCTGCCGTGTGCTCTTCCCTGCCCGGTCAACCCCAAGTGGCACAATGGCTCAAAGCTCTCCAGTGTCAGCTGGAGCTACTGCCCAACCTGTTTTTGCAGYTCCTGCTGCATCCTACCTGTCATGGGAGAAACTTCTGAGAATCAGTGGAAAGCAGGTTTACATAGCTCTGGGGCAGAGAAGCTCTTCCCCAGATAGACATTTGGAGTTGTTTCGGGCCATTTAGGCTGTTGTAAAGGGGATATACATGGAATCAGAGCCCTTTTGTATTTTTGGAGGTTACTCAATTTACTGACTAAAATATATTTTTATTACCTACACTATTCTTAAAAGTGTAGTACAACAGCTGGAATCTGTTCTGTCTTGGGGAGGATTTTATTACAGTCTGGACATCCTCAGAATCATGGTTAAAGAAATTCTCAGTTTGGAATACCACTGATGATGTGCAAAGCCAATCCCTTCCCTCAGCTTTTAATCTGTTGAGCTTTAGCTGTGCTGGGAGACAATTATTTTCTTACATATACACTAATCTGAAAACAGTGCTGGGAGACAATTATTTTCTTACATATACACTAATCTGAAAACATTTCAGAACAGAACTTCACATTTAATAGCTATATAATTTTTTTCTTAAGTATTTTACTTAAGTGTGATTACATCTGCTGCATCATTTTCATAATGAAGACAGCAGCATTTTAAATATTCCACAACACAATTTAATTATTGAGTGTAAATCTAATCCCTGCAGTGTGAACAGTCTTAATGTTCTTCACTTGCTCTACCAGAAATACTCAAAAAGGGTTAAGTTCTGGTGTCATTTTCACAACTATCAGGTAATGAACCATTCKTACTACAATGTACACCACAGTAAATTTCTAAATCACCATCATGATTGAAAAATGCATTTCAGATGAAAWGAATTTTCTAAAATCACCATTCCTTATCATAATCCAGAAAAAGATACATGCTTGCTATCTGGTAAAGGACTTGGGCACTATTTGGAAGGATTGCATGGAGTTTCAGAAAACAATCCAAAGCTTCATCTATCTTGTTTAACTTCTTGTACACTAAACCTAAAAAATAAAGGTTACAGTATTAATATGATGAAAAAACAGATTAGTTCAGCATATTAACTGAAAGAATAACCAAGAAAAGCAAAATAGGAACACAGTATTTGGACGCAGCATAACTGCCTTGACTTTAAAGGAGCCTATTTGTGAGAGCTATGCCCAGAATTATTACCAGCCATCATGACCTACCAAACTGATAAAGRCAAGGAATGTGAACCCAATCAAAAAGACCAAGAACATATGCAATCTCACTTTTTGAATACGATAAATGAGAGAAAGGCAAGGCTTTTAGAGAAAAATGACGCTGATGGTTTAATAATGATAAAACTGATATCCTTTTAGTAGGTAGTATAAATCTTCAAAGAAACTTATTCATCTGCAATTACTAGTTGACATTGTTAACACTGGGAATTTTTTTTTTGCAGAACAGACAGGTAGTATAAGTTAATACCTTGCTATAACATATATTAATAAAGTAATAATCATTCACACATATTTCTACAAGAAAACTTTCAAAGATAGAGTCTCAGGAACACTAGTGTTACCTTYAGACAAAAACTAAATCACAAAAGCACCTGTGACTTACCAAGATTATAAAGTGCTTCAGTGCATAAGGAATCATTCCTGAGAGCTTCCTTATAAAATTCAGCTGCTTTTTCATGGTCTCCATTTGCCAAAACAGTATTTCCTTTGTTAGTTAGAGCTGCTGGATTATACCTATCAGAATTTACAGCTAAATCTGCATAGTTAGTTGCTTGTTCCAATTCATTCCCCTACAYGGACAAAACAAACATTGTATTAATCATTTGTCAGTCAATTTTCTTGCAGCTATGGCTTCTTACAGAAATTTTGGAAGACTGAGGATGAAAAACAACCTCATTATTCAGTCCTAAAGTATTTTTTATGTTTTTGCATAAGGTAGATCATCTCTTCCAAGTTTCAGATAACATCTGAGACATGTCTTGCCACTCTATCCCATTCAGTCTGCAAGTTTTTTTTGTTGTAATAAAGTAGCACTTAGTTAAAAAACAAACAAACAAATCTGTATCCATACAAACTTCATACACAAACACACCTGCCTAAGCTACATACTTCACATGTTCCTGAAGTTCAGCCAGGGTCCCCAGAGTCCTGTTTTAAATGCAGCCCCGAACTTCTGCACAAATCCAACTTCAGGCATGYTTCCGTGGCCTGGGGCTCTATCTCACTCTTCTTCCCATCAGCAGGATACAAAAAGACCCAATCCAAACTTCAACTGGTGTTCCAGAATAACTACTCTAAGGCAGTTTCTTCTTGTTTACAGAGATTGAGGCAGACACAAAAATGACTACAAAAATACAGAGGTTGCTACATAGACTGCAGCTCTGAACTGGTTCTGTTGAAGTAAACACTTACCAAATAATAAAGGAATGAAAGGTTTGTTGCAGCTGCACTCTTTACTCTGCTATCCTTTTTTTCAAACATTTTCAAAGTCTCCAGTGCCTGGAAATAATTTGGAAACAACTTACTTCACACTGAAGTGAGCTTATTTCAAAATCCTTTCACAAAGCATTGATRAACTACACAGTAACAAACAGCTGAAATTACCAACTCATATATTTATATATATGATAATGACTACAACTTGTAACACACACTTGTGAGCATGTACACACRAAAGTGTATCTGTATTATATAAAATATTAACTTCCATCACAAAATTTCAATGATATTGGCTATTTATTACCTATCCAAAACTCATATTATCCAAAACTCATATTATAAGGCTACCCTGAACTACAGGTATCTGACAATTCTATACATACAAAACACAATGCTAAATGATTTGCTTTTAATCTAGTCAACTAATTAAAATTCTCATACCTATTTTTCTAGTTCTTTAAGTGAACACAAAAGAGTTGCCATTAAAACCTTTATTAAATAGCTAAAAAAGAACACTATATAAAAAAATACACCTCTTGGTGTAGGACTGGATTTCAATGTGCCTTTATTTTGTCTAATAAGATGATGACAATTGTCTAAGTTCAGGAAGTATTCAAATGGGAAGCATGAGGGCAGATTTTTTTTTAAAACTTTTACATGAAAACTAAATTTCATAAACTCAAAAATAAAGATACTCATAGCCAAAAATTGAGCATATTTATAACAAATGAATCAYGAAAAAGCTGAAATAAAAGGCAGCTTTTTCTTGTCATTGACTAAGGAATAACACTTGTAACTGCAGACTAAATTATTAAGAAAATCTGTCTTCTTTATGCTAAATATTTATATTAACTACACAAACTGTTAGACTATCACAGTGAGCCCAGTTCCATCATCTATTACAACACACATGTGGCAACCACAGTTTAGCCACCAAGATTAGCAATTCAAAAGCTTCCTTTCTCCTTTACATGAAATCTTTAAGCTGCCGTTTACATATCAAAGCGAATGCATGAYACTGTATATCAAATGCCAAAACAAACATAAAGAGTAGTTTTAATTAACTTTCATACATAGCGCTCACAGTTACTCTACACAAAAACCACAACTGTATTAATGATGTGTAAAATGACAAAATCTACACAGCTAAATGTAGTTCATTGATTTAGTCAACTGTATTGCACCCAAGAACTATGAACTACAAATKATCCTAATATTCTCATAATAATAGAAAATTCTTTAAAAATACACCAATTTCAATCAAAAAATGCATTTCAAAAGTTMGGCTCTAGATTTTGTGGTCTCAGAAATGTAAGAATTGTAACTATGATAATTTTATTTTTATATATATATATCTTTGTGACTTTCTCCAAAAAGTGAATGATCCCAAATATTTCCWGATGTAACACTAGTGTATCTGAGGTACTCTAGTCTTGAGCAAAGATTTGTCTCTTCACAGAATTAACTTTTAGTGAGTTTAGAGTTTTTGAGTTTAGAGTTCAAAGTGACGCAGTACTTTTCAGTTGCTTTCTGAAAAGTTTCCCATTGTCTCTGATTTATTTACCTTTGTTTATATTGCYAAATGGCACCTTTGATAATAAAATGCCCTCCTCATGTATAATGAAAAGTTCATATGACTCTTTACTGGTAAATTATGTTGCAGGTCTCTAGAACCATTTCAGAAATTATGAGCCCTAGGATGAAAATAGAGCAATATTCCTTTCATCCTTGTGAAGCAGCACTGCATCATGAGTTACATTTAAATATTTCTAAAGAACTTCTAACTTTTTAATCCCAACAACACCAATTACTTAGATTCAACAATAAAAACACAAACTATCAAAACTATTCTTTGTGACTTGCTTCCAGTGCATCTAAGTTTTTTGCTTACAGAAGTCAAACTTCAAAGCAGCTTGCCTGACTCTAGCAGAATGTGCAAGAGATGYTAAGGAACTGCCTGGTTAACCTGCAGATTTTTGGTTTTTAATTAATTATGAAAGCTTTTCTTTAATATTAAAAAAAAAAACCAAAATATGTAGCACACAAAACTAAACATAACATGGTACGTTACCCCTTGATTTTATTCTATTTTTTATATGCATGGACTGTTTTAAAATAACATATTCATTATCATGAACTGATACTTAAGCCCATTGTAGTAACRAGAGAAATCTATTTTAGTTCAGTAATTTTTTTTTAAAAAACACAATAAAACTTCAGCCTTGGAACTGAGTATTACAAAAAGTTTCCATCCTTGTTCTTCAGCCAAAGGTGTGTTGAACAGGTGGACAGTTAGCAAGTGTATGAACAACAGACAGACAGGATGGATGTAAATGTCAGCTGCAGTTTTATTGGAACAAAACAAACCTAAAGATGCTCTGCAATCACCATCCTGCAGTCATGCTCTACTGAGTGGTTTCAGTGCAGGTTAGAGGTCTTCTGTCACATAATCCAAAGAAAAAGAGATTCTTCTCCCCTTACTCCTAACTTCCAACACACTTCCATCTCCCTCCAATGAAGTACTCCAGAAAACACGACCAACAATCTCTGTATTTCATTTTATCTCTGAGAACTGATTTTAGTTTTTTTAACCTATAGTAAACATAACTGAATCACAAAAATTACCATTGAAACAATAAATTCTTGAGATAAGACTTTTTACCTACCTGAAATAACACTCTCACCCTTCAGAAGCTATCATTAGTTAAGCGACCAGATTTGCCCATAAGTTTGCAAACTCTCAAGCTGCTTCCTGACCTTGGAAAAGGTTTCAGTGTGCTGGTTTTGGCTGGGATWGTTAATTTCTTTCATAATAACTTGTATGGGGCTCCATTTMGGATTTRTGCTGGAAACTGCTGATAACAGTTTTAGTTAAGCTGGCCTCACAGTAAAGTCAAGGCCTTTTCTRCCTCTCACCCCACCCCACAAGCGAGTGGACTGCGGGTGCACAAGRAAGTGGGACAGGACACAGCCATGASAGCTGACCCCAGCTGACCAAAGGGATGTCCCAGAYCAAAAGGTGYCAAGCTCAGCATATAAAGCTGGGRGAAGAAGGAGGAAGAGGGGRCATTTGGAGTGAYGGTGTCTGTCTCTCCAAGTCACCSTCAGGCATGGTGGAGTGCTGCTCTTCTGGGGATGGCTRAACACCTGCCTGCCATTMRTGGAGAGTGGTGAATGAATTCCTTGRTTTTGCTTTGCTTGTGYGCACAGCTTTTGCTCWRCCTATTACACTGCCTTTATCTCAGCCCAYGAGWGTTCTCCCTTTCACTCTTCTGATTCTCTCTTCTGTCCCAGTGGGGCAGGGAGTAAGCGAGTGATTGTGTGGTGCTTAGTTGCCACTTGGGGCTAAACCACAACAGTGAGACATGCAGTATAACACAGGATAACTCTTGCTGTATCTACAGGGAAGGAGAACAAGACAGACAGGAGGAGCAAGAACTKCTCAGAAAACTACAAAAGCTTAAATATGAGAAGTAAAAGCAGGCTGAAGTTAAGCATGTGGCCCTGTGTGCATCCCTCCAAGCTGTGGGAAGGTGAATAACCTTAGAAGAAGACAGGTATTCACAGCTGCAATTCTAATTTTGCTGTATATGAGCTCCTGTAATTCTTGCCACTCRTGCATAGCTGGGGATTGCTATATTCCTTCTTATTTATCAAGCATTCCTATCACATATTCCAGCCAGTGGACATTAGAAGAAAACTGGTCAAATCCTGTCAGGTATCTGAGCTTGTTTCTTTTCAGATGAAGTTGTTTTCTAACTACTCACATTTCAAAACAAGCCTTTTATTCAATGAAACGACAGAAGAGTCAACTATAGTACAAGGACAWTTTATAGTATTTTAGGGAATGGTGTAGTACATGCAGAACAGCAAGAATACCAGAGCATAAACAGTAACTATCCATAGCAGGTGCAGTTCCATATATTCTGGCACTATAGTCAATCTAATTGAGAGAAACAYTCAATGAAAACATCCCCACACTGATTAGCAATAGACTTGCTAGGYTCTGTTGACTGTACTGACCTCAGTTCCATTAACTGCAATGGCAGTGAAGATAACTAAATTTAGGTGTTTTGATTTTGAAATGCACTGCATTCACTCTAACTCCCACTTATTTCATTTATTTCAGTTAGATAAAACTTCTCTCTTGGCAGTGTTTTTATAAAGTTACTTTATGGAGCAACATCAAAATAATTGTTCTTCGCATAAGTCATACTTTGCCAAAAAAAACACTGTGGTTAACAAAGGTATCTTTGCAAATACAGTATTAAAAASTACTAATGTGAAAAGTTACTATACCTGGTTAAAATTCTGTTGCCTCAAGTAAGTAGTGGCTTTATTTATTTCCAGATCATTGGCTAATTCTACATAGTGGGAAGATTTCACCACATCAACACACCTGCAAAAGAAAGCAAGTCAAAAAGATAAACAAAATGCATCTGTGCAAATGCCTCCAAGTTATATATTTTTTTTTCAGGTAATTTGCTTTCCGAACTGAATTTTCCYAGCTAATCCTTCTTCATAGTGGCAAAGAGCACTCTGATTAAAAATACTTATAAGAATATTTCAGTCCCCTAACCTACCTTTATTACAGTATCTCTGCTTTCTTTTTTTTTTTAATCAGTTGCCTAAATATCACTTTATTTTCCATCACTGAGCAATGCTTGGTGTCAAAAACTGACTAAAATAATTTTTCAAGAGTGCAGAACAGAAGGCAGCAGGCAGTTCAGATCTTCATTCACAGCCACTGTCTTCCAGGGTTTCATGTGGTGTACTTTAAGCTGCCTGATCATTTGAAGTAAGACRTTTATTTATTGTATGCATATCTTGTTCTCTCAAACACTTGGAAAATAGGCACAGTCAATTAACAACTTGTGTGATGCCTCCTTAATCTGACTACTTTTTAACTGGTGGAAAACCACTTTTTTTCCTTCTAATAGTTGGCTATTTTGCCAACATTATTTAACAAACATTATTTAACATTAGTTTAACAAACTCCCTGCTGTTTGGCACATGGACAGTCTTTAGATAAGCATTTTATATTAGAGGAAAAGTTACAATAAAAAAATAGTAATTTCTTCTTTTATTACAGACATCTTTGCAACATCAAAAAAGCATATTTTTAACTKTTACTTTTAACATCCTTTAACCATAAAACGGAATGAGATCTAACTATCCAATTGTTCTGTATAAAAAATGACAAAATCTAAGTAAGAAGTTAKGAAATCTGAAGACTATTTGTCCCCACTTTATTTCTCTAAATAAAATACATTTGATTAAAAATACATTTAATACTCAGAGAACCCATAAAGTTTATAATTTGAAAAACTAAGCTCAAGATGCTGGTTAAACTTCTTCACTGGGCTTGAAAACTTCAGCCTAAAATAACAAAGAGTAAATCCATCCTGCTACACAAAAAAAACAATCCCACACATCTCAGCAGAAGTTGTTCAATTAGCCAGAACAGATATGAGAGTGTATTACTTCATGGCAAGTATTCTGTGGGTAACACTAAGGAAACTGAGTATCTGACAAACTTTTCCAGTTTTTCCAGTTTTTCTGAACAAAAAACAAGACACAGAGCAAAGAAAAATCTTACTTCCTCATGCTGACAAACTGGAAAACAACAACCTAATTTTTCACAAGACATACTYTTTAAGTTCTGATAATTCTGAATGGCAGAAGTAGGGAAATTATAAAATTATAATGAWTATTAAGACATCAAACACCACCTTGTGGATTCTAACAGACAATACATGTCTGTGTGAGAGATTATTTCATGTTAGTATGAACAGCTTTCTTAGTAAATTATACTTATAGGTCTTGCAAAATTTGAGAACAATCCTAACAGGCCATAAAACCCAGGTAAAGGCCAGCCCTATTTTCCCATCAATCTCTCTTCACTATCCAAACACTAACATATATGTTAGAAATATTGTATCTGCAATACACAACATTCATTGGCATACATGTTATTTTCCAAAGTTATTAAAATACAAAAAATATAAAAGCAAGCCCTTATAATAAAAAAACTAAATTTTGGAGAAGTTATACGACGAATTTTTATATTGTCATTATAGAAAGTGTGTCTATTTTGAATTATTTTAAAGAGAAGAAAATACCACAGCAAAAGCTAAGCTGTAAATTGAAAAATAAAGTCCAAATGATGAAATGAGTCAGCAGCCTATCACTGTGTACACTTGCATAAGTGTTTTAAGAAACAGTAGATTCAAACAAACTGTTCTTAAAATTTAGATTCCAGTGTTTTATATAATGACTCTATGGAGTGATCAAAACATCTTAGGCACCCCAAGTCTTCATAATGTTATCTTCAACCTTACAGTGAAGACTAGCAATCATTGCCTTCTGTATAGCATTCACCTACTGAGACTTTTAAAAGCTTTTCGGTTTTGAAAAGAAGCTCTTTTAGAAGCTCTTTRGAAGCTCTTTTTGTGTGAATTCAGAACACTGCAAAACGTATAATTAAGGGTTGACTTTCAATGATAAATTACATTTCAAAAGAGAATACATGCTCATGCTTTGTTTTGTTTGGGGGTAATCCGAAAATAGTCTCGATGCTGTGTTTGAGATACACAGTGAACAGTGTTTCCCAGGCTGCTTCCATCTGTGACCTGTCTTCATGACCAGCACAAGACTGACATACAGTTTAGACAAAAAGAAGCCCCACTTGATTCTTACCAGTCATAGCCTACTGCAAAAGATGTCTCGATTGCTGGTGCAATGAGTTTAGCAGCTGTCATGATGTATTCTTCTGCCAAGGCCTTCCTAAAGAAAAAAAATCGCACAAAAACATAATACAAAAATATGAAAGAAATTCATTACTGTGAGGGCAGTGAGCCAGCAGAACAGGCTGTCAAGACATAASAGTGAAGTTATGGATGCCCCATCTCTGGAAGTGTTCAAGGCCAGGCTGGAGGGGCTCTGAGCAACCTGGTCTAGTGGGAGGTGTCCATGCTCGTGACACAGGAGGTTGGAATCACATAATCTTTAAAGTCCCTTTCAACCCAAACCATTCTATGATTGCATTTGATTCTACATCACCACTTAAAAAACACTTATAGAGAAAAAAACCACAATGAAACACGTTCTTACTTCTTCCTGCACTCAGGGCAATCTCAGAAGTCAATGTAACCAGTTCCCTGCTACCACTACTCTCCTGAATCTTGATTAATATCTTCATTTTTATTGTTTCTCTGTCACTGCACACTGTGTTTTTTTAAAAATACTCAATTGCTGCAAGTTTTAAGCCATGTAATTTATAACATTTGGGGTAGATACTCTACTTTAGGGCAGAACACTAAACTGAGTGATCACACTGACTCTTCTGAGCTTAGTCTTCCCCAAGAATTGAGAAGACACTTTTGTAACAAGAGCTGTGGACAGTTACAAGACCGATAATCCTTTGAAGACCTAAAATTCAAGGTACCACAGTCAAGAAAGAATAGTCCACCATTACCTCTCACGTTCTATTTGACTTAAGCTGTCATTTTTAATGGCTTCAATCAGTAGATTCGTATGTAGATCATCCTGGAGGGAGACAAAACAACTGCATATTATGCCAGTATACAAACATTTTAATTATTTTATAGACAATATGACTGCAAACATAAATTACTACAAAACACATACTTCATAATGTCACTTATTTACTTGCCACATTTGAAAAAGCTAGCTTCAGTTTAAACTAGTTTTCCAACCCTTTAATCTGAAATTTGGCATTACAACTACTTCAGTCCTGKTTTTCTCCTCATGTATGTTGTCAGAGCTCACATTAAGCTTGTTAACAGATGTAGTTCATGTCATGTATTGGACCAGGAAGGTGAGAGAGCAGAGTGAGAATATTCTCACGCTTAAAAATATGCATTTGCTGAACTGCTGTGGTATTCAGCAGATAAGTATTTCTGCTACCTCCTCATTACAATAATTTGCACCATCATCTTATGATTCTATCACATCTCTGACAGCTCTAAAAGAAGTAAGGCAGGGTAGCCACCCCTTCCTCATTTATTGGGGACAGATTAGAGATTTATACAAAATAAAGACCAGAAGGAAATCATGATCTTTTCTCTGACCTCTACATAAAAAAATAGAGAACTTGGAGTGTCTGTTAAAACTATAGCTTGCCTACCCTTAGAAATAACTTCCGCTGTCTMACGGCTTTCTTTCAATGAATGATCTTACATAGTCCTCAATTAATTCAAGGGCTTAACGATCCTTACTCTTACATAGTCTCTAATATAAGACATTATATAAAATCTATTAAAATATAAACATATTTATCAATAAATATATCTATAAGTTTCAGCTATTAAATTTTATTCCCTTATGCTGTAAGAGCAGGAAACAACAGCTACTCTATAGCTGCAAAGAGTTTGAAGATTAATTACATATTTAATCTTTAGGACTGAAAATGAAAACTTTGCATCACTGAAAAAAAAAAAAGATGGCTAGGAAAAGATAAAAGGCTTGATCTTTCTATAGAGTATTTTTCTAAGAGAGACCCTAAACCTATTAACTATTTTTTTCCTCTCCTTAGCATCATGGAAAGTCAAAGCAAGTCCAGTTTCCAACAAAATCTAATAAACTAAAATGTCACTACAATTTTCTTCTGTAAAATAACACTAAATCATTAAAAGCTTTATTAGTCTTCACTTGAGGAAATTTACATTAACTCACTCATTGCTTTGCTCCCTTTATTTTACCTTATAAATATTTTATTAAAATTCTAAATAAATGAAGATGGTGAAGCAGTAAGTGAGCTACGTAAGTAAACCCAAATGAATTTCAACACACTCATTAAGAAGACAAGCATGTACGGTGGGTTTTATGTACATCATGTGAGGAGAAAAGGATTTAAATGTTCTCTCATTATTTTACACATCTGAGTAGTATTGCCATACCAAATGCATACTGGTAAAAAAGTTATTTTATGTACTTAAATACACATCCATTTCCATATCTAGTATAGTCCAAGCGTTCAGTCTCTCTCTCTCTGTCTCCCAATTTACTATATAAAGACACAGTTTATTTTTTTCTAACTTACATTTAATGAAATATATTTTTCCTCATAATCCACTTCCAAGGGAACTTCAATCAGGTTTTTGAAGGCTTTCTTCATTTGCTCACCATTTCCAATAGCAAGGTAACATAGGATCAGGTTGAAGCCTGCCTTCAGGTTTGGGGATATGCTCATTATTTCTTCAAATGAAGAAATGGC
Organism: Malurus melanocephalus; assembly: GCF_030028575.1. Classification (NCBI taxonomy): domain Eukaryota; kingdom Metazoa; phylum Chordata; class Aves; order Passeriformes; family Maluridae; genus Malurus; species Malurus melanocephalus. Next base: position 1,319,489 of record NW_026623325.1, on the reverse strand, counting down.
ATCAACATATTGGCCAGTTTTGATAAATGCAACTCCAATATTTTCCATTATTTTTATCCTAAGTAAAGAAATCAAGTTTAGATTATATTTTTAACTACCAAAYTGTATTGTATCCAAAACTTTTATTTCATAACTTCAAGAAGAAACTCACCTCATCTGTTTGTGGGAACTAGTAATCTGGTCTAGAGCCATACGGTAGAATTTGATAGCTTTGGAATAGTTACGTTGTTTCAAATATATATTTCCCATATTTACCTTCAGTATACCTATCAAAAGAAGTCAGTGAGTTACAACATTTCTAAATTGCTTTGAAGTGACAGAGTAGAACAAATTTGCCTTCCTTACAGGATAGTGTACTTTTAAAGCAGCATTGCACAGAACTGCTTCATGTGAATTTAACTCAAGAAGATGAGAAAAAAGATGAAGTAGTGATGAAACCTAGAAAAGAACTTTCATCTAAGATGCATTCTGATTTTGATAATGAATTGAGGGATGAAGTAGAAATTATTTATAGTGCTCTTCAGGAAGACACCTGTAAATAAACATTTCTGAAAAAACACTCTGTWGGAGTCTCAAAGATAAGCAAAATACTAGAAGAAGCTTTCAGGAGAGGGAAAGGGCAAGTCAAAAGAGAAATTATTAGCACTAGAGAAGACAACATGGTGTGTGTGTGTGTCATGGTTTGAACTTGGCCGAAAGCCAAAGCACCAAACGATGTTCCTTCCCCCCGCCACCAGAGAGGCAGAAGGGAGAGAAAAAGCCCAATTAACACCAAAATKTATGGCTTTTAGATAACATAACATAACTGAGAGAAAGATACATATAAGCTCCAGAAAATGGTCAGACAGGCTGAATAACTTAAGCTGCAAAACAGATTTATTACTAAAAACTACYAAAAAMCTACTGCACCAGGGAGAGGAACAGAGATAGGGGAAAATTTACAAGGAGAAGAAATAAAAACAGACATTTTAAGACACCTGTTATTCTTTCTGGGAACCTGTCTCTCAGGTTGTCCCTCCCCACCCCTCCATGCCTTCCCGTGCCCAAAGTGGGCAGGGATGAAAGTTTTAACATAGAACAAACTACTCATTACAGTTATCATCCAGCATCATAGGAGAAGAGTCCTTACAGCTCCAAGCTGTGGAAGTTCTTTTTCCAAGAAGCAGTCAGTGTATAACTGCTGATGGCATGGGATTTTTTTTTCCTTTACCACATGGGAGAAAAGAAAACATTCCTCCAAGGCCACTCTCTCAAATCTCCTGGCAGAGCACAGTTTCTTCTAAGCATCCACTTGCTTCAGACATGAGAGGGGGGCCAAGACTCTTCCCCTTTTTGGCTTATGRTAAGTCCAGTCCTCATAGGCCAGGTTTTTATCTTGGGTGCAGGGCCTCTATTTTCTATACAGGTCTCCCTTTGAAGAATAGTAATTTCAAGAACAGCTTGTTTTTTCCATGTGGGGCACCTCAGCAAGAGTACCTGTCTTCTTCCTTACTGTGATCTTGGGTCTCCATTTTTCCTACATCTMCTCACCCTCCTCCTCTGTCCTTCCCCTGGTGCGTGATACTAACAACCTAAAAACTAAATGGYGGCTGCACTCTATCTTGTTTTGAATTCTTCTTAAGTACAAGACCATACGTCATCACAGAGGTGTAACCAACCTGTGCAATTGGCCCAGGMCTGACCAGGAGCCTGTCCATCAACCTCAGAGCCACAATGGATTGGTTCTGAAACACAGGGCTCCTTTTGCTGGAGAATAAGGAGAAAAGTTCTAGAACTTTGTCAAAGGAGCCATCTTTGTGGTTTCTTGGTCCCATCCCCCCACCACCAAAAAACTGGACCAAGCAAAACCAGGACAGTGTGGCATGATTAAATTATATATTTGTCTTTATGTTTAGCTCTTTATGTTTAGTCTATGGAAAAAGACTTCATGAGTCAGTATAAGTAGTTCGGCTCTCCTAGTAAGAGACTGTGAGTATGTCACCCACTCTGACTGGCACTCATGAGGGCAGAGCTCTCTGTGTATCAACACCATGCAGATACAGACCTTATTKTGAATGCCTGACTACCAGTTTTAATCCACTTTGTAATATAACCTACCTCCATTGCTGAACATCTTATTCTTCACTATAACTTGGTAAGTAGTCAGTGCTTCAGCATACATTTCATTAGCAACATACTGACTGGCCAGATTGAGAAGAACCTATAAAAAATTAGAATTACAGGTACAAGAAAATACACTGTCCTCTAAACAGTAATAAACTCGAACTCACAGCAGATCATAATTTCAAATTAATTTTACCTTGGAACTATTGTCTTTACCAGTTGTAAGCTTCCCATCTTTAATGTTACTTTGTTCTTGCACATTGATATAAGGAAACAAGTTTAAAAGCTACTTATTCTAGGTAATTCTTTTATTTTTGTACATAAATTACTAGAATTCAAAGTCACGCTACATGGGCTTTAAATCTAACTAAACTCAATGTTATAATGCAAGGTTATTAAAAAATATTCATGCAASATAATTCTCAGAAACTGCAATTTATGACTCTCAACATGTGGAAAATGGTCCTAATGCCTGTGGTTACTCAGTTTAGAAGGTAAGAATTCTTCCAAACTGCTGTTTCACAACAGAAGTTCTGTTGGTGTCAGGTAAAAACCCGTGCATTTTTTCCACAGCTTTACTCTGACCTTCATTGTAAAATAAATTACCAGGTTTGCCTAATTCAATATTTGAATTGTTAATAATTGTCTCTACAGCACTACCTGGGGTATGAATTATCACTCCAGTATTTTTATGCATATTGCACCCTATTTTGAAAAAAAAAAAGTTTACCATTTGAAAACCAGAGTGTAAATGTAGATACCTGCTTTAAGATTCAGGAATATTACTTTATCCTATTTCATGTAATATATCCTGTGTCACTTTGCAGTTCAATTTAAAGGCAGCATCTGATCTATCCTGATTTCTCCTCTCATCATATTACATTCTATAGATTATTTATTTCTGAAGTGCAGGGTCTACATCTGGTATATTTTGATATGYAGGTTTTACATGTGAGTAAATACCTAGAATAGATATTCACATGAATTCTTCTCTAGTTAATGTAGACTATGTGGTTTCTCTGGTACTTGAGATTGAAAAGGAATAGACTCGATGACATAATGGATCTCCTCAGGTAATTGCCAGGAGCATAACAACACGCATACTTCAGGAAACACTGACATTTCTGTTCAGGAGGTTTTTTAGCAGTATTTCAGTCGTTGAAGAATTCTAAGCACTTACTGCGTAAGTGAGGTCTAAGTTGATATTTTCTGGAGGAGCAATTTGTTCACGTTGTCTCAACAATTCTCTTTCCTGTCTTCCAGCCTCTTTTGCTTTCTCCAGAGCCTTAAACAAAGTACTAGAATTTAACAGTGCCTGAATCTTAATAACTCATGATGACAAAAATACATCCAAAAGAAGTATGAAGAGAATATACTAATTTATATTTCCTTTAGATGCACAGACTGCACCAAATGCCTGAAAAAAGCACTATAACCCACCAAAAGATTTTAATTAGCAACAAGCAGACATACAGTTATCTAAGCCTGCTTAGCTGTATAATTATGTACCCAATTATAATCTTCTGCAGATTGGTGTCAATATCCTTTGTCCAAGTAATGCTCTGGGCCTARCAAGTGCCATTAGCAGTCCTGTGGGCCTCCACAAGGGTGCAATGATTTAAGAAAGTAATTGTTACTACTCAATGCATCTATTTGGAAGCCAGTGGTGAAGGAAGTACTTCAAGATATAGTTTGAGTCCTAGTCCCTATGATAGAAGACAAATCCAACCTGGCTATTTTATAGATAATGACTTAGCAACTTTGATGACTTCCACAGGAAAAYGGATATTCTGCTGGACTTGTTGGAAACTAATACAAATTCTAAGGATATAACATGTACACAGTATCACTTTGCAAAAGAGAGCAAAGGAGGCCCTCACTGTGTGCAGAGAGCACCAAACAACAAAAAGTCCCTTCAAAACAAGAAAGCTCTCACTGTCACCGGGTCCAGTGCTGTTCCTGAGCTGAAGGAACTCTAGACAAATGCAAAGACATCTCAACAAAGATGATCTACCCCAAGATGGACTGTAAACTTCTCAACAGATCCAGTACATTAAGATAGCCAAAATAAGATAAAATTATGCTGAATGTATGTTTCAYAAGACCTGAAGAGATATTTGAAAGAGTCGGAAACAGGGTAGAGATAGAAAAATATTGTGTCAAGACAACACTTAAGAAAAGTGGTAACTAGTCCAAATGGCTTGAGCTCTCGAATTACATCTATACTAGGTTTAAATCAAATTTAGAGCCTGTTAATTAGCCACTACTAACTGGCACAGCAATGCTTTAGTATCCTCTGTAACAGAACAAATACATCCAAACTGTCTGTTGGAAATAGTTCCTTATCCATAGAAACCTTTGATCATATACAACTTTTGAATGCTAGCTAGCCTGGGCCAAAACTGTGCCAGTACAACCAACTCATCAGACCCATCTGAAGAGGTCAATGGAGATAGGGGGAATTTTTGTAACATTGAAATCTTAACAAATATATATGCCAGAAACACAACCTCTACATTTTCTTTCAGCAATGCAAGGTTTCACTAGACTAGAAGAGTCATAACAAAGTTCTAATGAAAATTATTTTAATAACTGTAAGCATTTGATCGCAAGTCAGTCTGAAACATCTATCTATACAAATTTTTCTTCACAGCAGAAATGAAGTGAAATCCAGAAAAAGTACCAATTTGAAGGCTCCAGTGCTATTGGCAATACAGCTTTCTTCAACCAGTTCATTCACTTTTTTTTCCAACTGCCTCATCTTCTCTTCTAAACTAAAATAAAAATAACAAGAAAAGGATTAACGCTAGTAATGTAACTGGAAATGCTAAGCTTCTACACAAGTTTTATATTCTCAATAAAACAACATAATGACATATCAGATGTCACAACTAACTGGTCTTCCCATCAAAGAAAATATTGCGTGAAATGCCTAGAGAAGATTGTCCAAAGATACCACATTCACATTTTTAATTTGAGAACAGAGATCTAATAAATCCTCTGACAAGAAAAGTATAGATAGGCAAATTTAACAAATCAAATTAGTTCAGGAGAAGTAACGACAAAACAACAGATGAACTTTCATATCAAGCATTAATGAAGTGAAATATCACATTAAAAACAATTAAGTGAACCTTTATTTGCACAGATAACTCTAAAGCATTGCTTGTGAATGCAGATTATAGCAAAAAGTTGTGGTTCTTCTAGACCTTTTCCTCTGCTGAGTAACCCAACATTTCAGTAGGATTCCCTATTCCTATATAGCTATATCTGGGGAACACAACTTTACTATTGGAAAGCTCAACAGCTTGCTCAGTGACCTTCACAGCCTTCACACCAGTGTGCAAGTTTCAGCTCAAGTGCAAAGGTCAGAGCAAACAGGGAGAAAGAGCAGGCAAATTCCCCACAGCTCTTCCCAAAGAGCTGCAAGAATCAYGGTGTTCCTTGCCAGTAACACACTCTTTCATGGTCCTGCACATTCTATGTAAGTATCACAGCATTTGTGAGGCAACACAGMTACACCAGGCTGCTGAGCTAGTCAGACCCAGAAATCACTGAAATCAGATATTCCTGAGAGTCAGAGCAACTGCTCCAGCAAGTCAGTCAACCACAGGTACAAATGTTTGTGGCATCATTCCACTAAGTTCAGAGTTTGGCCCCTCAAGGTTTTGTTACTGCCTGGATGTTTTTAAACTCTGTGTATGGTTGTTTTTTGGCTGCTGTTAATGCTTTGAAAGAATGTAATGCAGAACTGAACAAACCTGTCTGAAGTTTTCTTTTCCAGAGGTGAAGCAGGACCTCTTGCTTGGCCAAGAGGATCAAATGAAGAACCTGCAAAATTAACAGAGTACTGAAAACTGTAAAATAACATCTCCCTGTGGCAACTGGTGATTTCTACAAACCATACCTCTCACAGCTGCCTTAGTGTAACCTGCAGCTTGCACAGCTGTCATTGGTCGAGAAACCCCATCCTCAAATAAAGAAGAAAATACATTAAAATATCATACTAAAAATTGTATYACAGGCAATACAGAAATAATTATATATTTTAATATATATTTTTATATATTCTATTTACTCTATATACATACTGTTTTATTGACAAATTACTCAYTTGTACTTCAGTGTTAGAAAGTACTACACTGTTATTGCTTCCAACTTTGTGCTCAAATAAAATACACATCACTACCACAYGCTTTCTGACAGTACTATATTCAAAAAAAGACAAAGGTGTAGTAATTTGTATTAATACAATGAACTTCTAAATACTTGTATTTAACTCTTACCAGAAAAATTCATTGTTCCAAATGAATATAAAATGTAAATATTGGAACTTTTACCTGTATACTTCCTGTCATGGGTCTTCCCATAGATGAAGGTAAAGTCGCCTTCGACTACAAAAACAAGTAAATTGTTTGAAATTGTCATTCACTAAGCATAAGAAGCCAATGTATGGTCTTCTCAATACTAAATTTTAAAAGTTCAGCTAACTCTCACATAAACTCATAAYAAGTTCCCATTTATATTACTCATATGTAATATACTGCCAGTGCCTGGSAAACTTAAAGATGTTGAATACTTCAGTTAGCACAAATTCACAATAAAGGTTTTTTATGTACTTGGATATTTTTGTCAGCTCTTTTAGAAAGAAGTACATGGAAAATTATCTGAGACAGCAGTACTTCATATTATTAAATTATTGAAATTGCTACRTTTAAATTGAACAAGTAATTTAGACAAAATACTTTAGTAATATTTTGTGTAAACCTGATAAAATCTGTATTAATCTTTTAAGTTATATTTTCAAGCAGATTTATTTTATCTATAAATACAGATACACTTTCTAACTGCCAGCAGGTATCTTTTCCATTTTCTGAATGTCACATACTGTCCTTCTTTGTCAAGGATAAAAATGTAAAGAAATAAATGTGAAATATTTATTAGTAAGTGCTTATGTTTGCTACAAATATACAATACAATATATAGGGTTCCATGCCATGAAAATTATTCCCCTAATTCCCTTTCAGAGGCCTGTGCTTTACTATTATATTCACTATCCACACACATCATGATGGTTTTTCATTTTTATTGCTAAGGATGAACCTACATTAGCAAGGATTATTGTGTAGGAGAAACAATCCATGGAGTGAAAGATATAATGCTGTGGAGTGGACAATGCTTYGGAAGTTTCTAGCTTTGCTCTTGCAGATGAACATCTCAGTCTTTATTATCCCCAGGAAGTGCCTTTTGTGCACYCATTTAACAAGATAGCTTCTCCCCTTACAGCTTTGTACTATGCTAAACATCTGTAAATATAACTGCCAACAAAATGCAATGTCAAAAGTCTGGGCAACCTGATCTATTTGAAGATGTCCCTGTTYGTTGCAGGGGGACTGGACTATTCCATGGTTCTAATACATTCAAAGCAGGTCACCGAAGGTTCAGAGTGATGGTTGTATTTCAGTGACATAATAGAATTTAGGTGTTCTTGAAATTGTTAGCCAGMTAACTTGCATGAGAACTACAGCCATTTGTTGTCCCTTTTTTATCATAAAACTTAAGGAACATTATAGCCAAAAAGTATTGCTTTTCCAATTTTACTGAATCAGGCTAACAGACATAAAATTTATTGGAATATTGGGCATTTTAATTTGGTTTATTAAAAGTTAAAATAGGTTAAGTATATCAAAAAACACAACCAACTTTTTCTGATTCAAATAGAGTGTTTCAGAGCCCATATTCTTCAGGACTTGATTTCACCTCATCTTCCAGAAAATWTTCCCAAGCCCAAATAACAACCTGTTCAGTTCTCCCTGCAAATGAACCTGGTTAATACCTTGGATTCTAATGCCTTATGCAGTATAGAASATTTGCAACATGGTTCACTACTGTTTACTGGTTTTACTACTATTTACTTTCTGAAAAGAAAAACAACCAGCAACCATGCCTTGACCAAGTGCAGAGTAGTGAACTAAAATCAATGAATAGATGCAGTTCACTGAAATTAAACCCTTAATTTAAAAGGGCTCACTTTGTGCATGGAATTAAATGGTACATTTATTTTTAGGTACATGACATTTTAGTTAAGGATACAGCAGAACAAAAACCTGCCCCAAATCCAGTAGCTAGAGGTCTTGGACTTGATGTACCAGGAATTTTGGCTGTCACCTGGGTGGGAAAAAAAAGAGAACCAAACAAAAAAACCCCGCCAATTAAAAAGCATATGTGTCAATTGTTAGTGTTTCTACATAATAAGATACTACACTACATTAATGCAAAGTGTTTTACAAGATACTTACAGGGGGTCTTCTTCCATGACTTGTTCTTGCTGCCTGTTGAAAAGCTGCATCATTTTCTAAATCCTGGAAAAGATAAGATAAAGACATCAACCCTTTTAAAACTGTAACACGGAAAGTCACAGTTCCAGAACGTTCAGACTACTGAGAGCAGATGGGTAAAAAATCAAAAATCCTTCACAAAATACTTGACCTGAAGATAACTGAACAACAGGTTTTACTGACAATATATGACAACGATATTATTTATCTTTTTTTTTGGTATTTTAGATTATGAAATGTAAAACCTCATTATTTTCTAAAAACACAAAGAGGAAACAGAGCCGAAATCATAAAATGTAACATGAATTTTTTTCCATCCAAATGCTTACTACTTATGCTGTTTCTGAATTTTGACATTTACAACTGCCATGCAAGACAGTAATCTTATCTCTCAGGTCATGAAGCACGTCYCATGAATTGGGCATTGGGATTTCACACAGGATGCTAAGTCCTGCTAGAGGGTTTGGACAAACATGACATCACGTTGTCTCAATTCCACCACACCAGCAGTTACCCAAAAKGGGTCTGCAGAGCTACTTTAAGACATCCCAGATGTTCTACCCAATTGCACAGAGACCTGCAGGATTCCATTCTACTGCAAGCTCCTCCAGCAGAAGCACAGTAGGGGATCAATGACCTATTGGCCACTCAGCAGCCTCCTCTGTCAGAAAACYTGCTGCTGCACACAACCTGGGAAACACCACATTGAATGTGCCTACRTATAATTATGATTTTATACTTTGTAAATTCTAAGCATTACATTAAGCACGTTGAGATCTGAACAAGTATTTAGTTGGAATAGAAAACTATCAACGAATTAACTATTTAAAAAGATCCTGGAGAAGCTTTAGATGTTTCTTGCTAAATAAAATMAATTTCATTTCAAAGCAATTGTAAACTTGTATGTTACTGTACCCGTAAGTTCTTAACTTATACTTCTAAGTTAAAATTCTATGTATGGGAAATGTGGGAAACAGYAAATATTTTACCTCTGTGTCAAACATGGGGTTGTAATCATTGTAGCCAGAATATARATCATCTTCAGTATTCTCAGGAGCCAGATGCACATTTTGCATCATTTTGCTGTGAAATAATTCACATGCCAAATGTTATCTCGGTGGTTTTACATAAATATTTMAAAATGCAAAATAYAAACAGCAKTARTTTGATTAGTCATAAAAACTAGGACTCGCCTATGAACAATATTTAATGGCASCATTTCACCAATTTATTTTTTTGTTTGTACTTAGACCAGTTGTGAAAACTATTTTAAAGATATTAAAACCAAATTATAATAACCAGTAACCACATTGCTATTTCTAGAATGCTATCTTTCCAYTTTCAGCTAACTCAGGTGTAAGATAACTCATATTCTAAAGTTAGTCTTTATAGGCCAAACCACAGTGGTAAGTCTAATGAAAGATACTTCATCTCGCTTTGAATTTTCCTTTCCTCCCTTTCCGCACTCTAACATCAAATAGCTACACTTACAAAGCCATTTCAATTCAAATGGTTTTTAGAAGCTAGAATCAAAGAAGCCCGGGTTCCAAAGTCGCTGTCCACCAGTATTTCCCTGTCTAATACGGCGCGTTCACCCGGTGGCCTTTCCCTCACGGAGGGCAGACACTAAGTCATCTCTCTTTGCCTGTCTACGTATTTTCATAAAAACCTAAAGAAGGCAACGTTTGATTTCATGGATAACATGAAGTACATGCCCTGCAGCAAGCAAGCCTCAGCCAGCACGAAGCGCACGGTTCCTCTCCAGCAACAGCAGCGGGAGGAGGACGATGTTCCCCGCCGCTCCCCCGCCGTGCGTGGTGCCCCCGCGGCCGAGCCGCTCCCGGCGCGGTTCCTCCAGCGGGGCCCGGAGATGCGCCCCGGAGCGGGGGCGGCTCAGGACATGGATGGGATTCTCGTCCTCGCTCGCCTGCGGCTGCGGCCCGCTCCGCGCTCTGGGCCGGGCGGCGTTGCTCGGGACGCGGCGGAGCTCCGCGCTCTGGGCCGGGCGGCGTTGCTCGGGACGCGGCGGAGCTCCGCGCATGCACCGCGGGCGGGGCCGGGAGCTGCCGGAGCCACCGCCGGTGGGCGGAGCTGCCGTGAGGGGCGGGCCGGGCCTTGGGCCTCGGGGGAACGGAGAGTCCCTCCCTGCGGGCCTCTGGAAATTAAACAGCGGGAAAACTCCGTCAAGTGTCTCAATACGCGCTGCATTTCCCCAGTCGCAATGCAGAACGTTCTTACAATAAGCTGAGAATCTGCTCTCAAAACTGAAAGGTTCAATTAAAAAAAAAAAAAGTTGTTAAAGCTTCCCTTATGCCATGGTTTCTGAAACAAAAAAATTAAAATCCTGAATGTCTTTCAAAAAGATGACTCCTCCTACTGTTTTTACTACTTTCTCTTGTTATTTTGGAAACCCGAACAAGCGTTGGTTGATATGCCTACAGCAAATGATTACACTCTGGGGAAAGTTTCCTATGCCTAAATGGGAAACAGAAGAGAGCAGGGCATCTCTGAAYACCCCTACAGTATTTTTGAGAGAGAAAACATTTTGAGACCAGTTGAAACTTAGCCCTATTGCCTTATGCTAACAGCATAAGAAGGCTGCAAAGGCAATATACAGTACAGGCAGAATACTCTTTATGGTCAGGGTTTACGTGCATTATGCAATGCCAGGGTCCTCTGCTGCTCACCTTTCTGCCTCAAAGTCCTTTTTGAAGAGATAAGTGCACAGGATATGAGTGAAAGGTCTTTCTACTCTGGCTCCCAACAAGAGAAACAAAGATAACATAAAGAAGTATTAAGACATTATCACTTCCTGCAGTAACCTGTTCGTGGTCCATGCATGAACCACTTTCACACAGAAACTTGAGATTTGAGACCTTTGGACATGAGAGTATACCTGAATTTTCTGGGGACCTAATAACAGACTTAGAGTGGGAAAAGTTTTCAGGTGCATTACTAGCCACAAATTATGAACTTCAGCATAAGAAATATTTATACATTTTTAGCCTCTCTTTTTCTGCCTGTGACTCCTCAGATATAATTGAACCTATGGTTTTTAGATTTTTCTCATTGACCCCAGAGGCATTAATAGGTACCCTAGCAACAGGCAAGAGACCTAGCTCTGCTATCCAGCTTGTCCTTATCAGGGATACAGGCATACTGGTGCCCAGCACTATTCTGATGTTTCAGCCCAAATATCTAGGGCAGTGGAAAGAGGGAACTGTGTTAAGGAGGCAACACATCTAATTTGCAAATGAGGTGGTGCCAAAGCATCACTGGAATCTGACCATGTTTGTATTGCCAAACTTCCTTACCCTCCAAAACTGAGTGTATACACTCAGACTTAAGTGGCCCCTGGCCTGTATGGATTCTGACCGTACTGGGAACGTGCCCTGGCCCAGGTCCCGAGGCCCTACATTTCAGCTACTGCTTTTGACATCCTCACAAGAATATGAGGCTGTGTTTACAGGGGTTTCTTTTTTCTGGTGCTATGAAGTATAAATAGACCTTAATGCATGAAGATTTCCCACAAACTCTCAAAATCTCAGGATCCTTTGTGGCAACCGGGGCCTTTCTCATGGGCTATGATTATAAGCCATCATATAACATGATGATGCTGCAGGGAGAAATGCTGTAATGGTGTAAGATGATGTAATTGCCTTTATTGGCTAAATCCAGAGGGCAACCTAGATAGTATATGGTCCAAGTAGCATTGTATGTTGCAAATTCATGATCATTTTAATTTGGATTAAGCCAYGACTATCACTAAATGCCCCACATCAGTTCTCTGACTGGCTCCAGAAGCAGCTGAAGCAAACTGCTAATATGATGAGGTTTTCCTTCAGTTACCATTCAAGACTCAAGTACTGATCCAGTGAATTCAGTGAAAACTTAGGACAGATTAAGGAGACCATTAATCTATACTCTTAAATAAGAATTTATTTTTCTTTCAATACATGGTGTATCTGTCTTTTTGCAGGAGTAACTCTGCAAATAAGGACTCAGACAAGCTGTTCCAGGACCTACTAACTTGGGTTCAGGGGTTACTGGCTAYTGTCTACCTGTTATAATTGCTGTTAGTGTGTACTTTTTATAATCACTTTTAGTGTGTACCTTATCCTTGCTCTGTCAGTTGAACTGTACATCTGATCAGGCACTGTTGTTTTCCTGAATTCAAAATGTAACTCTCCCATTATAATCTTTTAAAAAGTAATTTCAGGATTTCCTGCTGTCATGCAGAAACCATTCAAGTAGCTAGACTGCCATACAGTGAAGCTGCATTTAACTGCTCCTTGGGGAAGTAATGCATCTTGTCAGCATACAATTTGAAAAGAAAATGAATGGAATAACCTCATTATGAATGATACATATGTTGCAAATGATGCATATAAAATCATAGAATATCTGAATTGGAAGGGATCCATGAGGATCATCAAAGTCCAGCTCTTTGCCCTGCACGGGACACCCCAGAATCACACCATAGCCTTTCTATATTGTATCATATGTTATAGTTGGGGTTTAAAATGCATTTGCAACAGGAAATTTATCTTCTTAACAGGTATTTTTACTATTGAAGTATATAATTCTATCTAGTTTTGCTTTTGTAATATCTATTTTATTATTATTTTCTTTCTGATTCCAGCAGATCTTTTCCTTAGCAATTTTAACAATATCAGTAGTATTTGCATCAGGCCATCTGCACTTTGAAAGACCACCCAAATTAATGGCACAAACTATTAACAATAATTAAAAATATTAATGTAATTTCAATACAATCACTAATGGTCTACAGTACGCAGACCATTAGCTAGAACTCTACAGAACAGCAATATAGTTGTTAATTAAAGCTATCATTTTAAGATATTATGCTTCTTGAACCATTAAGAACATAGTACATTACCAAATAAATGTGCTTTCTGGCTGCTCTGGTGAACAAGTAATGTATTAAACAGATCTAATTCTTAACAAATGTGAACTATGCCTCTCTTATTTGTTACACACTAAAAGCTCGGACTAGAATTCTCTGTATTTAAAAGCATACCCTTCCTTTATTTTCTCTAAGGGGGAATTAACATCTCCTTCATATTCCACCTCTGCATGGCTCAGAGTTAGTGAGAATTATTTCCTCTTGCTTATTACATGAACCTTTCATACCATCCTGCTTCTCTTCTGCAGTAAATCCAGCCTTCTGTAGCAGATTTCAGCTCTGTATGTGGGGCAGCAGAGGAGCACACTCCAAGAAAAGAGGCTTAGAGGGATCAACTGCAGCTCCCAACACAAGTCAAATCTGCCTCTATGTTTATTTCACTTTGAAGAAAAAAATATATATGCTGTTGAGTGCATTTTTGCTCCACTTGGGCCTCTCCTGCTGACCATACAAGCCCTACTTTTCAGTCCCTTATGGAGCCCAAGTCCTTTCACARTGTTATTGGTTGGTTGTACATGATGTTTCTGGGCTTACAGCACCTTCTGTCCTTCCCATGTTAATTGCAGAAAAGAGGAGAATCACCATCCCTAACTTGTGGATGCTGCAAGAACTGGGGGTAAATCTCTTACGCTATTGCACAAAAATAAATCTTGTACTTTTTTTTTTAATCATATTTTCTTCCCTTGACTTACACTTCTGAGAATTCAATCATCCATATTTTCCTTTCTTCTTGCAAATTTCTCTCTCTTCTTTTGATCTAATTTGGACTCAACAGTGTGTCTGGTCACTGCAGATGCTGGGGAATATGGCTCCTGTCATACCCTAATTTTGATTAAGTAATGCAGAGCCATAGGGCTTTGATAATAATAATAATAATAATAATAATAATAATAATAATAATAATAATAATAATAATAATAATAATAATAGCAACAACAACAGCAATAATAATAATAATAATAATGTTTAGATTTCATTGCCATCGACTTGTTTCGTTCATCCCCAGAACTAAAAGGCCTTATAATTGCTTTTAGCTGTGATTAGCTCTCAAACCCTTGAAGCAATTGTCCTAAATTGAGCTTTTAATTCTCTGAATCCATTTGTGTATCTGTAAAGGCTTTTGTCTCTTAGTCTATTGCTGATGACAAATAAAGTATAAATATACATCTCAGTAGGTCAAAGAGTTATTAAAATAACTGATAAGCACTTTAAAATTGAAGTGATGGTAAAGTTGTTCTGAAAATAATTTTTCTTAAGCCCAGGTGACATTAGTTTTATGTTCTAGGAACTTATCTTTATTTTCTTTGAAGTAAAAAACCTGAGTTCACAAAATAGGTATACATTGTTTTCTTCAGTTATGCTCTGTCTAKTCAAAGGTCTTTGTATTTAGAATATGTGCCAAGACATGCCATTTCGAATTTGTCTTCAAAGAAGCAAAATTTTTACCGACTAAAATCTTGCAACACTGCTTTCTAAACCAGCCTACACAAGCCCTGACCAGCAGAACTGGCACACCATCCTGCACTCTTCTGTCCCACTGCCTTAAATCTTCCCATCGCCCAGATCAACGGCACTTTGCTCCACTAACACTTCCCAGGTAGTGGCATATCTCAGGTTACGTGGTGATGTTAAGGTCAGGAAGCCACAGAGATACAAGTTTGGTTTTCCACCTGCTATCCGTTGAGCAAAAACCTTCAGGAATTTATGATTTTGACATCTCYATCTTGTTGTTGAATGTGATTGGAAGTGCCAGTGAGTGGGACAGATGTACCAAAGGATTATGTTGGCCTTATATATTGTTTTTCTTGGAAACTAGAAGAAAGGATAAGCTGAACAAAGGTTCAGAAGATAGCCAAACAAAGGTTAACTGAACTTGATCAGTAACTATTAAACCTTTATTCTGGGATCAAACTGATTTTTTTTTTTTTTTTCCGGAAAGAAACTTCTAAGTATTTCTCAGCTATATTGATAGTAAAGTAGTGTAATCTTTGAGAATAATGAAGCATTTAAAATGTTTTGTTTCTTTTCAGGAATATCTGGCATGATTGCAGAGCAATATGCAGATGAGTAAGAACTACACCAAATTGGAAAAAGTGTGTAATGCAGCATGACAAAAGTTATAGTACATGTCATAAAGCAGCTTACAGTATTATGTTAACATTGCAACATCATATTTTGGCACAACTTTAAAAAGAGTTTGTATGGACACCAAGCACAGAAAAAAAAATGAATTCAGCATTCAGTTAGAGAGTATTTTTAAGAATAATAGGGCTTTGCTTAACATGAAAGGAGAGAATTGCTTTGAAATTTGGACTTTGAAATCCATTTGTGTCCGTGTCACAAGCAGTGGGGTTTGATGTATTTCTGGTAATGAAGAGGTGAGCTGCTCTTAGCCTAGGTATGAGCGGCTGGGACACCTCTCCATGCCCGGGAGCGGCGGGGGCGACACCCGAGAGCTGCGGCCCCAACCCGGCCCCGCCCCTCCCTTTCCTGGCCCCGCCCCTCCCGCCCCGGCCTCGCCTCACCCATTCCTGGCCCCGCCCCGCCCGTTCCTGGCCCCGCCCCGTCCCCGGGACAGGCTCGGCCTCACCGGGGCGGTGGCGGCCGCGGAGCCAATGGGTGTCCGTGACATGGCGGGAGCCGCGGGAGGGGCGGGYCCGCACAGGGCAGAGGTGGCTCATTCCGCTGCCCATCCCGCATCTCCYGGTCGCGGCCCCGCAGCCATGGAGCCCTCGCAGGTTGCCATCATCGGCAGGTAAAGCCYCTCGTCGCCGCGGGCGGGTGCAGCGTCCCGCGGAGGAGGTGCCAGCCCGGCGCGGGTGGGACGGATGCCCGCGGCGTGCGAAGGGGCTCGGTCGCCGTCGCCCGGCTCGGCCCGGCCTGCGGGGAGGGGGTTTGGGGACACCGTGTCGGTCCCCGCTGCTGCAGCCGGTGCATGTGTCAGCGAGGTGCTGGCTCGGGGCACGCCGTGGGTTTTGGGCAGTTCGGGGGCGTGCTGCTGTTGGATCTTGGGAAGTGGGGCAGAGGCACCTGTTCGGCTCCTTAGAGTGCCTTTGCTTTGACAGCTCTGTGCTGCTTTAAAACAAACAGCAAACAAACATCTTTACCGAAGTAAATCACCCTTTGGGTCTGAAAGACTGCTGTCGCTTTTCATTGCTGTGCCTTGTGTGTGTGTAAGTGCAAGAGCAGTGGAAAAATCCAAGCACAGCTTACCGTCCTGTTTGTCAACTATGTCAAAAAACTGCTAAGTTCATCTCAGACACTTTTTAATAATTTACTTGCCACAAAATTCAGTATTTCTGGCTTGTGTGGGAATGCATTGCTTCATTCTCTCATTGAGCAGTTCTAAAGTTCTTTACTTGAATAGTGTTCTGGAGGAGACAGAAAATACGTGCCAGACAGTAAAAGTCCCCTGTGCACCACTGTACCTTGGTACTACAAGTTTTGTCTGTAGCAAAMTTCTTTAGTGAGACTAGTTGAAGCCTCAGCCTGGGAGTCTCGGTGCTGTTGTGTGACAGAGACCAAAGGACCAAACTGGCTCCTACTGTTGGCACTTAAGGAAGTTTTATTCACTGTAGGTATGTATGAAAGGTCAGGAGAGTTGGATGCCTGCCAACTGTGGCTGCTGTGACACTATTGCACTGAAGGAAAAAACCTGGTATTGGTAGCACCTGCAGAAGTTGTGTGAGCAGATCTGGTTGTTAATACTTTGTCTATCGGTGGGCCTGAAAGAACAGTGCTTAAAGTGTCAAAAAGCATTGTCTTGGGTYAAATATGCTAACATCAGGTTAACAGGTTGTAATGATGCTGTTGTATACAATGGAGTAATTGTGCAGGTCTTATACCTACTGCCGACTTACTTTGTGTGCTCTGTAGTTCTAAACAAAAACCCTACAATCCTAAAAAACTGTATTGAAGTGCAAGAATTCTTTTGTGTGTTTTAAGGAAATTTAATTTAAAAGTGCAATTTAGAGAGATTATGCTAGTTTATAAAGATACCGGTAGCTCAGATATGCTTATGTCAGTTTAATTGATTCAAACGCTTTTATTTTATAAATACTTGTTARCCAGGGGGCTACAGTAGCTAACAAACCTTGACCATGCCTATTCTGCAAGTTTGTTCTGTTGCTTGCCTCCGATTTTATGCCTTTCTACAGAGAAGCCGTGTGTTTTTACTTTTAAATGATACGTTTTGAGGGAAGCCTTACTATCTGCTTCATAAAACTGCCCTTTTTTTGGTCTGAATTATTTCCACTGATTCCTATTTCCTGGAACTTCCTGTTTTGTTCCTTTTTTAAAATGCATGCTGAAACYAAAGGCTGAACATGTTCCTATTTTTTTCTTCCTTGTTTTCTCATCTGCCCTATTATTGTATCTCTGACTTTTGCTCCCCTTTTAATCTTTTATTGATGCCCTAATTGCCTTGAATTTTTCAGTTGCCAGAGATCACTTAAAGTTTAGTGCTGCAATGACTGTTGTCTTGGAAATGACAGAAAATGCATGTAATTATCAAAACCTCACCGAAATAGTCGTGGATATGGAGTTCTGATCTTGTCTCTGTTATGGATCTTTTTCCCCTTTTTTTGTGATTTCAGGTTACTAAAGCTTGTGACACTTAAGCTTGTGCCTTGGTGCTTCCATTTGAAAAGACTGCTGTCTGCTGCACATCTAGTAGAAGTTAAAACCTGCATTGCTTTAAGAGAATTAATAAAATTGTCAGTTACTACAAATTTCTTSTATGTAGTGCTCCATAATATGATTTCACCAAAAGATGTAGGCAGACTGTTCCTGTGTGTATCCAGCATGATAAAGTGCTTCATCTAAAAATAAAGGTAGTGCTAGAAATGGCTAGATGGAAAAATAGTATCAAACCCATGCTCTGAGATTTTTTTCCCTTTTCATGTGCTTGTGGTATTTTCTGAATTGCTGAGGACCTGTGACTTCAGTAGCCAGGCCTTAGGTTTTCTAATCATCTCTGAAATGGTGTCCTGCACTCTCGGACCAGTGGACTGCTGCCATAGACTGTCTTCAGACTATGAACTGAACAAATTATTCATTTTTTTTCTTTTATTTAATGTAATTCCATGYACCAGCTCCAGGTTAAGATTGTGGCTGACAAAACTGATGGTAATTGAGTCCAGTGTCCCAAAGTTGGGTTCCTCCTGTTTGAATTCTGTGCTCCTTTTTCTGTTTTGTTTTGKTTTTTTCTTCCCCATTATCTTACTYTCAGCTCTCAGAGAAGCTGCTRCAYACAGCCAACAAAGGAGATTTCTCTGTTTGAAAGATTTGTTTCTTATCAATATGTAACTGATCTTTTTATCAAATATTAAAGAGTCCAAGCTCTGTTTTCATTTTTGCAATGCTTTYAAGACTTCTTCCCCCAATTAAATGATGGTTTATTAATTGGTTGATTTTTTTGTTTTTCTTTTCAGTGGACTCATTGGTCGCAGCTGGGCCATGGTGTTTGCTGCTGGAGGCTTCAAAGTGAAACTTTATGATATTGCACAACAGCAGCTGACAAGTGCCCTGGAAAATATTCGGTAGGTCACCTGACTTGAAATAACTGGGGTTGGAATGAAACGGTGGGATTTTTGTAATTATGAATGAATAGCCATATCTCGTTATTTCAGGGAGCACAGATTTTCAGCTTTGAAGAAGTCTTTAACTTAGAAGTGCAGATCCTGTTAAGATCAGAAGAACTGTGCTTCCAAGTGTCACTGACACTTCTGAAGAGAAATTTAATTTTTAATTTATTCAAGAGCTTAAGTTTAAATTAATTTCTTTTAAAATAATGCTTGCTACCATTAGGTTGTTTATAGGCTAGGTTTAAAATATATGAACATAAGAGTTTTTGCATAGAAAGGCAAGAAAGTCTCTTTCAAAGTGGAGTTAGGTTAAGATGGATTGCTGAGAATTACTGCTACAATTATTAGTATTTTGTAACTAGTTTTTAAACCCTTATACTGCTGTTTTTGAGTTCTGAAAGAACAGTTTGCTAATGTCATTGAAGATGCAATGACTGATCAGTTATAGTTGAAGTGGGAAGAATCTTTAGGAGTGCAAATTTGACGGTGTGAACATGACATTACTTGCACTGGTTGAGGCCAGCAGGCCTCCAGCCCTCTTCTGTTGCCCATGGCACTGKGAGTAAAGCCTCATGCTTTTTGCACTATAAGAGCCACAAGTTCAAGTCTTGCCTGTCTGCTCCCCTCCCCCAACCTTCAATGCCTACAAGTTAATTTTCTGTAAAATTACTCTTAACTAGATTTCTTCCAAGTATTTCTCTAACCTTCCCTTGAAGTGATATAAATCCTTCTGTGGCCTCTTTGCCAAAGGACTTTGTGTTCTCCAGGTTTACTGCTCGCTTTGTGAACAGCCATTCCCTTGTGTTTGTTTTGAACCTGGCTCCTCAGTTACTTTGATTGACCCCTAATTCTTGTGTTAGAAGGAACATGTGTGTTTGGTGCTATGCACCCTCTTCTTGCTGGGCATGGAAATACAGCTTTTATCTGCCTGTGAGACAGGGTGAAAGTACACTTGTAAAGCAATTCAGTGCACAACTTTAGGTTGCTGTATTGGCATTTAATGCTGAAGTTCAGATGACTTCACAATTAGCATCAACCTAAATGCATCAGCTCTCCATTCATTATGCTTGGGAGTGACATATGTCAGTTTGTGTGTCAGGTGTATAGGGTGTAAGGTGCTCCTAAAAGAAGATTTAGTGTGTTGCATCCTAATTGCTTTCTGTAACAAGTCTTAAAGCAAACAGGAGTGACTTCAAGAAAGCCTTGTATGTCAGTTCACTTGTTGGGGTTCAGAAGTTAAAGAGGATGTGATGTCTAGTTAGATTTGCTAAAAAATGCTTCATTAAAAAAGCCGGAGAAAATCTTGTTTTGTTTTATTTTAAATTTTTTGGATAGATGTTAATCAGACCAAACATCTCTGTTGTATCACCTAGATGACACAAACTTTTGGGTTTTCTTCAGAGTTGCTGCCAYAGTGGTAGCCATGATGAAATCTTGGATTATTAGGTGGCAGTTTTATGGTGTTCATTACAAAAGCCAGCACTTGTCCCAATTTTTTCTTTATCTAACAGCAAAATGAGAATTTTAGCCTTACAAGGTTTTCAGCTTGAAAGCGTGAAGCATAGAATGTCATGTGTAATAGGATAGAGTGCTTTTTGAGTGGATTTGTACTGTCCTGTGCCTACATGTGTTCTGTAGGAGTGCACAGAATCACTGAACGGGTCATATTGGAATGGAGCACTGGGGGTGATCAAGTCCAACCTTCCTGCTCAAGCAGGTTTCCCTAGAGTTCTGGGCAACCTGTTCCAGTGTTTAGTTAACTGCAGTAAAGAAATTCTTCCTTGTGTTCAGATGGAACTTCCCATATTCGAGTTTCTGCCTGTTRCCTCTTGTCCTATTGCTTGGCATCACTGAGAAGAGCCTGGTCCACCCTCTTGACACTCTGCCTTCAGATACTGATAGATATTGTTGTCTCTTCTTGAGGCTGAACTGGCTCAACTCTCTCAGCCTTTCCTTGTAAGAGAGATGTTCCAGTCTCTTAATCATCTTCATAGTCCTCTGTTGGACCCGCTCCAGGAGCTCCATGTCACTCTTGTACTGAGGAGCCCAGAACTGGACACAGCTCTCCAGCTGTGGCCTCACCGAGGCTGAGCAGAGGAGCAGGATCTCCTTCCTCAACCTGCTGGCAAAGCTCTTCCTAATGCATCCCAGGATCCCACTGGCTCTCTTGGCCACAAGGACAGTGCTGGTGCTCATGATGTCCACCAGCACCCCCAGGTCCTTTACTGCAGAACTGTTTTCCAGCCGTTCAGCCCCAGCCTGTGCTGGTGCCTGGGGCTATTTCTCCCCAGGTGCAGAACTCTGCATTTGCCTTTGCTGAATTTCAGCAAGTTCCTCTCTGCCCATCTCTCCAACTTGTCAAGGTCCGTCTGAAGGACTGCACAGACCTCTGGGGTGTTGGCCTCTCCTTCCAGCTTTGTGTCATCAGTGAATGTGCTGAGGAGGCATCTGCSCCTTCATCCAAGTCACTGACGGCAAGTTCAGTTCAAGGCAGGTTTTGCCTTTTATGTAAGATGTTCTTAATTTATAATTAACTTGTGTATTTTGTCTGTTGTGATACTCCAGTTAAAAAGCCTAGTTTCAGGCAAACAGTTTTTGTGATAAGAATACAAACTACACCATTTCTTCAACCACTATTTTAATAGTTGTATCTATCAAAATATGCTCAAACCTCTTTGCACTGATTACATAGCACACAACCTGCAGTAAATCACATGAGTTACTGAAATGATAYTTCTGTAACAGTTGGAGCTTGAGTAGGTAATGTGGGCACATGGGAGAGCAGAAGGGAATGTCTGTTGGAGCTGTTTGATAGAGCTGGTGACTATTTCTCTGAGCTTGATGTAATTTGCTTTCCTTTTTCCCTCCAAACAGCAAATACTTTTAGGGAAGTTTTTAGGCTTAGGAGTTTTGTGCTTCRGTTTGTTTTAGTATTGGAACATATTTATTCCACTCTAGTCTGCAGTCCACAGTCTTCTASTGTATGGAGGTACTGCTTATTAAGGAGAAACTGGAGTGCACAGATGACTATTTGTAGTTTCCTTTTTCCAAAAAAAAGAAAAGTGGGATTTGAGTAGTAAGCAACACTCACTTCTGAAAGGAGATGATACTTCGATGGCAGAAATTATACTTAACATACTAAAAGGCACATTATATAGTTGACTCATAACTCATTGCCTTTTGTATCAGTTTAAAACAACTCRGGGTTCCTTAATTAATTCATACCTCAGAGAACAGCAGGTAGGCAGCAGGACTGTGTAATCCTGCAAGAGGACTGGAATGAGTCTGAGATGKACATAAGATCATTGTGAAAACCTACACATATCTGTATGGAAAATCTGAAATGTACTTTGTAAATTTACTTGAAACACTTTGTTATGGGTAAAAGATAAGATTACAGTATGGAATTTGGATCTACTGAAACAAGTGAAAATGCGTGTCATGTTACCACAGTATCARTAGACCAGAAGCAGAAAGGAGAGTGTGCTTCTTAAGATCTAACGTGGTGAGATGTATTTACTCTACTGATCTACCCTTTGAGCAGCATGTAGCAGTCAGTGCCTGGACATGTGGAATGACTGCACATTGCATTGAACGGGATGTACCGGTGATGTGGCAAACCAGCGTCTGCTCTAATGGAACAACCTTCTSTTCTGTTGAAGAAACAAACTAGTGAACACCTTTGTACCACACTGGATCTATTGAATGCRTGCTGTAGTAGTCTGCCTTGAGAAATGTAATTTTTCATATCCAGCATGCTTTTTTCTGCATCAGTGTGATTCTGGTTTGAATGCAAGATTGCTAAGTTTTGAAATAATGAGAATTAGAAAAACAAGTGTCCTGTTCCTGAACTTAGTCCTGAAACATAGGATTCAGAAATGCTTTAGTGCATGCCCCTCTGCCAAAAATAAATTTATGATTCTTACAATGTGTAAACTTTTTCAAGTAGTTACTGTGCTATTGTTGTGAACATAATTATGCTGCTGATTAAGATTGGTTAATTACAAGGCTTGCTGGCTTACTCTTCCAGGCTGTCTTACAGGCCAACTGCCCTCAACTACCCAGCACTAGATGGTAATGCTGTAACTGGTGAAAGATTCTAGTTTTTGGGCTACAGTGCTGTCTGAACTTGTGAAGAATAGTATTGGTGTTTTCTTCTCTTTCTTCCCATCTTGTTGCTGTGGGCAATATGGTTGTGATTAAGGGGTGTTTAATGTTGTAAGTATTTGCTTTTTGCAACTGTGTTGAATACAAGGGCTGCCCAGTAGCTGCGGATAAAGGTGAGGCAAGTGGAGAGTGAACAAGTTAACTGTCAGCATTGTTTTCAGGGTCCTTCTGTAAAGACTTTTAGAGTAGAGTTTGTAACCAGGAGCATTCCAGGCATTTTCTGTGATTGGGAGTGTTCCCATAGGTTGGATGCCTTATCCTGAAGTAAATACTAGCCCAGTTTCCAGAGTGGTGTTGACGTTGGCAGACAAGTACAGCAGTAAAACTCTGGAGATAGATAGGCTCAAAGAGGAAATAGTATTTTGTTATGGACATGAATTCTTCATTCTTTAAAGACCTTACAGGTATTGAGTGAAACTCTCTGAGCYGCACACACAGCACAGCTGCTGAGTGAAGCCCTGTGTGCTATGGACATGGCTGCAATGAGCTCAGTCTCGGGTTTTCCCAGGGATATTCCCCTAAAAATTTAGGCTGCCTTGACTAAAAAGTCATCCAGTAGAGGTCAGTGATGCACTGCTCTGGGTGCAAACCTTTGTGCCTTAATGTATGGTAAGTATCAGGGAACACTGTTTTCTCACAGTTCTGTAGCAGTCTAATACCCCAGGGGAGTATAAATATGGTTCAGCATTTGAAAGACTTAACATTTATATGTGGAATAAAACTTCCACAATTAGTAAATTGGCAAAGGGTGTGAAAAATGAAAATTTCCCAGGAGGAAAGACCAAAATTGAAGTAGTGCACATAATCCCTACTTCATGCTTTAACTGATTTAAATACATGGCAAACATGGAGAGTGGTCAGGATAATAGGAACATTTTCTGTTTAGGAAGGAAAAAAAAAAAAAAAATCAATCCAGCTTCAAGTTCCAAAGATGAAGATGGTTAGTTTTGCAGGTTAACTAGGAAATGGTATTCTCAGTGCACRGTGTATTGTTAATAGTTTATGACAGCGAAACAAAAATGACAGGATGGTTATGAGTGGCAGAGGAGGAAAGATATGAAACACGAGATGGGTGCTGCAAACTTCTGTAAGACTTGGGGAAGAAAAAAAGAAGCTAGGTCTCTTATGACTCTAGCTTTTTTTAATCTCTCAGTTACCAATCATGTACTGTCATTTTGGAGAACCAGGGAGGATGAGACAAATGTAGTGTTGCAATGAGAGTGAACAAGAACTTCACCCTCTTTTTCAAAGGATGTAACTCTTTTTTTGGTGTTTTTAGTTTGGTTTGGGTTTTTCTTAAGCAATATATATAGCTTGTGAGCAAGAATATGCTGGATTTGGGCAAGAGCACCTAGGAAGTGATAACTTCTAATGAATAGATAGTTAAGACCTTTTGATTTCTTGGTGCCTTATCTTGCCTCACACAAGGTGTGAGGGAGCCAGAAGTTTGGATATTCTAGCTTAGGTGCACCTGTTTCTTTACATATGAAACACTGGCACCTTTATTGCGAGAAACCTTAAACACCAGATGAAGTTTCTGCCCAGCAAGCTGTGGTGTGTATACCCTGTGAGCTTGGGAAAGGGAGCTGAGGATTCCTGTTTCCTGTTCCTTGCCATGCAGATTGCTTAAGAGGTAGAAGTCTGTGCTTTTCAGCCATCCATTTGTTGTGTCATTAATGAAGCCAAGTAGGAAGAAGAAAGGATTTCTTTTTCCCTGCTGCTATTCATTAGCTCAATTTCCTCATTTCTTCAGGATGAGCAGTTTTTGCTGAATAATAACCAAAGGCTCAGAGGAAAGACTTGAGGTAACTGAACAGGTTTAACTGTGATAATGGCTACATAAAAGAGCTTTAGGTTGATTGTGATCAGACAGTTTAATCCCCCTTAAATTCTGTGGAAATTGTTCCTCTAAGTGGCTTATAATGGTTTTGAAAAATGGCTTGTTTTTTCTGGATGTTCAAGGGCTTCAATCTGTAGAGACCTTTTCTGAGAAAGTGGCATGTCCTGTCCCAGCTGTGGTGTGTACTTGAGCATTCATTTCAAGTTTAGTATCTACTTGAATTTTTTGACACTTGTTTTGTTGTCATTAAATAACCCCAAAATGTAGTGGCGTGGGGTTTATAGGAAGGACTCTTGGCTGTACTGAATGTATTTATTTATTTCTGTGCAGGTAAAGAGCTGTTCCTGTAGTGAGGCTTTGTATCGAAAGAGCTGTTTGTAAAACTCAATGAAATAYATTAAAGGGACGTTGCTTCCTATTAAATATGAACAGAAAAAAACTCTTGCTGATTGTGCGCCAGTTAAAACAAGTTTGAGGTGGTGACCATCTTGCATCTAGGAGTTAATCTTAGAGCTGTCTGTTCTTGAAAAGAGGAAAAAAAAGATGGGGGAGGAAGGAGAAATGACTGAAATTAGCTTTGTATTTTTGAATATAAATGTGTGCAGCAGCATGGCAAATAGTGTAGTACCTCGTTTGTGAAGTAGGTTTTTTTAAGTAATATTGGCTTAACAATGATAAAGTGTTTAAATGTGTCTGTGTTGTTTCTGTCAGCAAACAAATGAAAGAGATGGAGAAGTCGGGATTCCTGAAAGGAGCTTTGAGTGCGGAACAGCAGTTGGCTCTCATTAGCGTTTGTACAGACCTGAAGGCAGCAGTAGAGGGTGCTACTTTCATTCAGGTAAGTAAAGATTTGCCATTTGCCAACTCTTAGCAAACAGTTTAGAAAGATGATCAAAAGCTGTGCTATGCAGTAGGTGGGCAGTGGAGAGTTCAACATCCTGACCCCCATAAAGATGTAGTTGTGCTTGCTCTTTCTAGCTTAGTATCCTGACTTGGGAGATCATGCCTCTTTGCAGGATTTCTTACACTAGAGCCYTTGCAAGTTTATTCTGAGTTCTGGGGAGAGGCTGTTAGCTAAGATGGGAGGGAATTGCTGATTTCCATATAGAAAGACTGTACTTGTTAGAAAGATGAATGTGATGTGAAGGTGGGCATGCCAGATTATTGCTTAGGGAACACCTTATACTGTAGAGCTGGGTCTAAAATGTGTTTTCTCCTCTCCGGGTACCTAGAGAAGACAGGGAATCTATGTCTGAAGTGACTTCTGTTCTGACTGAGGGAGTGCTGTAGCAAAACACAGCTATCCCAGAGTGTTAGAGTACTAAAACCAGCGTTTGATACACAGGTTTGGAAYCTGTGCTGCTAAGTAAAATTTGAGTGAGGAACAAGCTGAACTACCTTATGGTTTGTGGCTGCTTAACAACTATTTAGTTAAGCACTGGAYTGGACATAGTGCAGAGAATAGGCTAATCTGGGGCCATTTCTGTGATWGTGTATGAATGAGTTTTTATTAGGATTGGCRTCTTCTACTCTACATGGCTCCCCAGTATTATTCCCGTGTTGTACCATTACCTGTCTCTGTATGTGTTTGTGCTGTACTCAAGAGTTTTCAACATACACTGTTTCAGGCTGTAAATCTCACAGTCTGATCAGYTGCAACACAACCCTAATAACAAATTGAACTCAAAGAGCACAAACTTCCAGACCTTTTCTTCCTCCCAATTTGGTTAAGTGAGGAGAAGAGAATGGGAGGCAGGACAAAGCCTCACACAGAAGACAAAATGTGAATGTACTCTAGATTTTTATAGTGRTACACTGTTTTGTGTTCATTGCATTTCCTACTTCTACTGAGTTTAATTTGAAAATTTATTGTCTAATCACTCAGTCCTGTAAAGTCCTTCTACAAATGCTTATGGTTGTCATAATGATGGCCCACTCAAAGTGTATGAGCTAACTTTCAGGTCATTTAGGAATGGAGGCAACAAAAGGCACAGCTRTCTATGAAACAGCACTGGCCAGCCTATTCCAGTGAGTAAGAACTGACTGTTCTTCCTACCTTCTACTTGCTCTCTCTTTGCGAGTTACTGTCTGTGAAAGGATCGTTTGTCTGCCATGTGCCTGGTTAACTTTCTGAAGTCTTTTGTTGCAGTACTTGTAGGCATTCACACAAACTGCATCAGCAGCATGATGCCTGTGCTTGTTTCTTCCTTTARAGAATTCTACTTGGTCTCTGAGTTGGGAAATCACTCTGTAAAGTTGCTTTTTTCTTCCCTAATGTTTCTTCCCTTTGATTCTTCTGATTTATGTGATACTCATTCGGAGCTACCTTTTTCTCTTGTTCAATAAAGACATGAGGCTTACAGGCTTACTGTTGAGATCTTTTCTGAAATTCCCTTAGAAGTTGAATCATGATTGCCACTCTTCTTTTTAGTACCTAAACAGTGTACATTCAATTTCTTTTCAAGTGAGAGGTTGTGTATTATTATTACTGTGTTGGGTATTTTAGCCATATCAAAACATGCCTCACTACATAGTTCTGTTTCCCTTCTCCTCTGCTTTGTGAGTTCTTCAGCTTCCTTCAATTTCAGACAAATCATGGCAGTCTCCAAGACTTTAGACTTCAGTTTCCTACAAGGATGAGAAGGCAAAGCAGAGCAGGTAAAAAGAAATCCCTGTTCTGTGTTTGTTTTCCAGATGATCCTTCTGTACTCTTATCTTTTGATCCTATGGATTCTTCTCTAAGCATTTTGAAGAAAGAGAAATAATTTTTTAATTATTCTATCTATAAATTGTGAGGGGGTGATGGTGTCTCCTTTGCCTTATTTTCACAAATTTAACAGTCTTGCATGGCTATGTTCATTTGAGTACCACATCAACTTTGTGAAGGCTGTCTTCTTGTTTTCAGTATTCTCGGAGTTCTGCTTGTCTTCTTTTGCTGTTCCAAGCATTTCTTACTACCTGGTATATCTGTATAATGTCTTTACTTTCTCTGTATGGTACCTGTAAGGATATGATCCTTCTTAGTGCCAACTTTGTATCTCTTTCGCATTTTGACTTCTATTTTACCATATTCTTTTAAAGCTGAACACGGCTGTGATGGAATTCCTGGCTCTTGTTGCTGTCAGGGATGTTGAGTTTTAGTGTGCTATTGGTCCTGCTAGAGAGGCTCTTTGGCAGTAGGATTTTTGAGCAAGGTCTTGCATGCCACATCAGATTAAATAAGGGCTGCATCCTTCCCCGCCACTATCAGTGAATCTTTGAAATGGGCATTGGGCAAATGTTGCAAAATCAAAATAATTTTATGTTGGAAGGAACCTTTATGTCATCTGGCCCAACCCATTGCAGGACCAACTTGCACATAATTTGTGCAGTTGAGTTTTGATAAACACTTCTGCTCTCTTTGGGTAACTTGTTAAAATGTTTGATTACCCTTGTTGTGCAACTTTTTCTCCCATGTCTAATTGGAATTTCTCGCAACTTCAGTCTCTTGCCTTCTGTCCTACCAGTCTGCACCTCAGAGAGCCTGTGTGTTCCTTTCAGGTAGTTGAAATCAGTGGTGTTGTGTTGGTTGTCACCAAACAGCAACAAGGTACCTGGGTAACTCCAGCTTTCTGCTGCCATTTTGTGTTCCTTAGCCCACTTGATGTCTCTGAGCATGTATTTRTCTAGTATATAAATAGAAATAAACTAAATAGCTACAGTATGCCCATGGATAACAACTTTTATGTGTGATATATGGTTAGCACTATTTGTATCAACTTATCAAGTCATAGCATTAAAGTTCCATTTGATTCAAAGTGTTAGCAAATACACAGTGGAAGTGGGCCAGCAACTTATTTTAAATAGACTTTAATTTTCTCTTGAAAGAARGGTGGTGGAATAGAATGAAACAATCTTAATTCTAGCTCACAGACATATTTCAGCAATGAGCAGACTTGCTGAACCATATTAATCATAAGAAATGTTGCTTAGTGGAGCTTTAAACCCGGAAGGATAAAATGTATGAATTGTAACTTACAAGTGTGAGTGTTCTGACTGTAAGTTACTTAGAAAATAAAATATTGGTTGCATTGATGTTAGTTGACTATAGAGGACTCAATTTTCGTGCTTAATGGTATATCCTACTGATTGGCTTRTTTGAAAATTTTCATGAGAACTGCATTTCTTTACCCTGGATTTCTGTTGGTTAAACCTTAACTTCTTTTCAAATTTGACCATTGTAGAGTAAGTCCACTTAAAGCTTTAAAAAACTTTTGATGTTTGCTCTCCGTGAGTAAATTCTTCAGACAGTTGCCTTCTATGTAATTTTCATAGGGCATAACTTSGAAGTTTTAAAAGGTTATATACTCCCTCTCCTGAGCATTTCCATGAAGTAGCTTGTCTTGATTAGTGTGCTTTGCATCAGAAGGAAGCTTCAGAAGAAAATCAGTCCGTATTTTGCTCTCAACCTGAGTATTCACACAAGTTCTCAGAACTTGCGTATGCTACTCAGAGTAAGTGCATAATCTGTAGCATTTAGGTGAATGTACACTGSAAGTTTCTACATCACTGAAAGCTTTAACTCTGAAATAACTTTCCCATTAGCTGAAAATTCCATGGAGATAAATTGTTGGATATGTTTGTATTGTAATTCCCTGGCATGGGACTGTCATGGCTGAGCTAAATGTTTTTTACTACTGTGCTTTTAGCTTTTCCTGCATAAATATATAATGACTTTTGTCTTCTGTCCTTATGTGGCTATTGGGTATTAAACATCTTAGTACTCCTTTGAATATTAAAACCAGATTTGAGTGGATATGCTTCTAGTTCATAAATAACATAAACTGAGTRGAAGTCAGTGCAGCACACTGGTGTGGGCTCTTACCACAGCACTAGTAAAACAAAACTAGAGCCTTTTTAATTGAATCATTTACTAACTGAACAATAAAGTTTACTAGCTGTCAGAGGAAGGTAAGATGACTAACTATTGGTAAGATGTTACTCTTGACACTTTAGCTGCTGTGTATTCTGGTGAGTTGTGAGGACTGGCTGGGTTGGTTGAAGGTGGACACAAAAGGTGACAGAGAGGTGATCTCTGAACCCCTCTGTTGTGTGGTGGCATTGAACAGAGAGGACTGTGAAGTTAAGCTTTTAACTTACACCTTGTGCTTTTGAAGTATTTATTCTTTTTACTTTTACAAGAACTCTGCCTAAAAGCCTTAGAACAGTATCTTCATTTCCTGCCCACCCCTTAAAAAAGAGAGGATATTCTGCCCTGTCTCCTCTTCCTCCCAAAGACACCTGCAGACAGMCTATTGATCTGGTGATAATGACACTAAGAGATCTTCAACCTGGTATCTTTTAGATCTTGCTAGCTCTTTCATCTTTTCCAGTTAGACATAATTTAAAAAAAAGTGTTAACAGCTTTCAAAAAGCTTGGTGGTGCCTCGGGGTGCAAAACTAGCACTGGTTTTGGAGCTTTGACAACAGGTGTCTTGTGTCTCTGGTCATAAAAATTAGTCTTTGACTGTCTGTTACTGGTTTCTACTCATAGCTTTTGTTTGACTTTCCTGACAGCTTTCAAGAGCCCTTTTAGTTCTGGGAATGAAGGCATGTCTGCAGACCGTGGTGAAGATGTCTTCAGCTKCCCTGAGCTCATAGGCTGGAAGACCATACCGGTTTGGAGGCTGTGTTAGTCACATACCTGTGTATA
This sequence comes from Malurus melanocephalus, assembly GCF_030028575.1. Classification (NCBI taxonomy): domain Eukaryota; kingdom Metazoa; phylum Chordata; class Aves; order Passeriformes; family Maluridae; genus Malurus; species Malurus melanocephalus. The sequence goes on along the minus strand of NW_026623325.1, from coordinate 1,288,837 downwards.
AACAAAACTGCTGGCAGGCAGAGTGTGCAAGCATTGCAGTAACATGGCTTCTTCTGAATTGAGCCCTGGACAGACAAACATGGGTCTGTTTGCTCTCAGCTGGGCAAATATAACCTTAGGCCTAGTTTTACGCTACTGAGCTTAAATGCTGGCCTGAAGCATCAAAAGTTGTGTTTTGGATTCTGAGGGAACAGGTTTTAAGCATGTGACCTAACTGGCTGTCTTTGTAGACATTTTGAGAAAATTTCTTTCTAATTTTAGGGATTGAAACAATCAGATCTCTTTGCTGTAAAACATTTTATGAAGTCACTGTCTGAGTTGAACTGAGACATGATGTTTAGGTAAACAGCTTGCCAACGTCACTGCAGTGGTACTGCTGCTGAAAGGACTTAGGTCCTTTCAAATTTTCTAACATACATTTTCTACCTATTTTGTTCTGAATACTAGTACCTTTGCAAATCCTGATTTTTTTCTACTAAAGGTTGAACAGACACTTGGAATTCAGTAATTAATTCTGAACAGTATAAAATGGCAGCAACGTGGTATTTTTATTGCTCAGATTCTTTAACAGAYTATGTTTATGAAACGTAGGAAAGTACAAAATGTTTCCATCCAAATGCTGTATTTCACCTCAGTGTTGTTTGCTTGTGCAGTATCATGTGGTYGACAGTCTTTCATGTCATTCAAGAGGTAGTGATTTATGAAGCATCAGATTTCACACTCCTATGAGCTCATATGTTCAAGACAAACAAGGAGTCATCACTCTAGATCTAAAGTGATTTATAGCCCTAAATTATTTTTTTTTAATTAGATTAGCCTGAAAGTGATGATTTTACAACTGTTTTTACAAGAAGCTTCCTCATCTACTGATGAGGCCAAAGTCAGGCAGGATCAGTCAAACCGAGACAGCTGTCAACAATATGTTAACCTGTTCTTGAAATTCTCTTGTGGTGTGATTCCTTCTCCTCCCACATTCAACATTTTACTCCAGTGCATACATAATCCATAGAAAGTCTGTAACTGAAGGCCTGGGTTGTGAAGCCTCTATGCCTGTATTTAATTAATATTTTTATAATTGTATCACAGGGTGATAATGTGGCCCTGCCATTCCTTTTCTGACAAATGGCCAGTTTCCTTTTCAGTTAAAGGAGTTGCTGTCTTTATGCTTTCTTATCCTTGGCTTGCAGGATGGCAGTACTTAGAAAGGCAGTTCAGGTTCAAAATAAAAGTATTGAGAAGGTTGACAAGGGTTGACAAGGTTGTGTAGCTTGTTTTTGGGCTAACTAGAGCTGGTTTACACCTAAGGAGGCTTTTGTTGACAAAGATATTTTTGTTAATGATTTAGAATTTGCTTATGAACTTGAAACCCTCTCAGAGGAAGTTGTGTACCCATTTAGYGGAATGAGAATCTGTTGTGGGAAAGGGGCAGACAGCCTGATAAGCTTCTGTATATCCTACTGGATTGGTTTCTGCATCACATCCAGGTGTTTGAGGGGTTTTGTGGTGGTTTGTTTTGGTTTGGTTTTTTCTGGTTTCTCATTTTAAGTGTTCAAAATCCTGACACTGCACTGAAAGGTGTGCAACAGCCTGGGGCCTCCTTCTGTAACAGCTGTGTGTGTGTCTCATCCCAAAGCCATGCAGGACTGCGTGTGTCTCCTGCCCAGCTGCTCTCCCTGCCCTTACCCTCAAGGAAGGAAGCAACACTTTATAAAAGRAAACTGAAGTACATATGTTTTCCCTCCACTATCTTTGAAGTTTGAAATAATTATTTTTTGTTTGTCACCTTGTCTTAATTAATGTCTTGGTATACTGTTAGATCCACACACTATCCATCTCTAAAGTGCCTCAGAATATGCATCTGAAACTATTTTCTAGAGGAGCATGATGATAAAATCCAAAATACTTGAAGTCAAGTTTTTGTATTTTAAATATGTAATGATTTTGAATTTTGTGAAACTATCARACCTCTTCAATGTATGCAAAAATAGATATTTGAGCCAAGTTTGAGCCAAGTAACATCASAAGCAAAATTGATGCTCTGATTTAATAACTTGTTCTGATATTAAAAATACAGTGATATGTCTCTGCTTGTTTCAGTAGGTGAACTTCCAGCCTCTGCAGTCCAAATGTGATGTTTTTTAATTGCAGGTGGCGTAGTTCCCCAGTTCATGTGTGTGACTCTTGTTTACTGAGTAGAGTGCACTTCAGCGTCTGACGTGGAATACAGTAGAAAAAAGCTCAGGTTTCCTTAGTGGAAGGTGGATCTTTACTCTTCCAGAATGGAAATACACACCTAAACCCTGCAGGAGCAGAACAAACTAGCATGTCAACACAAAAACCTGAACAGAAACCATAATGGTTAGGACTGAAATCTTAATGATAGTGGCGAGCATTTCAAACACTCTTTTGCTTAAAATATAATTAGATGTGGATTCAATAAAATGGTGGCAATGACTGAAACAGCAGTCTGTGTGCAAGATGGACCAAATAGATGGAATTTTGTTTTAATAATTTCAGTAACCTCAACTTGGCCAGTGATAGTGGGGAAACATAACTGGTTGTTAAATTGCATGGTTTCATTTGCAGAGAGCTGATTTTAGCATATACTTCTTTCAATGAGTCTTTTACAAGAATCCTTTATTGTAATATTTAGATGTGGTACAATTCTATGGAATAGGTGTATTTGACTGTGCAGTTGCTATCTATACATGGTCATAATGATTATGACATCTCTATTTCATTTAATTAAATTTGCAGCTCTGCTTTTCAGGTGTTTTTAATGTCTCTTAAACAGCATTCAGGTTATGTGTATAAAAATCTAGAGGTCCCAGCTTTTTGTAGTGTTATGTTAATCAGGCTTTCTTTTAGAAATAAAACATTCTGAAGTCACTTATTAGATTGAAAGTAAAACAGTTAAGCCTGTCTTTTCTGAGAGGTTCTTTTTCCAGTGGATTATAACTAGATAAGATAATGGAAGTGTTTGTAGAAACGTATTAGGTACCAAGCTTTCAGAAATTCTCCTTTTCTGAGATGCAGAACTCTTTGTCCCTTAATCCTGTGAAGTTCTTTATATTCCCACAAAAAGCTGGACATAATGTGGTTCCTGTTGCAGGAGTGCTGACAGTCTGGGTCTAGCTTGTGGGATAGTTTGGTGCTTTGAAATCWGCTGCTACAGCCTCATTCCATGAGAGGAGAGGATTGCTTTTGCTTGATTCTGGGAACTGTTCTGCAGGAGTGCCTTAAAAATGTCAGCTAAATCACAGCATYGACAAACTGAGGCTCCTTAAAATGCTGTAAGTTTTATGTGTGTGTAAAACAGAGCAGGGGCATGTGGCACATTTGGAGAYGCTCACTTAACTGCAGAAGATGAGGATCATTCTTGTTGCAGTCAAAGTGGTCATGGCTTCTAAACAATTTACCTGCTGCTTAAAACCTTATTGAATTTACTGGGAAAAGGGAAGTCACAGAATTCTTGAAAATAATTTTTTACCTCAGTTATGGTTGGGCAAGGGCACAGAGTGCTCTTGCTGTAGCAGCTGCAGGATGTCAGTGAAATGCAGTTCTTGGGGGTTATTAGGTGGTACAAGATGAAGGTTGGGGGGGGAATGGCTGCCTAGGGTGCTCTGGCACACAGTGCAATTTCTCAGATTAATTGAGGAGCCAGTTGAACACCTATCGGTCAGGATAGCAGGACCACCAGTGTGGGAGAAATTGTCGTACATGTCTGCTATGGACCACTTGATCAGGAAGAAAAGACCTTCTGAATCCCATGATATGGATACAGTCCTAGAACGAAGAGGGGTCTAGGACAGCTCAAGATGGGTGTATCTTCACTTGCAGGAATGTATATTATCATAAATCTTCATATTAAGATTGCCAGAGAAGAAATACTTTCKTCTTTATGTTTTGAATTTGCAGCAGACAACATGTAGTCAGGAGGCAGGAATTAACTGTTGTGCAGCTGTAGCTTTTGGACTTTATTCAGCAATTCCTGATGCTGGTGGCTACCATCAGACTTCATACTCATTATTGGGAAGGCTTGGTGCTCCCTGTGAAAGCATCTCTAGATGATCTTACAGAAAGTGGCTTGCTTGTTGCTGAGTGGTTGCTGATCTTTGACCTTCTGCATGCTAGTTAAAATATCTGGCTTTTATCTTATACTGCCATCTTATACTGCTTGTGTAGGATGTTTACTTATTTATTACTTATTACACATACCACTGTGTTGCGGGGCTTTGCTTTAGGCCATGTTTTGTTTCTTTTGCCTCCCAGTACTAAACTGCTTAGTAGTGATTCTCATTGATAGTATARGAAAAAGGTGTTTTGCAAGATAGTGTTTTGGGGAGTATTTTCCTAGAAGGTACAGAGGAGTTGCTACTTTGGTGTATTTGAGAATAGATGGGAAGAACCTCAGTAGATGCCAGCATTTAAATCTAGGAAAATGAAGTTGTACGTTTAGATGAGCGTGGATGCGTGTGGGAGCACAGATGGTGGATGACATGGTGAGAAAAGCCTATACAAAAACACAGAGACATTGGATTTAAACAGGTAAAGCTCACTGGCTTTCCATGTATTGGCATTTCAGGGGTTGTGTCATGTGAATGTAACTTCTTTATTAGGGGTGACTAGATCTCAGTCACCATGTGGTGTATCAGTTTGCTAGGGAGGGAGTCTAGTATGTGTTTATCTTTGTGTAGTTCCTTAAGAGTTCATAAACTGGTTTAAGTAGCTGCTATGTGTTTTCTGAATATGTATTTGAATAGTTTAATTGCTGTTGCCTTTAAGCCTTTAATTCAATACAAGACTTCCAGGAGATGGGGTTTTAAAAATTAACAGCTGTCATATTCTAATTAAGCTGTTAAGAGATGTCTAGTAAAGTTTTATTGGAAGTCAGATTAGTAGCAACCTTGTTTAGGTGACCAAGCCTTGGAATAAAGGTGTACTGTTCACTGCAAATGAGAAGTATGATCTCCCCTAAGAAAAGGGCGCAGAATATACAGTGTCACTTAAAATGTGTACTGGTGCGTGCTAACCTTTTTGCACTGATTCTTTGAGAGAAACTGTGGTAGCTTTAAACCCATATCTTATCTGCTCTCTGTTTGATCTTCTCTTTCTCAGGGTAAACAGAATAGCTTCAGACCTCTCCAGGCTCCATAACTGACAACAAGTGAGGTTCCTGTTTAATGGATTGTTTAGAGCTTAATTTTCCTCCTGTTCTTCTGGGAATTGGTGTCTCTGAGAAAATAATTGCATGCTTGAGAACAGAAACTTTATTGCAGTGGTCCAACAACCTGAATACAATTGTGACACTATACAAGAAACTCCAAGCAAATGGCCCATTCAGAAACCTTACGTAACCGTGGCAGGTTTGAGTTTCCAGCAGATTTGAGTTTGCCTTTTTTGATTATCATCTTATGTGAGAGCAGGCTTAGAGTTTCAAGTTCACAAACCTATTCAGAGCAGCTCTTTTATTAGCTTGAACAGTATCTGYAGCGTTCTCGTCATCTTTGGCTTCACTAAAAGAAACCATTTACACCTAACCAACAAGCAGGGATTCTGGAACTATCAGCAGAGTATCATTTCGTTTTGATAAGGCCATCTAATACTTTGGGCTCTATCTGGAGTTCTTAAATGACCCTGTTTATCTCTTCTGCATCATRGAACCTTTAGTACTGTTCCATGGAGCTTATTTTTTAAGACTTCAAATTACTTTTAACCCATTTATTGATTTAAAAACTCTGGCCCTGGGCATTCCTGCCACAGAGTCTGTCTGAAGCTGAAAATATTAAATGTAAATTTTTGATTGTGTCAAATATGCAGTCTTTTTCCCTAAACTTGCCATGTGCAGTTCAGCATAAAGAATCAAGGACTAACAAGTGAGAGAAGGTAAGAGTTGGAAAAGTACAGGTATTTTCTATGTGTTTTAAAGGGAAAGCTGAGGTTTTGCAACTTTGGGATCCTGTTTGGATTTTTTAGAACTCTGCCAAAAACTCTAGAAAACAAGCTGGCCTTGTTCCTCCATTTTCTTCTCATAAACCAAAGTCTTTTGTGGGACCCACTATAGTTATTATCCCACATCCTTCTCCTTCTAAACTAGTGGATCTTTTCATGCTCTCCTTCAGGCAGCTCCTGRAGATAATTTTGGAAATCTAGCAGACTGCTAGTTGTGGGTCTTGGCTCCTATATGTGAAATTTCACACAATAATGTAGAGCTGAACGTGCTCAATAGCTTTGGGAGAAGTTTTGATACCATCCATTCTACTTCAGAAATCTTTCTCAGTGACCCTCACACTTAAAATGCTTAAGTATCTTCATTCATTTCAACTCTGRGAATTGTTTCAGCACAAATTGCAGAGCTGTACCTTGGAATCTCCTGCCATAGTTCTGGAGATTGTAAGTTTGTCTTCTTTTGAAATACACCTGTTCATTTCCAACTTGTCTGAGAGAGAATACTGACTTTTATCCTGTGAGATTCTCTTTAACAAAAAAAGAATTGGAGACCAGGTCCTATTCCTCAGTATTTTGTTATCTCCCTGTGTGAGTAAAAGTGTGTTATTTTAGACAAAACAGAATCTTTGCATTTGTGTTAGATCTCCTGTGGGGTATGGTCGTCAATCTTCTGCTGTACATAAACTCTTGGGCTTTCAATTTCTTTAGCTGAAMGATATTTTTGTGTTAATGGTCATTGGTATATCCAGGCTGATTAAAATAGATGGTTTGTGCTGAATTCCTGGGTGTCAAGGTGGGATCARTGAAGTCTGAAATTTATGGATAGATGCTATTGAACAGCATGACTTCTAATACTGGTTTGTTTGGTTTTTTTGTTTGTTTTATTCCAGGAATGTACTCCAGAGAACYTGGAACTGAAAAAGAAGATTTTTGGTCAGCTAGATCTTATTGTGGGTGACAATGTTGTCTTGAGCAGCTCGACCTCTTGTCTCTTACCCAGCAAATTGTTCACWGGCCTTAAACATGTTAAGCAGTGCATCGTGTCACATCCTGTAAGTATGATGGCATGTTTCCTTTTTGTGTAAACTGCATCCCAAGCTCCTTCCTGCCAACTGAAAGACACAGAGAAGTGTTTAGAGCACTTGTGTGACATAGTTAGTGTGCAAGGGCCAACTTTTAAAAAAACTTGTAGATTGGTTATTCTATGAGCAGCAGCACTAATCTACAAAATTGAGAGGATGTAGCATGTTGCATAGTATTGGCTCAAGATATGTTCTGTGTGAGCTGTTGTGCTGATATTGTGTGTTTCTCACACTACTGGCTTTCAAAATGTAGCAATTCTATGTTTTGGGTACAAACTCGTAACACTGCTGCTTTCTTCTTCTGTCATTGTTAGCCTTTTCTAGTATTCTTTTTCAGCTTGTGCTGCGTAGCAGTAAGAATCCAAGCACTGAACTGCACATGCTTGTCAGGTAATATTGATTAAAGACAGGAAATTTAAACTCTGGTTTCTTTAGACTTGTGATGCAGAAGCAGTATACCTGAAAGAGGAATCAAGGAATGATGAAAGGGACTAAATTGGACTTGGAGATGAATCTGCATGCTTTGTGACCAACTGGGACAGGACAGTGATGCAAAAATGGAATGACTAGAAGTTGCAGCAGCACCTCAGAATGGTCAAGGGCACTTGTGAGCTTCTGTAGAGGTCTGTTTGGAACTGCCAGACAGCAGTTTATCACATGAAAGAGCATTTTATCTTGATCACTGTAATTCTTACTGCTTCTGTTTTCCACTACTCAGTAAGCTAATGAATTTGTTAGCCCAGTGTTAGTTTGTGGTCAACTGATCAGCTAAAAGGTCAGTTTGAAGAAAGGTGAAGCAAGTCTCTGGTCTCTGCAATTTGGTAACTGCATGGTGTCTCTCCAGGGCATCCCTCAGGGTGTAAAGCAAATATCAATTCCCTGGGCATGCTCAAGAGCACTTTAGTGTAGTGTCTCTACAGCTGCCTGTAGCCAAATGCTGTAGTGTCAAAGCATTTGGTCAGTGCCTTTCTGAGACCTCTCCTCCACCACCACCATTGTGCCTTGGGGTTGACTGGGTGGCAGGAGGAAGAAAAGGATTAGTTTAGTTTGTTTCTTCATAGTAAGTTTTCAATCCCTTTCAGTTATAAAAATAATAAAATTTCGAAGTATGTATCTGTGCCTAGATCTAGCATTTCTCCAGTCTAAAATTCAGTAGTTCCTTAGCTCTTATTTCCAGGGTTGTAATTTTCTCTAGTGCAAGAGAAGAGATAATATGTCTTAACATTTCTATATTTCTATATAATGTCTCATAACATTTCTATATTAAGTAATGATACAATTTCTTTTTTCGACCAGTTCCTGTTTGACTGTCAGTCTTTGATTTTTCTGTACTCTTTGTTACTGTTTTCCCATGTTGGTCTGTACCAGTTGACTTTGTTTAGTCTGAACTGCAGTCTTTATAGGATCCACTCCTGAAACCAGGTTTTATCAGATCTGGAAAGGTAGCTAGTCTCTGTATGAACATTTTCTACTTTGCTGTTGCAAGGATATATATTTTTTCAAAGCAAACTCTTTAGAGTGTCTTAAAATGTCTAATTGTTCCAAAATGTCTTTGCAGTCCARCTGAGAGTGTTTTCTCAGTAATCTCAGCTTTACTTAGCTGTACTGAGTGTACCAAAGAATCTGTGACCCAGTGTGCTCTTCCAGAGGCGTTACTGCATCTGCATCAGGAAACATGCTTGGTTTGTAGGAGTTGTTGGCTTTGGGTGCTGGTTTGTTTTTTTTTATTTTTTTTTTTTTTGTTTGGTTTGGTTTTTACTGAAATCTTGAACACAATAGTAGGATTTGGTGGCTGCAGGAAGCAAGCAGCTCTGGAAGACACTGAAAACAAGTGTGGAATTTGAATGACAGAAAAATTAAAAGCTAAAGTTGTAGAGCCTCTGCTGCAGGTGAGGGTGTTGAGGTGAAAGGAAATGAAGTGCTCACAGGGCAGAAGTAGCTCATCCCTTTGTTTAACATGGTTCAGAAATTAGAAAAAAGAAATGAAATCCCATAGATGCATGATAGAAATGCACACAATACTTGCAAAACAGATATTACCATGAAAAACAGCCCTTCTCTGAAGGCAGTTTCAGGCAGTGTAGAGGTCTACTGCAGAATGGTTCTCTTGTCATGTACAGTAGGTCACACAACTAGAAATGTAGAGCTAGAGGAGATTTGTGCCATTGACTGGAGTCCTCTGTTGTACAGGAAACCCTGTAATCAAATTACTTTAAAACTGTATTAAACTCTCTCTGTTAGACTTTTTTTAACTACGCTACTCCTGTTAGAAATTGTTTGTGTGTTCTTATTTTTTTCCAGTCTATTAACATTCCATTAAAATTAATATTTCTGTTTGTTGTCAGCTTTTGTGCAACTAAATTTGTTTTGGTGTTTTCTTTGTTGTCTCCTTTCTTAGCTGTCACTTTGTTAGACTAAGGTGACCTTCTGTTTCCTGATATACTTCTCATTTTTAGAAAATTTCCTCATTCCCCATTTCATCTATGTTCTACCACTTTCATTTTTTGCCTACATCTGTTATCTCACTCCTAAAAAATTCTCTTCTTGTGTCTCCTCAGTGTGCGTATGAACATACCCATGTACTCCCTGTGCCAAATTAATGAAATGGAATATTTCAATAAGATCACTGTCAATGCTAATCTTTGAAGAAATTTTTAATAGACTCAGTCTCTCTCAACAATTAACTTGTCTTCTTTCTGACTGGAACCTGTGATCTACTTAAGGGTTAGAAAAACCTCAGACAGTGCTTTGGTGCTTGCTGTGTTTTGGGTCTTGCTGAGTTGCCTGGGACCATTGAATGGTGTCCATCTGCCACACTGATCTCAGCACTGGTGGTGGCAACTGCCAAAGAGACTGATGGGAGAGAGGCTGTGTTGGGACACAAGGGCCTCCAAAGGGAACGAAGTGTGTTACATCAGTAGTTAGAGCAGATGTGACATATGTCAGATTATGTGTTGGTCAGACCCTGCAGGAWAGGGAACCATGTAAATCCTGCAGAGAAAGATCGTGCAGAGAGGAAAGGTYGCTTGCACATTGCTGTCACTAAGTCCTCTACTTGCATTTACAGGAGCACAATTGAGAGTAATTGACTATAAGGGAACATGATGAAAAWATCAGGACTTAATTATCATCCTTTAAATGTTAGTGTTATTCCTGGTAGAAATTTATTGTATGTTTGTTCCTTCTATTGCCTGGAACTAGATGGAGAGCTGAATTTAACACCTTTAAGAGTACAGCTGAAAGACAGTTATGCTCTTTGGAAAGGGCATGCATCCAATATTGTCTGTARCACTATGACCCGAAGAACTTTTAGCTGTTTGTAGGATGCTCTTTAGTTTTTTTTGGTTTTTACTTTGAAAATACATTACACAAGAGTCTTGACTTGATGAGAAATTACATTTGGAAAGAGTCAGGGAGAGGTAATTTTTTTTTCTAASTACAGTGTTTGAAGGTAACCTGTTCTGCAACATTTTCAAAGTATGTTTTATGTCATATCTGTTACTGTGTTTAGCATATATTTACAGGCTTGGGCCAGTAGCAGCTTATCTGTTAAGTGTTTCATCTTACAGGTGGTGTTTAGCAATACTTTTGTTTTAAAGCTCCSGACTGTGTAACAGGAAATGCCTTGCTTTATTTTGAAGACAGGTGGTGACCATGTCTTACAACAACAAGCAGCCTGAATAGTGAGAAAAGTTACTGAAGTCAATATAAAGTCTTCTAGTACTGTTTGAGTGAATCTCCATTAATTTTACTGGGGTTAAACAGAGTTTGATTTAGTGCAAGTTTAGTTTTTTAAAAAAATTAATTCATGYTGCACCAGCTTTTATTGGACTGGTGAAGTCTTTCAAGGTCTGAATATCAGGCTTACTGTGTTCACTGGAAATTATCCAAGCTAGTGGCAGCTATAAAGATGTTTTATGTTGATGGTTGATGTTCTTCTTTTSTGTTTCTTCTTGAGGTAAATCCACCTTACTTTGTGCCATTGGTTGAAATTGTTCCTCATCCAGAAACAGATCCTTCAACTGTAGAGAAGACATATGCCCTGATGAAGAAGATTGGTCAGTCTCCTGTCAAACTRAACAGAGAAATCGAAGGGTTTGTTCTGAATCGACTACAGTATGCAGTGATAAGTGAAGCTTGGAGACTTGTGGATGTATGTAAATCTTTTTTTTTAGTACTTGGTCAGTTCTGTAAATGTGATAAGTGAGATTGTGTATTTAAACTTCCTGTAAATTTGTGTCATCTTTGTTAAGCTGTCCCTTATGAACATAAAATGTATATTTAAATATAAATTAAACCCAGTAAGAAGTGATGTCAATTATAAAAAGCAAAGACTGGCAAACAAGGTGATACATAATTGTAACAAATATTCTTTGTCCTGCTTTCTTTTTTCAGAATACTGTTATTTTCAGGACAATCAAAAGAATAATCGTAAAAGCACAGGAATCAAAATACGGAATKTTTTTTTGTAGGCTTCTCATAATTTTCACAGTGTTGTTGGCCTACTGTACAGAGGTCATGAAAATATTTTAAATGGTTTTCTCTGTGGCCTTTCACAAACTGAACTCGTAGGTTCAACTGTTACTTGATATTTGTAGGTAAAGACAGATTTCTCCTCCTCCTGCCCATTCAGACTTCTAGATGAGAATCATTTGTTTGTGTCCCTTCGTCTTTTCCCACAGTTACTGTGCTGAAAAGTCTGATCTTTCATCAGCAGCAGCCTAGTTCTGAGTCTGTTGCTATTTGTGTTGAGAAGAGTTTCAACTGGGCTTTAATAGATTTACTTTTTTGTTGTAGGGAGTGTTGTATGRGCTTGATTTTTCAAGCTGTTTAAAACAACCATGCACACAAATATAGGTAAAGATCTTAAAACTAAAGTAATATTATTGTAAACAAAGCAACACTTTTTTCCAAAGAAGTATTTAAACACAGCTGCTGAATTGATTTTGGTTACCTGTATCTTTCACTAGCGACATAATACAACAATGTAAAGGAGGTAGTGAGTAACAGTAAGTAAAGCAGCATTGTGAGGAAGGAGCTGATCTGCTACTGGAGATGTTTGTTTAAATTTTAAAAATGGCTTCTGTAGTTAGATTTTTATTACAAAGTCTCAGGTTTATGATAAGAAAAACCTCTTCAGAAAGCTGTAGTCRTGTTGGAAGACACAGGATAGAAAAGACAGTAGCATAGRWTCACAGAATAGTTGGGGTTGGAAGGGACCTCKGGAGATCATATAGTCCCACCCCCCTACTACAGCAAGTTGCACAGGGTCRTGTCTAGGTGGGTTTTGAATAACTTCAGAAAATCCTTATTGGACAGCCTGCTCCAGTGCTCTGTTACCCTCAAAGTAAAGATTTTTTTCTTCCTATTCGGAAATAACTTTCTGAATTTATAGTTTGTGCCTGTCCTCTTGTCYTGTTGCTGGGCACCACAGATGAGTCTGTCCCTATCTAAGTTAGCCTGTAAATTATTTTAGAAACCATAAAAACACTGGTGAAAAAATATCCTCAAGAATAAAAATGTAAAACAAACTGCTAAAAATTGTTAGGAAGGTTAAGTTCATGAGGAAAAAGCTTCCTGAACTACAACATTCACTGTTAAAGAGGTTCCCATAGTGTAACCTTTCCATGAAAGGAAGAGATCTGATATAAAATAAGTCTTGCTAAGAACAAGATTTTTGAAGCAGGAAAGACTAAATGACTGTGAAGGAGAAATTTAATTTACCCAAGGATCATAAATTGATCTATGAAGTTGATTAAATACTAATTGTCGTGGTTTAGACGCTGGCCAAACATAAGGCACCCACGACAGCCACAAACTCACTCTCCCCTGCCACAGCTGGGCAGAGGAGAGAATAAAAGAATTAAACGAAGGGGTCATAAGTTGAGATAAAGACTTRGAGGAAACACTCCAAGGGCAAAAGAGGCTCAACTGAAAGTTACAAAGTGAATTTATTACTAACATAATCTGAGGAGGATGATAAGTAAAAATAAGCCCTTAAAACACCAATCTTCCCTCCAACCACTCCTTTCTTCCCACTGACAGTGCAGGGAACAGGACGAGGGGTTTTTGGTCAGTTCATCACCGAGATCTTCTTCCGCTCCTCAGGGAGAGGAGTCCTTCCYCTGCTGCCCMATRGGGTCCCTGCCACAGGAGACACTTCTCTGTGAACCTCYCCAACATGTGTCCATCTCACAAGCATCAGTCCTCCCAAAACTGCTGTGGCRTGGSTCACTCATCCACAGGGTGCAGTCCTCCAAGGCCAGGCTGCTCCAAGAAGCTGGACCCACTCTCTCCACCGGGTCCCCCACCGGATCACAGCTTCCTCCAGGCATTCACCTACTATGGTGTGRGCACCTCCCCCATGGGCTGCGGGTGGATCTCTGCATCYCCCRTGGACCCCATGGGCTGCAGGGTCACAGCTGCTCCACCATGGTCTGCAGCACAGCCTGCAGAGGAATTCCAGCTCTGGAGCCTGGAGCACCTCCTCCTGCTCCTTCTCCACTTGGTGTCTCCATKCTGTTCTCCTCATGTGTTTTCACCTCCTCMTGTTCTCTGGCTAGAAAAAAAGAGTGSCTTCTTTGTTTTGATWTTCTTCTTAAATATGTCATTACAGAGGTGTAACATTCTGTAGGACCTCACAGCCTGTCTGAGAGTGGCATTCATGTAGGTTTCYTATTTATGTTTTTAATTTTTAGGGCTCTGGTAGAAAAGTTGCAAAGCTGATAATGATGAGAGTAAAAGATATACTGTGAGATGTTGAAGATCCTTAGTCGTCTCTTATCAAGCCGAAATTATGATATTACCAGTTTGGAACCATTAGAATAACCTTTAGCCAGTAACGGGAAATATATCTCAAACTGCTTTCTCTGTTATTCTSTGTTACCATTTGTTTGCTTTCTCACATCTCCATTGACAGTGGTCATTGGTGTGTCTGATTTTGTTCATAACTCTTGGAGCAGAAGCTTACCTGCCTTCATTTGCCTGGGAGCACACTGTGCACTGTAGACGTCATTACTTCTGCACTTTTACCAGTACCAGTACATTCTAGAGTAGTGTGGCATTATGTTRCAAAGGAGTGTTGGTTAAATAGCTTGACTTTGTCTTGTTCTGAAGGTAAAATTTTGGTTGACATAATCCAGAAAATAACAACTAGTTTCACCAACACTTTATTGTGACTAGCTTGGCAGTCTTTAATGCTGTCAAGACTTTTTAAAGTCCAAATTCCTAGCAATTATATTACATTGTTATTCAAAGGACTTTTCCAAAAGATTGAAGATAAGGTAGAGGATTAAACATCTAGTTACAGTGCCCCGTAAAAAGGGGAATATCATAGAAAGGAAGTTTAAACGGACAAGAAGAAAAATAGTATTGATACTGAGTGTTTCTTGCAGGGTGAGGTGAATGAGGGTGCCATGGAACAAGGAAGATAAAGGCCAACAAAACAAGGAGGTGCCAAGTGTGTAGGACAACAAGTTTCTTAAACATTATGAAATGGACAGACGTGCTAGAGGGATATAGGAGAAAAGTCATATGCTCAAAATKACAGGACTGGAAAAAGATCTCATCAGGATGTGGATGGAAGGGACTTGATTGAAGTGATTGTCATGAGAAGGGTGTAATAAGTACTGCTGAAAGAGAGTGCATATATTAGTGACAATCAGAAAAAAAATAGAATACTGGATTTGAGAGATACAGAGGAGGAAGCATCAGATTTGCAGACAGAAAGTATGTGGTCCAGGAGGCAGTGGAGTCCAAAACAAATTTGTAATAGATGCTGGAGTGAGTAGGAGAGCATGATGAATTGGTGGAATGAGAAAAAAGTACAATTGTGGGGCTTTTTGGCCATTACATTTGATATGATTACAAACAGAGTCCGTGACAGAAGTTGCGATGTTGGTGTGACTCACAGATGGAAAGACTGGTGATTAAAACCAGGCAGGTTGGGTCAGAGCCTAAAGGTGGAGACTGCAGAACCACCAAGGGTTTCTGGAAAGGTGAAAAGGGTCCCTGCATAAGGAGAAGCCCTAATAAAATACCAAAGGCTCATTAGGATAATCCTGTGGTATCAGTGGAGGTTAAAATCACTAGGAAAATGAGATTGTGGTATATAAATAGTGTCGTAAGAAGTGTGGAGGATYCTGAGATAGTCTAGATTTTGAAATTTGACTGGCCATTGGGATCACTGAGGATTTTGGTGGAATCTATTTTAAATCTTAGTTCTGTAGTTATGAGAGTTTCTACTGAACTCTTAACATACTCCTCTTCTCTCTGTGAGAAAGTGCTGGAGGCAAAGGCTTACCAGAAGGGTAACCCAGGATGAAAAATCCTCCTGGGAAGATTATTTCATACCTAGACAATGAATCTGGATAGGAACTCTTTCTTGTTTCGTTATTAGCATAAATACCAATCCTTGTGGAAAACACCTTGCTGCCCTTGCACCCTGGTGAATCATTCCACCAACTTATGGTTTCATCATAAATGGGAGTAGAGTTATTCCCTAGGGGAGGAYGGTCTAATTTGTTTATCATTTATGTGCTTTTAATTTCTGAAGAGAAGAAGAAGCTTTTCTTTAAGAGGGTCTTTTTAAAAGGAAGAAGCTGAGCTCATTTGTATRGAATACTGTATCCCTCAGCTGAAGGGATCTGTCATGGTTTCCTTCCGGTAGCAATAACTTTAGCCTTTTAGCAGCTGCAAACATCAAATTGCAGCTATAATCAAAAGGCCAAGAGCAAAGCACTCTTGTCATGATTCTGAGGGCACCTGGTCTTCAAATGTCAATATAATAGCTGAGGCCTATGGTATCYAAAGAAAGCAGGTTTTTAATTTGAAAATTATTTTGCCATGATTTTGAAGTGCTTCAAGAGCCTCTTTTAACATTATGTTTACAGTTTTTAACTGCTGCTGTGGTTTAAATGCTTGTCTGGAATTTGTGGTTAGTCTTTTGTGCAYAAATCCATGTCAACCAAGGGGGCCGGGGGGAACCACTCATCAAGCACAGCTTTACCAGCACAACTCATTGTTTGGATGAAGCACTCCCAACAGAAGAACACTTTTGTTGACTTTGCTGATGTTGTTCSGAGAAGTTGTGTTGCCATGTCAGGGGAAAAAGCTTTCATGGAAACTATGGTGCCTGTGTTAGTTACCCTGATGCTGGTCTGTAATCTGAATTCTGTCTGAGGTTTTTGTTTAGTTCTGTCTTTATGCAGGCCTTTCTATCTGCCTCTAGATGAGTTGCTTTACCATGTCTGTGCTTTGCCTTTAATTTGAAGAAAATAATGCTTTGTTACCCCTGCCATTTTGTGGCTAATTAAATTATTAGGCGAACTGTGAGCTCCATGTATGGTGCATAGATCTTAATTATGTCAGTGTTTCCTTTTYAAGACAGAGTTCTGCAACAGGGATTCAGACAGGCTTGTTTTTCATAGGAAAATGCCTGCTAACAATGCCTAAGGTTGAGGCTTGAGGTTGTCTTATAAAAGTCTCAGTTTRAGCCTGAGGTGATGAAACTCGATGTCTGTGGCCAGCTGTAGAAGTTACATTAGTTCATGGCTTATAAGCTTCTTTTAAAGTAGCAGTAGATGATGTGATGGACGYAGGAAGGTACTATGGGTGAGATTGGGCTCATTTAAGATGGGATATCTACAGCGTAGACAGTCATATCTAAGGTCCTTACTCATCTTTCAATCGGTGAGGAGAATTAGGCCCTTTTAGGACAGAACTCACCTATTCTACATGGCTGCTTTAGGAYGCTGATTTCTTTTTCCTCCCTGGTGATTTTAAAGAGTCTAGATGTCTAGCTCAGATGTCAATGTCTACCACAGATGAGAAGAGCTGTCCTGCATGCCTGTAATTCTAGCCCATGACTGAATGATACAAAGGGGCATTCAGACAGGGCCCTTCAAGAGAGAAATTAGACAGAAATGATGTATTTTTGGCCAAGCAGATGAGTMTGTGTACTTGTATTCTGAAGCTCAAAGGGGTTGGTTAAGGAAGAGACACTGAGTGGGGAGAGCACCTCAAAGTAAGGTAAAAACACTAATTAGAAGCAGTTCATCATCTCTTCCACCTTTCTAACCAGAAGGAAATGTTTTCATGTCTCTGGGAATAAAGAGGACAAGTTCTTGAGACCAAGCTTTATCTGATGGAAGTGGTTAAAACAAGTCTTCATTAATTCATATTTTTCTAGTAGGTGGAGAACAACCTCATGTGATAAATAGTTTTTTTCTCAAGTAAATCTGTTAAGGTAAAGAACTGTAAGTAACTTTTTTACAAGCCTTTCTGTGCTTGCCCCAACCTGATGGAGGRTTTCTTGTAAGTGCTGCATGAGGGTGGAATAGCAGTGCTCATCTTTTTCACAAGAAATGCTTCATTTTGCTTGCTCTGAACCCTGCCAGCTCTTGAGGTGTGAGCCTGGCAATATACTCGAGAGCCCTGGGCAAGTTGCTGCTGGGTAGGTTGATTGTTCAGGGAGTTTTGTGGGAGGGAGTGGCAGCTGTGTTGYCTCTGTGTTTGGATCCAGCCTTTTTTGTGGGTGGCCTCAGGGGCAGTACCTCCTGGTACACCACCATTCTGCTGATTAGGACTGTGCCYAAAAATCCAAAACTAAGGGAACATGAAGAGAGATCTAACATTTAGCCAAAACTTCTGTATTTAAAAGGGTTGGTATAGTACTTGGATKTGATATAAACTCTTTTGGTAATGTGCTATTAAGAGTGTCATGCTTGCTTTCTTTTCTGATTCTCAGTTTCTGGGACTATGAAGTACCGTAGTCCTGGAGATATGAGTGACTGCTTCTACTGAACCATAGGAAGGCGTGCATGGTAGATGAACATTTCTGGCAAACAGCTGTGTGTTTCTCTTTGCAATCTAACTGCTGTTTCTAGCCTTAGTTTTTATTACATCTCTAATTTTTTAT
This sequence comes from Malurus melanocephalus, assembly GCF_030028575.1. Lineage (NCBI taxonomy): Eukaryota > Metazoa > Chordata > Aves > Passeriformes > Maluridae > Malurus > Malurus melanocephalus. The sequence goes on along the minus strand of NW_026623325.1, from coordinate 1,270,888 downwards.
TATTTACAAAAATGGGAAATTTTACATTAAAAGCAAACATTCACCAGTCTTTCTTCCTGTTGTATTTTTGCTGCTTAGGAYGGAGTAGTATCTCCTACTGATCTAGACCTTGTGATGTCTGATGGATTGGGAATGAGATATGCATTTATTGGACCTCTGGAAACCATGCATCTTAATGCAGAAGGTAGGTAGCATAAAATGTGATGAATATGAAGGGCAGGCTTGCATTGCACAAGACTCTGGAAATATCATGTAACAAACTGGGTTAGAATTGCTGCAACTATGACTTGTCTCTTTTTTTACTGTAATGATAAGAAAAGRAAGACTTATTTAAAACACGAGGTCAGTGGAAGGATATAGACATTGTCTATCCTGTTATAAATTATTACATGAAAGATGACAAGTCATTAAAGCACTGTGTAATGGTATTTTTTTCCAAGAGTCATCCCAGTACTTTGATAACATTGCTATATGCACAGTTCAGGACTGTTGGAGTTTCAGGAAAAAAATTCTTGAAAAAGTTAAGCTGATAATCTAGTGTCAACAGATCACTTYACGTAGATGAGTGCCGCCCTGATGCTGAATTGGTAGCAAAGCTTCAGTGTAAATACTCCCGGAGCTGCTGTGCTTCGAGCTTAGATCCTAAGTGAAATAAAATTGCTTTTGTCAGCAAAGTCCTGTGCATACAAAGTTGACATGACAAAGCAGTCAAGTAGCAGTTTGACATCTGTCTTGCATAATTAAGACAGATTTGTAGATGTTTTTGKAATACTGTATGTAAATCCCAGCTAAATAAAAAGTGAATTGTATAAAACAAAATAAAAATTATGGATCAGTGTCACAGAGATTTGAGCAAAGACTTTAACAAAACACAAAAACTTCCAAGTTAAGATTCATTAAATACTGGTTCTTTATATTATGGGCTGTGTCTTTATTGTGGTTTTATTTGGTCCCTGACATGGTAGGCTCCTGCTCTGCTGGATCTTTTAGGCAATGCTGCAGTGCACTTTTGCACTGAACCGCTTCCACAAAAGCACCTTGTTGGCTTGTTCAGTAACTTGGATCGTGAGAGGGATTGCTTCACTCCTGCCCTTGCAGATGCATTGTCACTGACTCTGGAGCTGCTCCTGTTTATGTGCTCACAGACTGACTCAGGCTCTTGCACTCATCAGAGACAGTTTAATCAAAACTGCTGATGTCAGGACATGTGATGGCTTGTGTTCATAGTTCCATGCCAGTGCCAACTTCTGTTTGATTGCCCAGTATTGCTTCACATAATGTGGAATAATATGGACCTCCTCTTGTTTGCCAAGGATTTGCTTGATTAGCCTGATCTCTTTCTAAAGCAAGATGATCTGCTTAGAGGAGGGAAAGGATGTTGCCTTCCCGGACTTTAGTGCAGCCCTTGACACCATTTTCCACAGCATTCTCCTGGAGAAACTGGCTGCTCGCTGGGTGAAAGACTGCCTGGATGGCTARGCCCAGAGTGTGGTGGGAATGGAATTACATTCAGCTGGGGACCAGTCACTAGTGGTGTCCCCCAGGGTTCAGTGTTGGGCCCAYTCYGTTTTAATATCTTCRTTGATKATCTGGATGAAGGAATCRAGTGCTGCCTTTTTTTAYAGCTATAAGATATTAGTTCACAAAGTCTTAAATTCTTTTTTWATCAGTGAGGAAGGATAGTAAGGATGAAGGAAGCATGTGAGAGAAAATAGTGTTATTTGTGGGAGAGTCTCTGGTTTKGTTWTGTTTTGTTTTGTTTGGGTGATGTGACATTTTTGTTTGGATTTGAATAAATTTATTTTAATTCTTTTTTTCTGAGATCAGTGTTTCTTCTTTCCCTGTGGGAATGCATACATCAGGATCCTCCCATGAACTTCCCATGGGCTAAGGTCACTTTTTGCCTGTGTTRGTTCTTATATCCTTTCCTCCATATTCATAAAACATCCTATCAAATCTATTATCTAGGCCACTTTAGATTGCCATTCAGTCACTGCATGAGTATTAGGAATGCTGACTACATGGCAGTGRGCCAACAGCCTTGAACCTGGAATAAAATGACAGCGTCAAATTATTAAAAGGAGCAGAAACAGCAACAACAGTTYGAGAACTGAATTGCAACAGACAGGAAGGAAACTGCTCTAGGCAGGAAAAAAGCATATCCAAATTGAATAATRTTATGAAGTTGATTGTTGATTTCAGCAAATAAAATTAATGTTGGTATATGTTTCAGACTTTGTCTGCCTGTTTACTATTGTAGGATTACATTAGCAGACACAACATCCCATCGTACATGTACCAGGCAGTCTGTGAATATAGTGAAGATGGTCCAGCCTCAGTAAGATTGTACCTCGTGAATCTCTTGTTTCTTGAGAAATCTCTTGTTTCTTCCYTTTTTTATTAAGCTCTTGCAGTCAATCATCTGTAGAAGCAGAGGCTAGACTGTCATATCCTGTGTTTTACAGGTTTGCAGCAAAAGTTCTTCATATATGTTTCACAATTGGCTTAGATCAGTTCTTTTATTAGTAGGTTATTTAGTGAGCTATAATTGGAACTTGATCTAAACTGCCAGTATTAGCAGAAGAGCAGGATGGGGAAGGTTGAAGGATCTTTGTTGCTGTTTTCTCTCCTGCATTTTTGTAAACACCATTCCAGGATTATATTCTTCCTGTTACTCACTGGGGTATTCAYACAGGTGTCTACAGGAGTTGTGTGGAAATTGGGCTGATGTATGGTCCCCATAAAGTAAGTACAAATATCCAGTAAGCCAGGAATAAGTCTTCATAATCAAAATTGTGTTTCTCTTACTGAAAATGGGAATAGTTGCTCATYTTAGAAGCATCTGCCAGGTGAGTTGGTTTTGGATGATAGGAGCAGAATGATTGTGCTGTGTGAAAAGCACAAAATATGAAAAGGATAGAGTGGGGAATCRTAAGTCATAGTTCAAAGGGAGGAGATTTTTCTTGTTTGGCTGGGTGAGACATAGCCAAGCGTGGTATCTAAGAATTACTCTRAACAGGTGTGCTGGCTGGCTCAAGAGCAGAGATTATTTCCATTGCTRTGGCCGCTACTTCAGTGCTGCTGTACAGGGAGCAAATGGAACTTTAACCCAGTTTGGGAACTTTTGTACTGCAAGCTGGTCAGCAGGTGTGAGAACCTCTAAGGTAGTAACATCTAAGAAAAGGAAGATTGCCTTCTTTCTGTCCAACCTATGTATTATGTTATAGGATAATAAAATTTTCAACCCAATTTAGGATACTTGTAAGAGGGTACTATGGAGATGAAGTATTACAGTGATATATAATCATATAAACCCTTTTAATTTYCATAAACCCACCATATATTTCATATGTGTTTACAAGTGTTCAATTCCCTTCCCCGTAGGCTGAAGAAAGCAGTGTGTAGCCTGTCTAGAGCTGCTGTTTGCCTCTGTGGAGCTGCAGGGGTTTTCTTTATGGAAGACTTTATATGCAGTGGGTTAAGATGTGAATTTTTCAGGACCCTGACTGCTGTGCACCAGTTTCCYTCTATGGGCTCTCAGGTGCAAAGTAGTTCCCTCTGCTTTCTGGAWGGAAAACACAGCTTTGCACAGGAATTCTTAGTGCTTTATTCCTCAAGTCATTATAGAGGGGTCCCAAAGAACCCATCTTTTGCCTTATGGTAATGAAAGAATTTATATGATCACCAGGTGGCTCAGACYGAGGAATTCATCCTGGGTTTGAAACTGATCTAACAAAACAAGCAGTTCATAATGACTCAGTTTAATTCCTTGATCCAGCTCACAGCAGGCCTGCAGAAATACTTGTGCATTGCTGTTGAGATGATAACACTGGTGTGAGAGTAAAATTTTTTGGTGCTACCACTGTTTTAGTGTAGTTGCAAGTATTTGTGCAACTAGAGACTTAGGTGAATTCATAGGGGAATTAATGCAGTGTGCAAAACATCCTGTGAATTCACACCCTAACTCAGAGCATGCATCTGTGTTCAGACACACCCTTGATGAAGACAGGATTGCATCTAGAAAGCTGCCCTTGGAGCTGTAATGTCTAGAAATGTAATCCCTCTATCAGTTAAAAAGTTTGGGACTTTAGTTTCTCTGAACATGATCTAGCCATGTTAGATTCCTCCATGATGTTCCTTTAAATACACCTTCTTTTCTGCTCTCATCCAYACTCATCTTTCATTGCAGCATCTTAGATTTTATGTGCTGAAGTCAACCCCACCCCAATCTTTTCAAATTGTTGATGCTATTGCATCAATGGCTTGACCATCRTGCCTACTCTCTTTGAGTCATTACAGTATCTTAATATGCTGCTCATCAGGTTGAAAGTCATCAAGTTAATGCTCACTATCGTGAAGCACCCTCTCCTTGGCATGTTCCATGTCCATGCCAGTAACCCTTGCTCCTGACTCCAGCTGTCTCTCACAAGTGTCTCAGTGCTTTCCTTGTTCTGCCCCATGTGCTGTCTCCTTGCCATGCTGGTTTACTGAGTTTGCTTGCATCCTTCAGCCCTCATGCCTCTTGACTTTCTTATGAAGAGAAAGGGATGAGGCAGCATACAATGAGCTGAGACACTTCAAGATGCCTACAAACTGTAATGCATGAATATACTACATTTTATACTGCTGTGTTTTCACTTCTCTTTTCCTACTATTACAGTCATCTTTCTCTTTATGAGCTTCATTTGTGACTTCTCAGGGCAATGAAGCATTTTATGCATGTTCCTRAGCTAAATATCTGCCCTGTGTTCTTTTTCCTTCATCAATAATTTGTTCACCTTGATGATGCAACTAGAAGAATTRCAGCAGTAACCATGTTTGCACCACACCAGTGCAAGTCCTCAGGTAAGGATCTGCAAACCTTAAGTATGGTTATTAGAACAATTTTTGTGGGACAGTCATTTTGGAATCTGCCTGGACTCTCACTGAAACTGAATAAGCAGCAGCTTATTCCATTATTGGAGCCTTGTGTGTCCTAGATACATATGGGCAGCTGAAGACCCTTGAATCAATGCCTTTGTCTAGCTTGTGGTAATATGTTCCTGTAACTATACTGTAAGAGTCAGAAATGCTGAGAGTGCTTGAGACTTTAAAGGAAGATAGAGTATTTCCCTTTTCATCTCTGTAATCCTGYATACACTGCTCCCTTAGAACTTTCTGTTACTCACTGCTCTTCTTTCACTCCCTGCCATAGATGTGATTAAGAGGTGGAAGGAAGRTTCAGGAAACTCCTACCTTCTCTGGAGGTGTTCCTGTTTTGTGTTCAGTTCTCAGATGCCTGCTGCAACATCTRCCTTCGTGCAACATGGCCTCTTTCCTCCAGCCTTGACGGAGCAAGYGTGTGCAAGGAAGATAAAGTTTAGGCAAGAAGCCAGCAAACCACATAGACAAGAGGGACCTATCATCCTCTTCCTCTGTCCCAGATGCATCTTGTGTAATTTTTATTCTCCARTGGGAGATAGCATGGGCACAGCAGTGGGACATAAGGAGAGGTGGTTGTTTTTATCAACCCCATTTACCATCTCGCTGTTTTTCCATCTCCTAGGTGCTCCTTTCTGTCTCACTGTTTGCCGATGCTAATTCTTTGAGCTTAAGCTGCTCTCTGGGTAGGATCAATAAAGATTAAAGWTAAAGGGATTCTCTCATATTTGTTTTCCTTCTTCTTATCCCTAAGCTCCAGCTGAGGGCTCTTCTTATCCACTTGCAATAGCCCTGACCCTTGAACCAAAGGACTCCTAAGTCTAAAAGCCTGGAGTCAAATATTTGCTRTGAATTTGCGTTGAAAAGCAAAGTGATTTTTTTCAGCAATATTCCCCATTACTTGAGTGCCTTCTTGAACCTGGCAGCCTACAGTTGAACCTGATGATCAAAACCAAATTAAAATTTCACACTGGAAGAACTATCTTGAGTTATTAATTTTGAACTATTGATTTTTTTAATCCTTGTGAGACTGTGTGTATGTTCTACCTTTTGGTCTATTTCCTTCACTTGAGACTTGAAAGGTTTTGCAATGCCCACCCCCTGTTTGGCATGCAGCATATATGCCTGTGTGTTACCATTTCAGCCACAATGTTGACATCAACTCTACTAATGCTGCTGCTCTTCTCTAAACCCCTAACTTTTTTTGCACCTTTTCCTCTTGCTGACATTGCATAAGGTTTCTTTTCATTCATACATTACATGCAGTGGGTGAATTGTGCTAYGCAGCCTGCATTTGGCACGTCTCTGCTGCAGTGATGAGCTACACCCACACAGAAATTGTTCTGATTCATTCAAGCAGTAGGTGAACTGCCCGTAGGAGCTTGATTTCCAGGTCTAGCTGGCTGAGTGAGCTTTAAAGACCATGTCCAGCTCAGGAGTTCATATTCAGCAGGGAAATAGTTYGGCCGTATCCAAGTATTCAGCTTTCCCAAGATACTAATGTTATCTCTTCAGCTTGACACTTGTATAAAAAGATTTCTGGTGCACAGTCTTCTACCTACTTCTGACTACCACAATCAAAACTACTCAGATCTATGGTATTATTGCACAAGCTTGCCAGATGTTTGAAAGGTTCCTGATGACTTTTGGAAAARTATCAAATCCAAACTATTTGGTCTAAGTGCCATAGACCTGTGTCAGCTGAGTAAACACCAGAATAACTGATAACTGACACTGCTCTCTTTACCATTCCTTCTGTTGCCAATTGCTCATGGGGATTTGCTTGAATTGCTACATTTGACTGAGTTGCCATTTTTTATTTTGTCGTTGCCCAGCTGGCAACAGCTGCTGGTATAATAAATCTGCACTGTTCTGCCTCAGTCATTTCTACTTCTGATCTGGGAACATTCTGTGATGTTGCATGATGTGGGGACGTTTTTGCTCAGACTCCTGACTGTTGGAAGACAAAGTTGAAATGTACCTATATCTTTATCTTGTGGCTGGTGCATGAATCTCGTCCAGCATTGTCTTGGGTTCTTTTCTGGGTAGGTCAGTCTGGGTTGGCTTCAGGTGCCAAAGTCTGTGRGCCCAGCTGTTAAAATGTAATAGGCAAACATTTATGCTAATGGCAGGGTATGGTCAGAAAGCCCTGATAACCAKTGGTTCTTTCCAGAGTGTTTATGGAAGTGGGTGGTGGTCTCTGCTTCTTCCCCCAGTGAAGAGATAGGATGATATCACGGCCTGTTCCACATCCCACAGTAATGCTTCTCATCCTGAATCTCACTTCCTGCTAGGGATATTTTGAAGCSCACTAGGCAATCTGGAGGTTTCTGGCTGTGTGTCATTCAAGAAAATTGAGCAAAATACTAATTTTATGTATAATTAGAGAACCAATATACCTGTATGACTAGCTGGCATTCCTTTTTGTGTTGGGGAACATAAGAACATGCCAGRTTGTATTCTAGGAACACATATGCTGCATGGATAGATAACACAAGGAAGCAGACTGACTTGACCAAATATAGGTTCAAGCTACTTACCAAGGCTGCTGTTTTTCTCAGAGCCTCCTCTTTCCTTTGGATTCCTCCCCTTCCTGGGGAATATTTCTGGTCCATTTTTAAGAGTTGAATACTCTCAAATCTCMCCACGTTGTTCTTATGCAATGGACATGTTCTCCTGTTCAGTCCTTTCAGCTGTTTATCTGACAGTCATCATTACTTCAGAGTGCTGCAGGAATGTAATACTTCCTTGAAGCTTTGTCCTTTGAAAGTTCTTCTTCCTTGGCCCAGAAACAAGAGTGTTCCYACTGACACTCTGAGGCCTTTCAGAAACCCTGTACTTCAGCGATTTCAGGCGTGTTGAGCAGTCTAAGTGTTGTTGATTATGATGCATAGTTGGCAGTAGTCAGAGGTTTCMATTCATTCATTTCAACCTCAACCATTTTAGGGTTAGACAGGTGTGACTTATAAGGTATTGATATCATACAGTAAGTATTGCATTCCAGGGAACTGTTGAAGAAAGAGATCACTTAATGACTCTTGACCTGATTTGCATTCTTTTGTGTGATGGTCAGGCCCACCCGCATATATTTCCTGCATTTTGTGGTTTGATAAGACTATGAGCAATTCCTGTTCATACTTCTCAGTATGTATAATGTCCTGAGTCTTTGTGAAAGAGTTGGTGACTGTACCTGCTTGCCTTTGTCTTTTGCATGTTTCTCATCTTTGCTTTGATAACTAGCTAATAAAAATAGAATTAAGGATGCAAATTCATCAGTCTCAGTGCTTCTCAGAAGCCTTTGGTGGACATCCAGAACTTCTCAAATCTGGGGTGATCATCAGGATAATCACATAGGTTGGGCTTAATGAGCTCAAAGTGTTTTCCAATCTAGTTGATTCTGTGATTCTTATCAGCGTCAGCTTGCTTATTGTGGTGCAGTTCCTGACATCCTGATTGGGAAAAGCTGCCTTATCCTTTCTTGATTATGTGGTAGCTAATAGCACTAAAAGCTCTGTTAGATGTGTATGTCTGGCTGAGTGACTGATTTCTCTTTTTGCTGCATGTATGATTTTGTTCCTCTCTAGTTCTTCAGCAATAATTTTTTTGAGATTCATCTGAATCCATCACTGGAGCTGATGGAAACTGGGTCTTTCTCTAATTCAGCCAAAGTCTGCTTGACTGCTGTTCTACCTGTTACTGCCAATTAGCTGGTTCTCAGGTTCTCTGACCATATGTTTAAAATCTTAAAAGCAAGTCCTGAGGTCAGACCAAACTCTCAGGGTTTCATCCTTGAAAAGCACCAGAGATGGAGACTGCACAACCTCTGTAGGCAACCTGTGTCTGTGCTCGAGTATCCAGTCTGAACCCCTCATATCAAATTGTTTCTGTGGTCCCTTGTTCTTCTGCTATGCACCAACCGTAAAGAGCCTGGCTCTGTGTGACTGAGCTCCCTCACTGACCTTCCCATAGGCACTGCTGCAGCACTGGGGAGCTGCTGATAGGGTCCCCCAAAAYMATCTCTCCTCCAGGCTGAACAAACCCAGCTCCCCCAGCCTTTCMTCATAGGACAAGTRCTCCAGGCCCCACCATTTTGGTGGCCTCTGCTGAAGTTGCTCCATTTTGTTACTTGTTTTTTGTACTGGGGAGTCCCAAACTGAATGCAGTATTCTGGATGCAGTCTAATGARTGCTGAGAAAAGGATGTTAATCACTTCCTTCAGTCTACTGTTAATTAACTTCAATCTGTTAACACAGCCYTCTTTGCTGCCAGGGCACACTGTTAGTTTATTTGCAGCTTGCTGCCTGCCACTATCAGAAGTTCCTAGAGTTCACAAGCCTATGTTGTTGGAAGGAGCTCTTCTTTCTGAGGTGCAGGATCTTGCATATGTCCTTGTTAAAGTTTTATATTGGCTCATTCCTTCAACTGTTAYAAGGGCAGTCCTGCCCTTCAAAGTATCAGCTGATCCATACCTGTGTAGCTCCAGCCCCTACCCAATCTGATACTATTCACAAACATTTTGAGCATGTTTTGTTAAGCAGTATAAATCTAAAGGCAAATTCCTGCAATACTCCATTTTTACTGGCCTCTAGATGGAGGGCAGTCTGTTAACTGCTCCCTCTGAGCCTACATGTCTAGCCCATTTTTTTGTCCATCTAGTTSTCCAAACAGACTGACCCTAATCTCCTAGCTTTGATACAAGAGTATCATAGAAGACTATGTCAGATGCCTTTCTAAAGATGAAGTAAATGATATCTACTACTTTCCTATTTTTCACAATTATTTAGTCACAGAAGGCAACGTGGTCAGTTAGACATGTTTTACACTATGTTGGACCCATTGGAGACTATGTGCTGTTTGTCACACTCTCTTATTCCTATGTCCAGGAATTTRTTTCATGAGGATTTTTTCAGGGACAGAAGTGAGATTGATTGGCCTATAGTATCCCACCTGGGTTTTTTTTCTGACCTTTTTTGAAGATGGGTGCAGTATTTGCCCTCAGTCATCTAAAGATCTCAAGTGATGACATTGGTGCATTGACTGACATGATGTTTGAARTTCAGTAGAAAGCAGACTTGCAAGGGCATGCTAGTAGCAGCAGGGCTGTTACTAACAGTAGAAGTCCTTGTTGTCCTTGTTGTCCATCCTTGCAAGTTTCAACCGGAGCTGATCTTTGGCTTTCCTGACACTATTTCTACATGCCTAGGCAGTATGTTTTAACTTCTTCTTTACAGCCTATCCCTGCTTCTACCTCCTGTATGACCCCTTTTTGCACTGGAGCTCATCCAAGCAAATATCTTGATACRTGGACTTGTCTTCCTGAATATCAGGATGGACTTTTCTCGCCCTTGGAGGATGCTGTCCTTTACTGGTCTCTCCACCGGTGCTGACCCACAGGCTGTCACTCASCCAGTTGTCCATCCCATGGAATAGCTCCACAGATCTGAGCTGCCCCATTACAGAGATAGCACCCCCCTCCTTGTCTTTCCTGCAGTGTGTCTCTTTCCAGTTGTGYGACAATCCCTACAGTCAGTTGCTCATAATATCAAGTTTTTCTCACCAGATGGGCCAGGGTTTTGGCAAGATGCCTTTTCTTCGCTTTGTCAGGTGGACTCTGTCTTTCCCTAGAAGTGCTCRCCCATTAAGAGAGGGTTGTAAAAGCCAAATCCCTGTCTCTAACCCCAGGTAGGGGTTATGAGAAATTGTTCTCCAGGATCCATCTGTTCCTCCTTTAGCCTTTTTCCCTCACTGGAAGCCACCTGTGTCTCCATGCCTTTGAAATTTCCCCCTAAGCCATGTTGTTCTTGATACACTCCAGGTTAATAAATAAAAACAACAGCAGGGATGCTTCAACAGATGTGACACACAGTGACCAGGAAGAGAGAAAAGGTCAGAGYGCTCTCCTCCTGGACAGTGGTCAGGGAAGTTTCTGGTCACAAGTAACAAAGCGCAGGTATAGTCGTGGTTGTGCACTACACCCCTCACATGGCATTGCCTGCTGGTGTGTGACATTCATTGGTCCTGCAATGCAGCCACATYCTAATTATCTGTGGACCTTAATGGAAATGGAGTGCATAGAATCCACTTTTCCTTGAGGACAATTAGGTGTCTTAATCATAAGAGCAGACCATTTTTAGGGTCTCTGATTTAAGACAATGCATAAGCACAGGCAGCATTATTAACCTTAACTAGGAATTTCGGTTGAAATGTAACTTTTCACTCTTATTTTCAGGTGTCTCAAATTATTGTGAAAGATATGCTGAAGGAATGAAACTTGTTCTGAACACCTTTGGACCAGTTCCAGAATTTTCAGGTGAAACTGTGCAGAAAATCAATCAGGTAAATATGAAGCTGATAAAAACAGTGACATTCAGAACAAAAAATGTTAGCCTTTATTTTAGCATTTGTACCATTTCAGTTTACTGCTGGAGGTATCTGTAGTCGGTATTTATTGTGTAAATGTGTACTGTAAGGAAAAAATCACTGCATGTGAGTCCCTTTTGAAAGTACATGGACACTGATCATGGGCAAGTGACCTAGCAGTCACTTTATTACCAGTAACATTATAACTAGAGTAAATCCTCCATGCTATTTCTTATCACTTCTCTCCTGTGTCTTCTTACTGTATTGTGCACAGCCTCCTTTCCTGAATGAATGTTCTGCCTGTGTCTTCCTCTACTCCATCTTCCTGCATAAACCTGTAGCTTTTTTCTTCTGGGTGTTCTTCTCATACTTTGCAAACCAGAGTTCCAGTTTGTAATGTGTGCACATACACATTTAAGATAAGCATGTGAGCAGTCTGGTAAGGTTATTTGCATGTTTACAGATAATGTATATTTAAGTGGTTTCTGGATTGGGATCTAGTTTGTCTGTTAACATTTCTAAGCCCTCAATTTGTTTATACTCACTRTGTAGTCACTTTGAATGACCATAGGAATCAACTGAAGTAATTTCCTAACTCTGCCTTTTCAAAGTTGCTTTTTTAATGATTCACTAAAGAACATGTCTAGGGGTTGAATTATTTCTGATCAGCTCTCARAGATTAATTCCAAATATGGAGACAGTCCATCTGGAAGATAGAATTTTATGTTACTATTTATGTTAATGCAATTTAAGGAAAGAGATTCTTTGATGCTTAAGCAACATAGACTGAGTATAATAACAGTCAATAATAATTTTGGAGTCATTCACAATCAGAAACTTTTAACTGGTATGAAGCAGTTTGGCTTTATGGAAGGCTGGGTTCTACTTCAACATCTGTTTTCTATGTCTCTTTATTGTCTTCAGTCTTCAGTGCCAAAGATGGGCTTGCAGGGGTCCTCTGTTAATCATTAAACATTTATCTTACTCCTCTGTCCCTCCCTCTGATTTTTTTCTGGAGTGACTTGCCTGTCATTGGAAGCAGGTCCAGGTTTTACCTGATTTCTCAATACTTGCCTTTTAAGCCTAAGACCTCAGGTACTTTTTTTGGCAATGATGGCCTTGTGGTCTCTATGTGCACTCTCAAAACAACTTTTCTTTGGCACTTCTAAGACAGCTTTGATTGTGCACTCAGAAATACTTTTTTCCCCTGTCATTTTTACTGTAACTAGTATTCTTAASACAAAATGTTTTTTATAAACATGATATCCCTCATTGCATTTATGGGGAACTACACACAGGAATCTGGTTCAGAACACATTTTCAGCAATATGAATGGCCACGTTGCCTCCTTTCTACTTAATAAAAGATTATTATCAAAGAGACTAGACTGTGACTGTGTGGAGCAAAATGTGGGAAGAGGCTGATGCTTTGTTATTTCTGTATTCATCTTCATTGCCACATTCAGGATAACCTTATCCAAGTGGGAGCATTTTTCTTCCATACAGGTTGGTTCCTTTCCAGTCATTCATGTAAAGAATTAGTGACCTGTTTCTTGTGATAGCCTAAATTATAATTTGTGTGGATGGTGATTTGGTCTGACACAGGGAAAGCAGGAAAACAATGCTGGTGAAAAACTTTTCACTCAGAATGTGAAATTTAAATCATTTTAATTTTTTTCTTCCAGGCACTGTCTGAAAAAATTCCAGTTGTTCCAAAAGTCCTGGATGCCAGGAGAAAATGGAGAGATGAATGTCTCACTGGTCTTGCCAAACTGAAAACACAAATGAAATCTAACTGAGGTGTACCTTGTGTAACAGGAGAGACAAAATGAAGAACTGATCTTCATAAAAAAGTAGAAATTTTTGGTCATGCAGAAGAGAAGACTGAATAGGCAACCAATGACCTGTGCACAAGTAGAGACCAATGAAACATTTGGTCCCAATTTGCCAAATTGATGAATGACTAGAAAGWGATATTAAAAAGTTCAGTTAAAATTTATCAAATTGCTATATAAATGCATTAGATGTGTAAGCATTAAGTAGCTTTAGCAGCATTAATATTGTGCAATGCCAGAACACAGTCATGATTTAAATAATGCATTTTTCAGCTTGCTTAGGAATTCAGCACTTGAACAATATTTGCTAATGCAGGGATCTGAAACAGGCAAACATCAGCTGTTTGTCACTGGAGAAAATAAGCCCTCCCCGCCAGTCACTGTGACAGTGAGGTTAATTTATGAAGCACTGACTGCCGATAGGAGAAGGTGGTATTTGAGCAAAGTGTGGATTCACTGGCTGGTGACTGAGACCTCAGCAGCAGTTAAGGGTCACTTGAGTTCATATCTGTTACTGTTTCACAATGTAAAGGAAAGAACTGCTCCTCCTTTCCCTCCYCTTGGCACTTCTGTACCTGTATGGAAATCTAAATATGAGTAAATAGAGCAGAATTCCCGTTTCATGCCCTCCCCCTGGTTCTGTAAGACTTGCCAGAGACATGTTTGGTCTTCAAGACTGTGCACTTGAGAGCCCATGGCCTCTCCCACCAGTGCTTGATGCTGGCCATTGGCATTGCTGCATAAGTAGATGCTCAATTTTAAGACTTGTCTGTGAGAAATAAGAGCTTTTGATATAGTAGCTAATTTGGGAGACARTATGGCGTACTGCATCTGTCTGGGCTTTCTCCATGACCTTCTGAATGATCTTGGGAAACCAGGACACTTCTCTGGTGCCACATTTGTTTTACACATTAGCTGAAGCAAGATTTGCTTCTTTAGGAYTCAGCTTTACCGGATGTAACAGCTSTAGCTGAAGGAACCCAGAYATCTGAGTTGGAACTAGATGATCTTTAAGRTCCCTTCCAACCCATCCAATCTGATGATTCCATGATCTTTTGGTCCCCTACAGAGGGAAARATGCAGTGGCTTAGATGGAGCATTTATGCTTTACTGCTGCCCTTCCCTCAGGATACACAACATCTCCACATACAAGGACACAGGATACACCTGGAAGTAGTATCAAGCTCAGGTGCTGCAGTGGTTTTGGTCCACTGCAGACAAAGTGTTGCAATGAATGTCTGTACTCTGTAATACAGTTGGACTTTGATCTCAGCTGGAACCTTGGGGCATTATTGTTAATGCAGATAGTAGGAATAACTTGAAATAATGCAGTGCATCCACCCTGCTTAAGTTATACAGCTCTGAATTTGTACTAACTGGTCATGTAACTTCACAGCACAGATACAGAAATTTTAGGCTGTTCTTCTGCTAATTCTCAAGGGTTTTTAGTAGAGGATGCAGCACACAAACAAATAAGCTGTTGTTTAGTAAAGCTGTGACTTTACTGGTTATCATTTTGAGCAGAAATGTCTGCATGAACATACCAAACCCACTTATTTGTGCTTAGGTCACAGTAAAAGAGACATAAAATCATTTGTATTGCTCAACACAAGTGGTGGGCCAAAAACACATCTCTGGATGTAAAACATAGGATGGGAGGCATAGTGCTGAGGTTGTCCTGTGCTTCTTTATAATCAGTGGAGAGAACAGAATACTTTTAGAATACTTTGTAAGCTCAAAGTATTTTATCCCAATGTAGACTTAAAATTTTCAAGTTTATTCTCTTGTTTTCTATTGCGACAGCGACTGGCTCAACTTGCATTTAGATATCTGAGAGGTCAGTCCTCACTCCTGAGGCCTTGCTAAGCAATAGTAAATTAATTATGAGGTTGATTTCCTCATTTAGTGTAAGTCTTTGCATTTCAGACAAAGCTGAAGAAGGTTCTGATTACTTTTGAAGTTTGACCTGTTTTTATTGTGGGYATATGACCTTGTCATAACTAATTAACTTGCATTGCTTCTGTTTACTCTGAGATTTTTTAAAACTTGATCATGTATGAAATATTTGCTGCTGTCTTTATTATTTGCTTATTAATAAAATATTTCAATGAAAAAGGTATTAACTTGTGCACTCCAGTGTGATTGATGCTTTAGAGACAGAGCACTTGTGTCCAGTGAGCAGCTGTTCCACAGGGTTACAACAGATCTCATCTTGGAGCATCAGTTCCCACACAGGTTWACAGCTACAAGTTGAGGAGGGGGGGAGAGTCTTGACAAAAAGTATATCTTAGCTGTCATTTGCATAGGAGTTCCAGTCTCCAGGAGGAACTTTTGCCCCATGAGGATTAGTCAGACAGAGGACAGGTTGGTCACAGAGGTGGTGTAGTCTCCAAGCCTGGAGGTTTTCAAGTCCTGACTGGATGAAGYCCTGAGGAGCCTGGTCTGACCTCAGAGCTGACTTGCAGGAGGTTACACCAGGGACCTCCTAAACTCCCTCCTAGCCTGCATTTTCTGATTCCAAGTTTTATTTGATTTTGGATAATTTTGCATCAAAAATGTTGCTCCAGACAGAGTCAAATATTTGTTTCATTGTCAGCAGAATGAGCAGTAGCTAAATGTTCAGTCAACTATTTTGTGGCAGACAATGAGATATTTTGGAATAATTTATATTGTGGTTTCTTTTTTGTACAATTGTGTATTTTAAAATCCTAGGGGAATTTTCCAAAGCACTGCCTTTGTTGCACTCTGTTTTTCTCTGTTTCACCAACTTGATATTTGTTTTCCTTATTCCATGTATTTACTGCTGCTTCTTGGAAGCAGTGTCCACTGTGTTCATACCAAAGCCTTTGATTTAATGCCATTAAAAATAAACYATCTATTATGCATGAGATAGAAAGAAAGGACAGATGCAGGGAAATACTCACCTGCTTCACTGAGGGAAGTCCAGTACCTCTGTTTCCTAAATCTCTGAGTGTAATGGGAGTARTATGCAGCTTGCAAAGCAGCTGTATTAAGTTACTTTCCCTATTCTGTAGCTGTTTCCCTATTCTTCTGTTAAGTCATGATAAGGTTGAAAGTTAAAATGTGAGCATTTCTCTGAGTGCACTATTGTCTAATTGAAATGGTATTAAAYTGTGTTATCCTATCTATACCATCTTTTTTTCCCTAATGAACTGTGCTTCATTAGGGAAACAGGAGAAGTGYTTGTGATGGTTGCATAAAAAGAGAAAAAAATCTTTTTGAGACAAAATTATGTCATTGTCAGTCTCAGTTTCTTGGAAGATGASATCTGCTGCCAGTGCCTGTATAGTTAACATGGCCAGGATTGCATTGCCATAGTATGGAGTTACAAAAAGGTGTTTGAGAGCATGTAACTGGTGCCTTTGCAGGAGTGGAGATACGGGGAATAGGAGCTCTCCATGAGAGGAGGAGCCCAGCAGCTGTAAGCCTGACAATATCTGGAAGTGCCAGGAGGAAAACCAAATGGTCTTCTGCTTTCAAAAGCCTACCAGGCTCAAAGGGAGTGTTTCACAAATWAWTTKGRWWYWAKTWSARSMAAMYWRKKKWAAWKRRWWWKKTTKSYWKWRSYKSCYKCTCATGTGCTCTGTTCCCTCAARCTTCAATGTTTGCRTGTGTGYGTGTGTGTGTGTGTGTGTGTRTRYRCAYRTGKGKGYKMTWKYRSAGWSKGRRRASAMAAAMWSWSMCCYSKGRRRARWKYTCWYATGATTTGGTAAGGCTTCGWATGTACCAAGTCAACAGCCAAAGATTTCCTTCTGTTCTTTTGTGCGATTTCAGAAGGAGAAAGGAGTTGCTCCCTTCAGCATGCTCAGGGCCATGCACTGAGCGAGAGTGCAGCTTACAGCACATCACTTACAGGGAGTTACCTATGGACTGATACCTGTTATAGTTCATTGTTCAGGTAGAAACTTCTTCTCTAGAAAGGCTACACAAACCTCTTCTATTATAAATAGGTCATAAGGAACTAGCAGTTTTCTAGTTTGCTAGGGAACAGTATAACTTATTTTCTTAACATATTCAAAGAAATGCTCCATGGGGTTGCACATCCCTCAGCATTTTCCCTTCTCTCTCTGATGATCTTTGTCCCTTCAGCAAGGATAGATTGCTCTTTCCCAAACATTTWAATGGAGAGATGCTTGGAATAAAGCAGCACTTAGTGTGCATGAGATTTCTCCTTGAACCTGGGTGTGAAATGGAGATTTTAACATGTGGCTTGGTAGACGTCTTCCAGCTACTTGAATATCACATCTGTTTTCACAAAAAACAGAGATGTGTAAGATGCAGAATCATCCAGAAACTTTTATCTGTGAGTAGAACATAGTCCAACATGGAAAAGTTAAGAGTCAATAGTTTCACGTGGATARCAGGAAAGCTTTGTGCTGAACTTACCCTTTTAACAAGATTCTATACCATAAGAGCTGTAAATTTGCCCTAAATTGGATGTTTGATCTGTTTCTGAGTCTAGATAATGACATAGTTGTAGTTTTAACAGACTGCCCAAGACCTCCATAAGTGTCCAACACCTCTGYGTTACCACAATGGAGATGTTTCCCAATACAAAACATCAAAAAGGCTCTGTAATTTAAAACATTGTGAAAACCTTCCTTTACATTGGCCATGTGTTTAAACTTTAACATGCACTAGTTTTTCCAATACCATCATGGTACATACTTTCCACGTGAAGCCACAGTTGCTTGTTCTTGATCTGCTTAAACAAGTAATGCTCCTGACGAATACAATGCAGGCATTTTTTTAGCAACCCAAGGAGAAAATGATGGAAGATCCTCACTGTGACTGATATCACTGAAGAAATGAGYTTGTCATTTACTAGTCAGCTTTACTCCAAGCTGTCTTGATGTGGAATTTGGGGKTTTTTTTAAGCCCTACCTAAAAATTTAATGGATGAAATTTGCATACTAAGTCCTTAGTACTAATRAAGTATTTTTGTGTAGTTAAAAGTATATTACTGGAATTGCCAATATCACACAAAGGCAGCGGTCACAGAAGTGCCATTTTCCACATTCCRGAGCATCTTGCAACCACAAAACCAGATTTTCTGATATTACTTACCAATATAATTTCAAAGGCATGCAGCAGTGGAAAAAATGTAATTGTGCCATAAATAGAAAGATGCAATTGTGYCCTTTCAAACTAGGGGCTAGTGGGGACAGAAAATTGCCAGGTGATTTCATGGAATGAGCAGTGCCTGTGGCCGGTCCATGTTGTACTGAAGCTTATGGAGTAGCATGAAGTCCCACTGTGTACTTCTACAAAACAGAAATGTTTCTTGCATTTGCTTTTGATTTTCCTTTTTAGAAAGAAAAGTTAACTACAAACATCATATCCCCTCAATCAAAATCTGTATCAGTGCATAGTAAAGGGTGATTATAGAAGTCTGAATATAGCTTCAATTGCTGAGACAAGATCTCATACTATTCCTGTCTGTTGTTTACAAAACAAAATGTTTTAAAGATAAGGATATAACTGCAGAGAAAAATAGGAAATACAACTGCTTGTTTCCAAGATGCAGATATTATTTGTATTACTACAAATAAAATCAGATTTAATTAGGTAGTAAACRGATCTTACATTTCAATCTGATCTTAGTGTCCTAATTGTTTATATAGTAGTATTAGTGTCTTAATAGTTTAAAAGGAAAACCAGTAGATAGGGATTAATGCAGACATATTTAATCATCAGTAAAACTGAGATACAGTATTGGTTACACYGTGTGAACAGTGCTTACTGCATCTGAATACAGCTTTTGGTTTCAAGTCTCTTCCAAAATTACAGTCCAGACTCCTCTGGAGAGACCTGCCATAAAACTTGCCATGACAGCTGTCCAGACAGTGGCCACTAACTGTAGGCTTGGGTAAGTACTGCCATGTCCACCCTGTTGGCAGCCCTGTTCCCATGCCTATGAGGAGCAAAAGAAAGAGTCATTTCCAGTGGCCACCTCTCCTGTAAGCTGCTGCTGAATTTCTAGTMTGTTGCCAAAAGGACTTTGCTCCAACACCCTGCTGCTGGCCATGCTGGTGCAGGTCAGTGAACAGGCAGTGTGGGCAGCCTTGCCCACAGTCCTGGGGTTTGTTCCAGTTCTTGGGCCAGATCAGTCTTTGCTGGCCTCCAGTGTGGCTCGGTGCCCTGTTTCTGCAGCAAAGGGGCCTTGGCTGTACTGCCTGAATGGGCCAGTCTGYCCATCTCATGGGAAGCCAGCCACAGCCTGCTGCAGAGCTAGAAATGGATGTTAATAGCTCATCCTCCTTTACCCACTTTCCAGGGTAACAAACTTGGGCTACTCACCTATAAAATAAATTTCTTCCTTCCATGATAGTTCACCTGTAATAGCTGATATCAATCTGCCCCTGTGCTGCGTTGATCCCAGCTCTCTTTCACCTGATCCCTGTTCATTTTCCCTACAGKGGGTTGCCACCAGCTGCCATCCTCCTGATGGCATTACTTGAGTCTGAGGAAAGCTTGAGAACTTTCCATGAATATTCATCAAATTGTCAGCAGCAAGGGTCTCTTTTGCCAAGGTGTTGCAGGACCCTCCTCTGGTGGTCATATCAAAGCCTCTGAAAGTTACGTTAAAAGGCAGAGGTGATCACCACTGGATGTTAGAGCCTACAAGAAGGGCTTGAACATGGCCATGCTCATGATTTATGAGCARTGTAAGAACCAGAAAGTTTGGAAGCTGCCTAATTAAGGCAATATTGAGAGACATCTAGAACAACACCTTATTTACAGCAGGAAAGCACAAAGACCAGAACTGAATAAAACTCAGCTACCATGGGAAGACTGATGTAACATTAACACCACAGCCATCCCTTACTTTTGACAACGCTCAGTGAATTTATTTTCGATAAAGTGGCATTGGAAGAGTGTTATTCTGATTGCTTCTCATCCTTCTAGTGTGAATTTCCTCAAGAGGTTTCTCTGAGGGAAGCAGAACCTTCTATTTTCCAGCCCTCTTTTGTGTAATACATGATCCTTTGCATGATTTCCAAGCTCATGTAGCCATGTGGTTATATTCTGCACTTAGTTGTATTTCTTCTTTTTCCTTTTTTTTAGCTTTCCTTTGAATTGTCCACTCCTTCTGATGACCCTCTATTACTGATATTTCTCAGCTGCTCAGAGGATCATCTTTAATTTCAAAGCTACACAAGGAGATCGATACCCAGATGTTTTACCAACCTCCCACTCCCCTGCAAGCATCTCTTTGTGGTGACTTCTGATTATTTTCACTCAGTAGATGGGGTCCAAACTCTGGATCTGACCATCTGGACCCTGCTTCATCATGGCTGGTGTCTCAAGAGCCTGTTTTGGTCATTCCCCAGCAGCACATTGCAGTTCCCCAGGCACAGCCCAGSTGCCCATCGGCAACAATTCCTCTGACTCACATTCTCCCAGGACAGTGCTGTGTGCTGCAAATACTGGAGTGCCAAACACAKCCTTCTCCTAATTCTCTCTGTTGACAGCGATATTTGACTTCTCCAATTTAATCTCATGATTGGTTTCAAGATGAAGCTGCTCCCTGTTTGATGTCTGACTCAGTATTTATTTGTCAGCTTGGTGCCTGCTGAGATTATTAGTGATCAACTGCTCTGTGATCCTTAAAACAAAGTTATTGGCATTTTTAGGCCACAGGGATTTTATGTTTGGATCTGGAAGGCACGAGGCAGTAGAAGCAGGACCCTTGTGGTCAGCACAGTCTCTGTAATATGGGACATTATATCCCCTTTTTAGCCTTGTAGAGCAGCTCTTCCAATGCCTGGCTCATGCCTGTTGCCTTTTCAACTCCTTGCATCYTCCCTGAGAAGCAGAGACCCACGCAGGTGATGTGTGTTGGATGTGCCAGTGCTCACTGATGTAGCTGTTCTGAGCCCCCATTCCTTCCAGCTCTCACTTCATACTCTTTCTTTATATTCCTCAGCCATGGGATACATATTTGCTGTTTCCAGGCCYGTTTGGCAAATATTGTCCTTCTAGTCTTGGTTTTCTCAAGAACAGCTTACTGTTTTAGTTACTTGAACTATTAATTTCACATGTTTTTTTAGTTGTATATCAAACAATTTCACCTGGAGAAAGCTCCTATGSCAAATCAGCAACAACCCTTCTTCTTTTTCCATTCCTTTTGTGAGGAAATTATGAAATACCTAATACATGCTTCTACTTTGGTGAATATTTTCTTGGCTTGGCATGGAATCAGTTATAGTTCACACAATCCCATCCTTGTCTAAAATCCTCAGTTTACRTATCTGGGAAAACCACAATATGTGGGTGTGTGGGTGGAAAATATTGTCTCCACAATTAAAATAGAAGCTAACTTAATGAAAGAAAATTTATTAGTGAGAAATTGATGACAGTATAGTTTCACCTTTGGCAATWATCTAATAGGCAGCACAGCAGGTAGCACGGAGATGAACAACACCCTGAGCACAGCCCAGACAGAAGAAGGCTGCACTGGGGATCCTTGGACCTGTGTCAGCCTCCCCCTTCATTGCCCAGGAAGACAGRCAATGGTCGTGGCCCACCCTGTTTCTTTCTGCTTTGTGCCTTTTCCTAGCACCTCCTTTTTTTTTGTATTTGTACCTTTATACAGTTTCTGCCCTACTACCCCATATTTTTATTTTTGTTAAYCTATGCCTGTTTGGAGTTTGGTTACAATCTCCCTCATTTTCCAGTTGCCYACTTAATGCTTCACTGCACTTTTGCATTCCCATTTTTCCCTCAGTGGAGGCTGGCAGTGCTCTGGGGATGCTCCCTCCCAGGGGAACAGGATTGGAGAYAGCAGAGGGAACAGCTGCAAGAGCGATGTAGGAGTCTCATCTGAGGGCGGCACCTCGGCAGAAGTCACTTACTCAAGCCATGTTCTCAGCCCTGAGCACGGCAAGTTAAAAAATCTTGACTGGGATCCGATCCCCTGTCAGCCTAAGACGGTGAGAGGCCAAGCAGATTAATCTGCTGCTCAGGTTTCCACATCTCCTCCTTCTGATGCCCATGACTTGGGCTGACAAATATTTTAACTGTTTGCTGGGTTGTGAGCTTTTCTCCTTTTTGTGGGCATGGAGACTATCTTCACATACTTATCTACACTCTTGCGCTCACTGCTTATAAGATAGATTAAAAATACATTTTTCAAGCTTTTACAAGGTTGTGCGAAGTTCACCTCAGCTGCAAATATAAGTGTCATGAGAGTTTGATCCGCAGCTTAGATTTTTTGAGAAGTCTTCCCAAGTGTAAGTTAAGCAACTGAAAAAGTTATTTAGAGCAGTTGCATAGGTCTTTGAGTTCTTTTAGGAAAGGATTGATACACATCTCTTGGACATGATGAATATATAGTTAGTACAAATCAGAGATCCTTGATCCCTACAAACATGCAAATTAGAAACAATTAAAATATCCAACATTGCCTAATGCTTAATATAAGCATACTCCCAATTGTCATGCAGCCACAAATTTGTTTATCTAAAGAAACCAAGAGGAAGATGAAGGGAAAGGCGGGGTGACACTTGATCACAGGAAGCGAAGTCTAGCTCTGAGAAGGTGGTTTCCAAAAGGATATTTTGGGAGCATTTTAGGYCATTGTACAAAGAAAAAAAACCCAAACCAAAACCACAAAAAAATGCAAACCCAAGCTTTACTGTAAACAACAGGACAAATATTCAAGGAAGCAATCCAAGATAGAGTGGTGGTGGGCATTCCAGAAACACAGTAAAGCTATGCAAACAATATATAATACAATAATTTCCGGAAGGGTATGGCAAGCTATGGCTGYTGAGACATCACCATTGCACAAAGCAATGAAGAAATCCCAAGAGCGGATACTCATAACTTTCAGAAAGGGGAAGTTGTGAAGGAAATAGGAAATAAAGTTGAGAGACAGGGTTGTTGAAATAACCAGGGAAGGAGGAATCACTGTCAACACTGAGGCTGTGACGGATGAGGTAAGAGAAGAGGGAAACAGGACATGGATGTGAAATTAGTGGGGAAAGGCCACTGGAACATCAGAAAACATCTGCAAAACTAGGAGAATGCAAATAGGTACTGACTGGCAGGGTTTACTGCTCTTTCCTGATTTTGTGGAAGGTCACCTCAGTGCTTTCTTAGGGATATGATGGAAGTCAGTTTTGGAAGCAGCCTTGGTCAAAGTTGTTGTCAGTGGATTCACATCAGTTTAAAGGCAGCAGTGARAAAGGAGGAGCCAGTCAACCTCAATAGCTGGGCAGGGATCTGGGGATGCCATGGGCTGGCCATGCTCATTTCTTGCAGGAGGCATCTGCTTCAGGAGGCTGCACTTCACAGAGTAAACAACATCATGCAGACACTCAAATGACAACGATGTCATAAAACAAAATGAAGTTTTCAACAAGATTCCAGATTTTCAAGAACTAGCAAACCTTCAAGCTGAAAGGAATGAGAAGGGAGTGTCTTTACAAACAGACTGACTCTGGGGGTAAGATAAGGCTGATACTGGGAGATAGAAGGAAACAATGGGAAGGATTTCCATAGGAATTCCTTTGATTGACTTATCCCAGACTATGTTAATGGACTACAAGAGCAGAGACACAGAGATGTATATTGAAAGGGGGCAATGTATGATAGAAAGGGGGGTTTCATCAGGCATTTTGGGGAACCTGTACCTCTCAAGTACCTCAGCCAATGGGGAAAGAGAGAGGGAACTGCATCTGGGAAATTAGGATAAAAAGARGCTGCGTTCTCTATGAATTTGAAAGACCCCATGGGAAATGTCCATTACCTCTCCCTTTATTCATTAATAAAGTTGCAGGACTTCTCTGTCTCCTTTTTGGACATAAACCTCTGGTGCTTGTGGATTAATTTTCCTAACAAGGCCATTGTCTGAGATAAGTGCTAATGGCAGCCAAAGAGTTGTGGAGCTCCTGTGCTTCTCATTTCCCTGAGCCACAATTTGGCWTTCAGGGGCTGGGAGAGGTATTCCCATGGAAGATCAGAATGCTGTTCCTTAGTCACTGCATGTAAGACAGTACAAATAGCAGACATACTTAAATTGGTGACAAAACCCTTCATCATCCTGCAAACATCAGTTCTTCCACCTTAGATTTACAGCCTCTCATCTCCAGTGTCTTCATCTGAGACAAAGGGCAACATTTTGTCATGCAGGAATTAATAAATAACAGATAGATGCCATGTTTGCAGGAGATTGACTCTGCACCATAAATTCCACATGGACAATGACGAGTGGAGATTTGCTCAGCCACCCGTGTTGGACAGACACTGGTACACGGAACAATTCTTTGAACCTCTCCTTGGTGTCCAAGTGCAAAYGTGTCCAATCCTGTGTGTGACAGATCCATGGGTGTCATTCCATGGAGTGAGGATGGCTGCAGCAGGCAAAAGGCTGGGTAAATTAAAGATGTAAATTTGTAAAAACTGGGCAGATTGAAAGGATTGGTTGTAAACAAAGTGAGTATGCTGTGAGATAAAGGTACATAATGGGCTGCATCTGAAAAGATTATAGTCGTGATATATAAAGAACATCCTGAATTAATCACTTCCTTTGTGTATGTATTTATGTTTTGCAAATCATTATCACTCAGCAACCTACATTGTCATTTTTAGTTTTTACAGACTTAGACTGTTTCCTGGGGGTATTATCTCTGTCTGGCTCAGTAAAATTAAAACAGTATCTCACTTAACACTGTCTATAAGTAGACAGAAATAGTTGGCTCCAGATGTGTTATGAATTGTGCTTAGAGAATTAACGTGGTTTAGATCATAGAAAGTTGGTCATATTTGCTGTTCAACACTTTCTTATAGAGCAGTAATCTGTGTTTAGCTTTATGGATCTTATCAAGTGCTTGTTCAGGCCAAGTCACAAGCCTTGCCAAGAATACTTAATGCCACATTTGAGGTGACGAAATGCAAACCAGGAAGAGACCTGGCAGGATTGCTGGGTTCCCCCTCTGCACTGAGACACCCCTCTGCCAGGGACCCTGCCGGACCCCCGCCACATGCTCTCAGTGCAGGGAAACATCACAGTGAGGTTTGTCTAAGGACTCCTGAAAAATCTCTCTGRAAAGGGATTCTCCAGCCTCTCCCCACACTCCACGCCTTGTACATCTTGGAAATGTTCCCTAGTAGGTTGTCAAAGCACTCTTTGTTGCAGAAGGAAAATTGATTTCTTCATCTCTTTGCCTACAGAGATAATATAAAACAATTATCTACTCAAGAAGGCTTTATGTGTTGGAGGATTGTTTCCACCTCTGTTCCTAATATTCTTTTTTTGGACTAAATAAGCCATGTTTTTCCTTTTGAATCCCTTGGTATATAATTATTTTGATTTTTGTACTTCTTCAATGCTTCTCACTTTGTCCAGGTCTGCAAGTACTGTTTTCAGACCAGGACTCCACACTTCACTTAATTTATTCAAAGATCTTTAGCTTTTATTAAATCTCTCCATATCAATGCTTACTTCTGTTTTAAGAGGAGTGAAGACAATGTGTCTTTTCCCAGTCTTCAGACTGATTTGCTGCCATGCCAGGGTGGCCCAMACAGGGCTCAGTGGTGATCCCAGCCAAACTCTGGCCTGCTCAGACCTCCCACCTGGGCTACCTGCACCTCTTGCCCTTCCTTTTGCATGCTGTTATTTTGAGCCTTGTCAAGATGAGCAAAGAGTGAATCAGTGGAGGCCACGGAGTGGCTGATGAGTGGCTTTGTCCTTCTCTTCCTCTCTGAAATCTGCTGCCCAGCACTTGTGGCTGGCAGGTGGGAAGGACTGGGCTGGGCTGTGAGTCATCCTCCACTCCCTGCTCCCTTCCTAAGCCAGGGAGCTACAAGCTATGGTCAAAGCCCTGGCCCCGTGTTTGTAGGGAAAAAAAACCTTCCCTTGCTGTGCATAACCACTGCTGTGGCACAAACATGGCCCCATTTAGAGCAGCAGTCCCTGCACAGTGCTCTGGTGGATGAGACCTGCGATCTGTGTCACTGCTGGCAGCAGATGATGCTGCTGTCCTGCTGCACAGCCCAAGCAACAGCAKCACCATAAAGCATTTCAGCATTAAAAATGGGTCCAAAAGTCTGAAAACACCCAGCAATTGTCCCATGACATCTTAATACCTGATGGAGAGCCAGTCATTATGGATCCATAGTGTGGGTGTTTACAGTTCCTGAGCTGACTGATAGCAAGGAAAGTTTAAACACCTGAACAATAGCTGCATTAATGCCAGAGGTGCAGACCAGAAGAGAGAGAGGAACTGAGGAATTAAACATTAGATAGCTTTTGCGTGTTAAAAATAACATATCTTTGGCCATAGTTTCCCACTGGGAGTTCCCTTTGACACCYGAGTCTCTCAGACTCACAAGCTATCCATGGAGAGATGCTCTGTGTGCCTGTCCACACTGCCGCTGTGGGGCAGGACAGACCCTGCCTGGGCTGTGCTGGAGAAGCAGCGTAATGAGAAAGCAGCTGCACACACCTGACACTGCTCCAGTACTGCCAGCAYCTGACAATCAGAGCTATGACTGAACACTTTATATTTGTTTTTATTAGTTTGGGGGTGCGGGGGGGTGTTTATAAGTTCTTTCATATTAGAGCATTTGGCTACTTTGAAATTACTTTTTCTTTCCACTATACACAATCTGCAAGATTAAAAGTGCACTGTGTGGGAGCAGGTTTTGATTTGACATCTCCTGCCTGTGCTKTTTGCAGAGATCTTCATACACCCCAGGTGATCTGAGTAGCCCTGGTTTTTCAAAGAGGGAAACTATCATCAGCCAACACCTGTAAAATCCTGCAAACACATGACCACCTTTGCATGGCTGTGCCTTCAGCTTTGCTTGGTCTTTGTAAGTGATTTTTAAGACGGTTCTGTATGAAGGTGCTGAGGAAGAAGTGCGAGAAATACCGGATCATGCAGTGCAACAGTGTTTTCCGATTATCTCTTTCCTGTGTGAAACCTGAGCCCACTCTCCCAGCTGGGGACATACCATTGGGATAAAGGGTCGCCATGAAATTTTGTGTCAAAAGACACATGACACTCAGATCCCCCAACCTGCAGGCTCAGYCCCATCTCAAGCCAACAGTCCTGGTGTATTTTTAACAAGCATGAAGGATTGGTTTGTCTAATTCTGTGAGTGCAACTATCAAGCAAGTTCCTATCTTGACTTAACCTACAGGTAAAACGACTCTGGTCATACTGCCAGCATATTTCAGGGGTTTATATCCACGCCCCTGTAGTGTGTGTACACCGATATCCCTCAGGTCATCTTGCATCATCGGTTACGCTTCAAGTCTCTGCAATCAGATATGGTTATCTGAGGAGCAGGGAGAAATATTTACCAAAATTAAATTTAGATGGGAAAATGGGAAAGAAAAAAATAAAGGGAGTAGAAAAGAACTGATGGTGAACTCTCAATGTTGTCTGAAATTTGCACTAATGTTTTCTAGAAAATGAACTGGTTTCACTTTTGCCCATTGGCAGTTCTATACAGGGAGATTTATCTCATGCAATATATTCTTTKCCTTCTAATTTGTATGATAATTTGATTTTTGAGATATTTGATTTTTTTCTTTCTCACATATCTAGCTCCTGCTAATGCTGAGARAGGTTGTTGGTGAGGACCTCAAGAGAACTTGGATTGTGATGAACCAGGGTGTTCAAAGTTCTCCTGATGTCCTGGTGGGAGGCTATGGAGAAGATGCTAAAAACAACAGCTTAGTAGATCATCACCATCTCTGCATATGAGCCTTGTTGTACCTGGCAGGGAAATTGGGTGGGATAAACCCCACTGTGGTCTCCTGCAGCACATAGCTCTGGGCAGGACAAAGAGCAGCAGAATTTATGATCACAGTTTGCTTGTAACTGGGAAACAAGGAAAAAGAATGGTGATAAAACCTGAGTGGTCTTGTGGCAAAGGTGCCCTTAACCTGCCTCCTTGCCCTGTGCTGACAGCTGCTTGATGTTAGGGCACTCAGGTTGCCTCCTCCATGCTCCAAAACAGAAATTTCTGCCTCCTGATGGCAGATTCAGCTGGTTAATCACCAGCTTCTTCAGCTCCTTTAAGTTTCAGAAATGGAAAGCTGCACCAAAACTCAGTGTTGTTACCACTGGTACTGTCCACAGCCCTGTGGGATTCAAATGGGAGTTCTGCTCTTTGCAGTTGCTCATCTGGCTCYTCTAGACACACCCTGACTTGTGACTGCCATCTCAGCACTTAATTAAGGGGCTAATGACATCTCCTCCTGCTTCTTGCTCAGTGTGGTTGATGGTAGCCTGGACCCCTTAGGGAGGGAGAGCAGGAAGGAATCTCATCTGGGATCTCCTTTACAACACTAAAATATATTCCCATATCATGCTGCTGCCTTGTGGATATSTGATGTGGTATGGGTTACAAAGACGTCTTTGTGGACACGAAAAGTATTAAAATGTACCTACGTGCCAAACTTGGGAAAGTATCTTAGACAACATGATTTTTGCCCTTGAGCACTAAGTAATGTGTGAATTACTATTTAAAATTAATATCCTGTACTTGTCAGGATTTGTTTCTTTTCAGTAAGTTCCTTTACTCCCTCYTCAGCATGCTTATGTCTGATGTGTGCCATTATTCTTTCAATTATTGCAAATTTTCCACCAGGCCCACAGGGATCTGGGTGTTCTGTACCATGATTTTACCCTGGGAGACTGTGACCTGCAGGAGAAGAGCTGTGGATGAGGACTCGGAGTGCTCCAGAACAGTCTGGAATCTCAGCAGCACCAGCAGCCCCCAGCCAGACAATGCCAAGGCGAAAGTATTGCCCTGACTTTTCAAAGAGGGAAGAGACAGGTCCAGGTCACACATTAGTTGCTCATGTCAAATTTTCTTCCCTAAGACTCCTTCCTGCCTTATGCCACAGAGTCCCCCAAGGAAAAGTCCCAGGGAACACTTGCTCTCCGGGGTTAAGGCAGGGAAGCCAAGCAGATGTGTGATTTCCGAAAAGGGTTTGGAAGACTCCAGCATTCCCAATGGGGTTGATGCACAGGAGATGATATGCATCACAACAAAGCCACAGAGGCACGTGGAACAAAAGCTGGTCTGATTCCCTCTCTGAGATCTACTAAGTGCTGATGAGATGGACTCAGAGGGCCCAGTGCTTAGCACAGGGAGGACCTGAGAGCCCTCACAGATGGGGGAAATTCTGATATTTCAGAGCCTGGGCTTTGTTTGGCTTGTATCCACTTCAGTAAAGCTGTTTTCAGGACAAATATTTCTAAAAAAAAAAAAAAATATATAGAAGAAAAGGAAAATAGAATAGGATCCTGCTGCTYGAGGGAATAGCAGAAGTGTAAGGGTAGGTCTTGGCAGTGTTTGACAGAGTGACTCCAGGCAGCAAACCATCAAGATGAGAAAATACTTTCTCCACCTGCTTAGCTTGTGGCATGGTCCATGGCATGAGCTTTGGAGGCACAGATTTCAGTCCCTTTGCCGACCCAGYAACTGCCTGTGTAAGCCATGGCTCTGCATGCCAGAAGAAGGCAGGGGCTCTCCTGGAGGTGAGACCCTCTAGCAGTTGCAGCACTGGGTCTTGGGCAGCTGGACAAGGATGATCCTGGCACGGTGTGGGCCGTGCTGGGAATCATCACACAAGCACCTGACAATCCAAAACCCTCTGGATATCTGTGTCTTGCAGCTTTCCTTCCTGCTTACTTTTGGGATGTGGATATTAAGTGCAAGATT
The DNA here is from genome assembly GCF_030028575.1 of Malurus melanocephalus. Taxonomy (NCBI): domain Eukaryota; kingdom Metazoa; phylum Chordata; class Aves; order Passeriformes; family Maluridae; genus Malurus; species Malurus melanocephalus. The sequence goes on along the minus strand of NW_026623325.1, from coordinate 1,241,061 downwards.
MATCTCTCATAAAAAAAAMMRGGRAARAACAGCTGTTTAGCTCTGCCTTTTACTTCTGTTTTGCTAATTTACTATTAATTTTGTTTTATAGATAGGCAATTACTTCTATTTTCTCACTGGTGTGGTTATTTCATGGTTCAAGAAAGAGCAGAGTTGTAAATGAAGTACTGGATAAAGAAGGAGTCCCTCATGCTCAAAGCCCTGATGATGTAAAACACACTCARAAAACTGCTCTGCTCACATAAAATACAGGAGGCTTTAACAAAAAAGTCTCAGGTTTCCCTTTTAAAAACTCAGAGACTCTTAAACCAAGAAAAATGCATGCATGGAAAGGGAGTGCCAGTGACAACAGGCCTGCTCTCACATCCACTGGAAAAAGAGAAATAAGCAGCAGTTTCCCCTGAGGAAAGAGGGATTCTGGAAGTTGAACAGAAATGTTTATGGTTGTGAAGAGTTAAAAGGCTTCATAGGCACCCTGCTTCCCCCTCATATCCTGAGCACCTCAGGGCAATGCATCAGCCCTGCAGCACACGGAAACAGCCCAGAAAGGAGCTTGCTTTCAGCAGCCCCATCATGTGCAGGGAGCCTGAGGAAACACCAGAACAGGGATGTGGCTAAATGCCCTCCAAAATTCCCAGTGGGGACTATTTACATATTCTTTCTGTGCAGGAGACCACTGGTTTCTCAATAGCTGAAGCATTTGCATGCCCTSGTTGAAAACCACCAGGACATTAAAGGATTTTCTTTGTTAAATTTGATACTCCTAACATAAAAAAGGAAGCAGTCTTCCTTTGATATGAACCATCCCCTACACACTGATCAACCCTCCTGTTCTCATTTCTGCATTTGAATAATTTTGTTAAGTTTGCATTTAAAACTTTTCTATAATGTGGCTTTTGGTTTGGCAMAAAGCAGAAATAATTATCCTGCTCTATTAGCATCTATATTCTATGAGAACTCCTCCTGCAAATGTGCCATGTAATCTACACAGGCATCGATCCTAAATTAAAAGACAGCGTCAAAATCTGAGTCACTTCTTCTACGTGTTATTAAGTGTCCATTTTGGTTATGATGTTGATGGTTGTCAATCCCATTTCATATTTGCCCATCCCTTTTTTCTAGTCTTTTTAACCTCCTTGCAGAAGACCACATGGATAACTAGAGCACAGTATAAGATATGTTTGTGTCTGCCCCTTCACTTGGCTTTCTTATGGATTTTTCTCATGTTTTATGTCAGAGGCACTTTGGTGGCTCCATTCAGTTGATGGTCTCTCCTATCTCCCCTACCTCTCCAATCCCAGCCAAGATRAGTAGCTGAAAATCTTGGGCAGAGAAGCTGAACTCCATAGTCCAAAGCAAATTTCCTGGCTGTTTTCACCAGATGGAGAATAATCTACAATTAAAGCAAATCTGGTTTCATGGCTAAGAGGCAAATCTTTCCTCCTTTGCAGCCATGGGAGATCCTGAAGGTGGAAGGAAAACCATTTTGCTGCATGGGGTGAAGGAAGGAGGAGCGCAAGGCAGTTTCCAAAGGGTGGCCTCCCTTCTTTGCTCTACATGGCAAGGCAGAACCCRCAGTGGGAGGACACCCCTGAGGCTGGAGGTTTGTAGCCGTAGGAGATCGTAGCCAGGCCATGTTATCCAAAAAAACAATCCAAACCATCCAAACTGCTGAGTGCCGTAGAATTGCAGAGATGTTAGCCAGTGCACACCACAAAAGGGATGACTGTCAGGACAAAGTAAGCAAGAGACCATTCATTGCTTGGCAGAAGGTTGGGATAAATAGGAAGAGTACTTCCTTAGGAGAAAAACTGGTTTGCTGGATGATGTAGAAAGAGGTTCTCCTGGTGTAACCTGGTATAACCTGAGCACAGACTCAGTGGGAACCTTCAAGTGTCATGAGGCAAGAAGGTTTTCCATGACCTGAGTCAGCTCAGTAATCCCCACGCTGCAGATTACCACACAGAAGTGCACCCAAAACAGCAGAAAAAATTGGAGATTGCATCCCTCAKGAACCACAGGTGCTCCACAGATCTTCCTGCTGCCCCAGAAAATAACGTCATCATGCCAAACCGGGCAAAGCAGAGGGTGTGACTGTCCTGCGTTGCCCAACCTCTGCCCACTCAGCTGATGTCTCCTTGGCTGTGCTGGTGAAGAGAGGAGAGGGCTGGGTGGGCACCTGGACAGTGGGAGCAGGCTGGCATGTTAACCCATGGTAACCAAGGAACATTTATGGCCTGAGGTGGTTTTTGATGGGATGGGCTGTCCCTAGGTGTAATCCAGACTGGAGAGTGTGATGTAAACATTGGCTAAGCAGAGACAATCCCATTCTACTGAGCTGGAGTTAGAGGAGGCGCACTCATGGCCACTGGAAGTCAGGGGGTTGGCTGAATGAAAGCTCTTAGATAATACTAATGGGCTCAGCAGACAGGCCAGAAAGGTKATAATAGTCTCTGGCTGATCTCAGCACCCTGTCTCTAACAGTAACCCACACATCAGAGAATGGAGAACATCCCATGGAATTACTGTAATGATGTCCTGTGGGGCAAAGAATATATATTTTTACCTCTTCAGGTAGTATCTCATGCAGRCCATGAGGTATGAGTAGGACCTGACCAAATTAAAGAACTGGGACAATTCTGACAAAACAGGCTTGACCAACCCATCTGGGGATCCTGGCACTAGAGGAAACATTATGTCAATGGCTTTAATTGATGAGAACTGAGGATTACTGCAGGAGGGATGAAAGCTGGAAAAATCCCTTCCTCCTKTCTTCTGTAGGGACTGACAATTTAACTTAGTTAAGGAGAAAGGAAGAATGGACCTTGTCAAGACATTCTTTAGTCACTCGATCTCTATAATTTAATTCTTTCAAAAGTTAKGCAAGTATTGGGGCTGGGGACAATGGTGCTTGAGCAGGAAAATGCTGTTAGCTTTCTGCTCAYGTTGCAGAGTCCAGTTTACTCAGCTTGTGTGAGGAATGATTAAAACATTTTGCCTTTGAGATGTTTCTGTAGGCACGTGCTRGGAATGGCTCCTTTTCTAATCCAGTAGCTGACACAGCAGAATCTTGCACTCCATTGTTGCAAATCATTAAGTCAGAGTCAAAATCCATTTGGACTAACTCATGGAAACTCATTATTATTTTGCCACTGCTTGCTGAGCTGCTTAGATAATAAAAATGCTTGTGAGAACAGGGAAAAAATCTTGCTCTTGGCCTAGAAASTGCAAAGAGCAGTGACACGCCCCATGCGAGAAGCAGCAAGATGAGTGGGAGCAGAGAAAGATGACTTGGGAAGATATAATCCATGAAACCCCCTGGAACCTCAGTCCTATGTATGATTAAACATAATACTTTCCAGTCAGGCTCTTCCCTGCTCTTTCATTTCACWGGTAAGATGCAAGGGAGGTAAAGCAGAAAGTTAGGGTGAATTATTTCTTTTAAATAGCCAGTAAGGTAGGAGTCCGTTCCATGTTTTGGAAGCCCAAAATTCCTTAAGATAGAAACAACATAGGATACCCAGTCTAGTTGTCTAGGGAGACATGGGAAGTTCTGGGACAGCCTGCTCCTCTTTCAGCTTGGAAGTCTGGGAATGGGCAGCAAATTAATGGGGAATGTTTCCTTTAAGTCAAGGGGGAAAATGAGAATTACTCCTGAAGTTTCCACTCTACATCAGAAGCAGGATGTTTTTCTAAAAGGGTCAACGATTATAAGGAATATTTGGCACATGAGGACAGCAGTGACATTGTGCATTTCTATTGCATGGGCTTAAGATTGATGCCATTTACTCATTTAGGTTTGATTCTGCAAATATGTAGGTAGGTTACCTGCTTATTCAATGGTCTCTGGGAATGATTTYGTGGACTTATGAAAACATCCATGTCAGACCCTCATAGCCCCCGAGGCATGGAGGAAAATGTAAACCTGGAGCTCTGAAGATTGACATTACTTGTGACACTTCCAATAGGAAGGTAAATGACAACATTTCTTGGACATGATCATTTATAAAGTGAAAATGTCAATGTAACTAATAATACTTGAAGCTATTTTCTCATGACTAATTATACCTCTGAAAATGAATGTGCAGCTGCAGTTACCAAGTGATGGGAGAAATTCAAAGGCCTGTAAATACATTTTGACCATAATCTCCCTTTTTGCCAATAGAAACCATGAACTTTCACAGGTGAAATGCATAGAAAAGCATGAAGAATATATATATATGAAAGCAGTGACACTGTGGAATGATGCAGRCTCTAAACAATCACAGAAGAAAAGAGCAAAATATTTGAAGGAGAGGAGTCATTTGCGAATTTAGCAGCTAATCCATTCTGACTCTTGCACTGCATTTCTTAAGCCCKCACACACATTGTGTTTCTAAGGCTAAATCTTATAGCCTCTTATCAGGTCACATTTAAGGGTTAATTYACAGAGCCTCTTGTCCTGCAGAACATGGTTTGTTGTTCTTTGCACACCTGCAAAAAAACTGCAAACACTTTTTAGCAAATAATGTTGGAGTAGAAAACAAAAGGCAAATCTTAGAGGAAGACCAGTTTTTTAGTAGTGAGTCTGGATYCTGTGACACTGAAGTGGCTGAACTAGAGAATTATATACATTTACTCTGCCACACTGCGCCAGTAAGGCAAATGGACAACTTGTGTGGTTATATAGCTTTGTATTTATATATTGTTCCCAAAATCATGTCTCTAACTGGCTGAAATAGAAGCAGATACAAATTGTTAAACTCCTTTGTCCAAATTCTGCTGTTATCTGTATTCATTAATTTTCTGTGACCTACACAGAACCTCCTGACCTAACCGCTGCAATGCTGCCTCTATAAGGTGCCCCTAAGTGAGGCCCCTCTTGCTTCCTTGAAGCTGACTTTCTGTCAGAACAGTCTAATAAATACTTTCCAAATTAGGGCTATTCAACCACCCCTGCCCAGAGCCACAGAACATAATTACCAACATGATTTATCTGGAGAATTTTCAACTCGTGAATGCACTTCAGTGACATTTGCTGATGGCATTCTTAGCATGCATGGGAGGAATGGGGCTTTTTGTTTATATGTATCTGTAAGGTTATGTGTGTAGGATATGGCCTTTTCAGCTCCCTGTATTAATGTTAACTATGGGTTGGCATGTTAGAAGTTATCCTGTGTTTACAGAAATCATATGGCAAAGATATTATGAAGGAAAGCCAGAAGGATTCTGTATCATAAAAGGAAGTTCTTSGCTAAAACTGTTGCTGCTGGCACTGCTCAGCACGAGGGGAGACCCCACAACTCGGGAGACATGGGGTGAAGCCACATGCTGACTCCCATCAGGACAATCCATAGAAACAACTTGTCCTTCATCACAGCTCTGTAATTTGAAATGCAAAGGAAGGAAAACTACAGGATTAAGACAGAGGAAGACAGAAAATTCTGCAGATTTCCAAATGTGGAGAAAAGAGGCCTCAGCTACCTCCCAGTGAATGACCAGTACTGCCTTCCATGACTGCATCATGGAGCATCTCACAACACACTGCAATTCTTCCCTGCATGCATCAAAGAGGCTACACATCTGATTTGGTGTTTGTTTCTCAGTTTGAGATAAAATCATTTGCATAAATAATCTAGTAAAACTTTCGGGGTTTTTATCTCTCGTATTTATTAGGGCATACTGACACCACGRTAATTATATTAATGCAAGAATACCAGTTGTAAGTTCCAATGAAACAACTTGCAAAGATCCAACTTCATTTGCAATTTCTGAAGGAAGTGCAGAGTGCTTTATATCAATGTTCACCCAAAGGGTAGAATTATCTGAAGTGTAGGGTACGGCTGAAAAAGGGAACAACTTCAGACAGTAATTAACATTTTAGAAAAGGACAAAATGCTTCACACCAAGTAAAGGTAAAAGGCCCCAAATACTGTTTAACCATCTATGCAGCTATTGTTCTTGCCATGGGAGTGCTTTGCAATTACAAGTGGAAAGGCAGATTGTACACTGAAGGGAGGTCCTCAGTTTTCTTTCTTAACATGGGCTCCACACCAAGGAAAGTCTGGAGAATCCATATTTTGTATATATCAGCTCAATGAATGGAATTACTGTCAGAAAGATGCCTTACCAAACACAGAAGATGGAAGATAACAAGAAGAGTCTGGCACCTGCTAATTCTGTTGCTGAAATTAATGTTATTTTAATTGCCATCACAGAGAAAGGAATTAAGACTCTGAGGCCCAGTCCTGTTCTCATAACATTTTATGAAAGGTTTGGCACCAGATTTCGTGAGAACAGGACTGGGCATCATACTTCACATCCTAGTAATGTGAGAGGGACTGCCAGTATCTGTATCATCTGAAAAATCAGATGGCCTCCATAAATTAAGCAAATGTGCAGAAGTCAGCAAGGAGAGGAACTGCAAAGATTAATTCAAAGGGAATTGCATAGAGAAGGGAGAGAATGGATGTTAGAGCCGCAAATATATGGCTGAGCTGAATTAACTAGGGTATAAAAAAGCTGAATATTCTGCCTACCATGCTGAGAGAAACTTAAGGAAACCACGCTCAGGTTTAGGAGACTGGAAAAAAAAAAAGAAATAAACTGAAATGTGACAGATTAAAAAAAGGAAAAATCCCACCAAAGAACCCATAACACACCAACAATAAAACAAACCCCAAAAACCACAGACTGAACTCTCCGAAAGCGTCTTCCAAGGTGCTTAGGTATTTGAAATCAATGGATTCTGCTGTATGAAACCCAGAAGTATCTCAACAAAAATGCCCTAGGAATACAATGGCTTTTACATGCATGAAAAACAAGGCAGAGACAGATTAACTCACTGCAAGTGAAGTTGAAGACCCTCAGCCAYRCAGTGTAGGTTWTTTCACTGAAAGGGTGGTCAGGCACTGGAACAAGCTGCCCAGGGAGGTGGTGGAGTCACCAGCCCTGGAAGTGTTAAGAAACAACAGGACATGGCACTTAGTGCTACGGTTTAGTTGGCAAGGCAGTGTTCAGTCACACCTTGGACTTGATCTTGTAGGTCTCTTCCAACCTAAATGATTCTGTGATTCTGGGAGCAAAGGTTCCTTAAAGACTGGAGAGGAAAAAAGGTGTCTTTGTTGACAATGAGATTCTCTCTTCAAGGAAACATCGACACACTCGCGACAAAGAGAGAGACAAAGGAAGGACGGGGCAACTCACCCTGAATCTGTTTCCAGGAATACATAAGCCACATGTCAACTGGCAAYTGAATGATGGTGCTTACACCAGAGAGACAAGCACTCATTCCTGGACTTTCTTCCAATACATGAGAATGATAAAATGGATAAATAGTGYTAAGATAAACAGAAAGTACAACATGGTGAACAAGGCATGGACAATGCAAAGCCAGGAGGGATCTCTGCTCACACAAAGTGTTGTGCATGTTGGACTGACAGCACAGGTAAATCTGGCCTCAACCTGTATGCACTGAAGTGGCCATGGGGAAGCCTGGGCTTGTACTGATCATTAATATAAATTCAGACTTAAAACTAGGCACAATTACTCTGAAGAACAGTAATACTCTGCTTGAAGAAGTGCGTACTTACTCCCAGATTGACATCAGATGGCATGTGGAGCAGAACAGTAGAGAAAAGAGGACAAAATCTACTTATATCTCATGTTTCTGCTGAATGGAGACAGTAAAACACAGAAAGATAAATGAAAGAGATCTGGGGAGATTGGGGAATTAAGTAAGAGCCAGAAAGTGGAGGGTCAGTGAGAAACCTGAACCACCATCAGAACATCTTAGGCGAAAACAACAGGCTAAAGAGAAGGAGCAATCAGAGAAGATACCCTTACAGCGGACACAGACATCTCAAAGCAAGTGAATGGATCTGGGGCAGGGAAGGGATTAAAAAGAGCCAAGAGCCTAGAGGATGCTAGATAATGTGCAACAAGAGGAGGGAAAGGCTTCTGGATGATACCTTAAAGGAACAAAAAAACAAATACAGGCAAGTAGTGGAAATGAAGGAAGAAAAGAGAGCACTGGACAAGTGCTGATGCCTTGTCGGATTCCTAGGCGGAATAGGATGCAAAAAAATCCCACTATAGGAAGRGCAATCTGTCATGCATGAACCAAGTGAAATGCAAAGCCTTTAGGGGAACTCAGGAACAGCTTTAGAGGAATCAAAGCAGGGAGGGTTACTGTGAGATGCAGTGGTGAGAACTCCAGGAGAAAAAACTGGAGGTAGTCCCAGGGCTAAAAATAGGGAAAAGCAGAGAGAATGGAAAAGAGAATTAGAGGACGAGTGAGAGGAGCTCTTTGGGTAAGGGAGGAGGTACAGGAATAGAATAGGGAAGCCGGAAGGTAACAGATGATGTGGCYACAGGAGAACAGAGAGCAGGTCCCAAGAGAAGAGCAGGTTAGTACAGGACAAGGGGCTGAGGTAGACAGCACGGATTAGGAGCCATGAGCCAGGCTGGCAGCTGGCAGCAGGAGCTTGCTTATTCAGCAAGTCAGGCAGCAATTAATTAAATCAAGTCAGGCAGCAATCAGTCAGTTAAATCGGGTAACAATGACTCAATTAAGTTGAACTGGGAAACAATGAATTTATTACATCAAACCAGGGAACAATGAACCAATTAAATCAGCTGGAAGCCTCCATGAGTCCTTCCAGAGCCTGGGCTAGGTGCCACCGGGGTGGAACTCGCTGCAGCCGCCTGCTCCAGGAGAAACATCACCACAGCAACTGAGCATCGCTGCTGACAGCCTTGTTTGTCCCCTCTGCCCAGAGCGAAGAAGGACACGGCAGTCTACAGCCAGTCTGATTAAATACTTGTAATAAATCAAAGGGGTGGGGAGATGGAAACTGTCAGCTTTCGAATTAGCAATGGTGTTGCAGAAATTACTGGGCAGCCCAAGGATGAAGAAAGGTCTGCCTTTCAAATCAGGCTGATGCTGGATATTCAGAGCTGTCAGCTTAAGAAATTGAGAGGCTTTGATGAGTGCCTGATGATGATTTAGTCTATCCTAACAAGCTTGCAGGAGAGGTACACTTTCCTGGAAAAGCATGGTTATGTAGTAAAACAGCTGCCCATGCCCATTTTGATGTAAAAAGCGTAAATTATATGGATTGGTGTGAGTCAGTCTGATCATGTACTGGCAGTACTAAGAACTGTTTTCATCCTCTTGTTGGTTCCCCATATCCTTTGGGATCGAGGTGGCTTGTTTTGGATTTGGGTGTTTTTTGGTWTTTTTTTCCTTTCCTGTTCCTTCTTCTATCTCCACAAGCAGGGGACATCACTAAGATTACTGAGTTACCTTAGCAGGAAAGCACCCAGTATGTTTTTCTTGGGATATTTCATGCATATCAATTAACTGAAAATAAAAGAGGGAAGGTCTCGTTGATGAGGACAACCTCATCAGAAAGGTGAGGGAGACAGCCATCTACCCATTATTCAAAGGAAATGCAATCCTAATTGTTCTCTAAGGGCACCTGTAAGGCCCTTGCAGGTAAAATAAAAATGTACTGCTTTTCAAGGCAGTACAAACACTTGAGGTGCTGCGATGGKTAATAAACAGGGATATTACATGGGCAACCTTTATCATACTACACATTGTCATTAAAGTAATTATATTGAAAAGAAAATTACTCTTGGAGAGTTATTTCTGGCTAGATGAGGTTGGGGGATTTGCCCAGCATGTGTAAATCAGGGCCAACACAATCCCTGTAGCAATGCTGACCAGTAAATTAAACTGAAAATAAAAGCTGAAGAACAGCTTCTTGAGCAGCATTCAAGGATGGAGCTTGGTGTGAGACCTAGTATATATTATCAGTACCATATGTATCCCTGTCGTCCCCTAACAAATGCGCCACAGGACAGCATGACACACTGGCATCATGGTTTCATGCTGAAGGACTGGACTTAATATTCTTTTCCCTGTTCTGAACTGCTAAATAGTCAAAAGGCAAAAAGAGTCTAATTAGAGATGTGAAGGTTTGGAAAGTAACCAGAAATTTTCAAGAAAAAAAACCTCCTGCTTCCAGTCTGCACCACAGTGTTTGAGCAGCCGTCTGCCACGGAAAAATGGAAAAGAAACTTCCTGAGGTTTGTTTTTTCTCCTCCTCTTTTATCCCTTCTGAATAATATTAAGACCAAACAGTTGGACTTTTACAAATCTTCAGTCTAATGAAGTACATAAAAATTAGGTTAAAGTTTCAGTCAACAGTTCTAGTCATTTCAGACTGTGGTTTATTAGTGCTCAGAAGAAACACTTGACCTATGCCAATATTTCAAAAAGCATAATTTAAATGCTCTACAGGACAGTCAATGATTGTGATTATGACCTTGACTGTGATCATGACTTTCTAGATGATGACATGCACTATCAAAGAGATCTTATCCCAAATTTGAGCTTTATATCTACAGCTACTCTTGGKCAATAGGATGTTGTGACAACTGTCTCTATTAAAAAAAAATTCAATCTGATTATCTTGCGAGGCATCTAGTGACACAAAACTTCTGAACCCTGTGACTAATTTTCCTCTTTGTTTATTTGTCAGTAATGGATGTGATTTATGTTTATCCATCCCTTTCTTTTCACTTTACCTTAAAATTAAGTCAATGAGCAAAACATAGTTATATGTGTTTTAGTGCACAGCTGCAGCTATTGCAGGAGAAAGGGCTGTCATAATTCAAGTTCTCAATTCACATTTATTTCTTTCACAGTTTTATCAAACAGCAATTTTTATAYGCTAGCTAAATAAAACATTCCTCATCTGTAAAGGAGTAAGTACAATTTAACTCTGTTCAYTAAGTGGCCAATGACTAACTATATTTCATTTTACCCACATAAAGATGAAACACTGTGATTAAGACTAGGACTTCCAGTTCTTAAATTTCCAGAACTGACACATGTCTCATTCTTTCTATCTGGTGTCCCTTGCATCATCATTGATAATCAAAGAGGGTGTTGATGCTACTGGGCCAGAGAAATAGCATTCAACACATGACAGATGAAAAAATTACCCAGTAGAGGAGAACCTGGGCTGTTTCTCCCCACTRCTCATTCCCCTGGTGCCCCGTGGCCAATGTGGTCACATCTAGGGAATAGATAGTTTGATCCTATCTAATTTTTGAAACACAGAACACCACTTAAGACKTTTTCTCTGCTGCCAGAACTGGATGCTTCTGCCTTGGGAGAAGCACCAGGTGTTGGCCTCCAACCGTAACTTTCCCAAAGACAGTGCAGTGAAGACCTCATGCAAGGCAGCTCAGAGAACTCCACACCTCTGCTCATGGCTTACATCCATTAGGTAATTTCACACTGAGACCCACACAGTCTTGTTTCCACTAGYTTTTCATGGAAAAGACCTCCAAAATCAGCAAGTCAACWAAACTATAGCACAAAGTGCTAMGTCCAGTTGTTTCTTGAACAMTTTYAGGGACTGTGACCYCAACAGCTCCCTGGRCAGCCCATCCCAATGCCTGGCCACCCTTTCAGAGAAGAAATTCTTCCTGATGCCCAACCTGAACTTCCCCTGGTACAGCTTGAGGCTTTTTCCTTGCCTCCTGTCATTAGGCTGGGAGGAGAGGCCCACCCCACCTCACCACACCCTCCTTTCAGGCAGTTGTACAGAGGCTCCCCTGAGCCTCCTTTTCTCCAGGCTAAACACACCCAGGTCCCTCAAGTTRCTTCTGAAAGGACTTACAATTTTGATTTATATTTTCATAGTATTTCTCTTACTGAAAAAAAAAAACCAAAACCCAAAACTTTTTTTGGTGGCAAACACAGCCTTGAAAAAACAGCACAAAACTTAAAATTCTCTGCTGCAGCTAAATATACCCAATGTTTAAAGTATTTTGACCYTGGAATGGCACATTTCACTTTTTCAAGGTCATGGAATCAAGCTGGAAAGTGACTGGAGAGAGAAAAACACATATTTCCTGATGTCTCTTCTAAAGCTTTTCTTCCTTTAGGAGATGGACTTTCCCTTTTGCAAAGCTCAGCTGCATGGCCTGGACAGAGCCACCTCCCTTCCTCACACACGCCATACATATGAACCTTGAACGTCATCTGGGCACACAACTCCCACAGATGTCAGTGAGCACAGGTAAACTCAGGCCTCAAGTATTTATTGCATGTCTAGGTCAGCATCACATCACATACCTTGGGCCTGGTCCTACAGCTGCTGCAGTGAACCAGTTCCCCTGGATTACCCCTGGATAGGGTATAACTAATGAATGGTCCCAGAGCTGATCCAGCTTTGACCTACAGGTTGGATTAAATGCCTCCTCAGATCTTTTTTAAACATGACTTTTCCTGTGGTCCTAACATACAGATTCCATGGATCTAACTGCAAGGGTAAGAAAGGGTGGTGGAGGAAAGATGAGCACCAGAGAGACAGAGGCTAATATTTAAACCAAGAAGTTGATGACGATTTCTTATCTTTCAAGTATTAGATTGTTTGTCCTAGAAATTTCTACCTCTGTTTCCTGACCATGAAATCAAAATTAAGTAACTTTAGTGATTAAGTGATTTTTGCTAAAGATTTTCCCAAMAATTATTTGTATTCCAGGAGGTGGAAAGACAAGGCATTAGAATTCCATTAGAAACAATTTATCCTTCAAGTCCTTATTACTCTAAACAAGTACAAACACAGGCATTTTTCACCTGAAGTCTCAGCAAATGTTCTGTTTGTTCAGTTAAGGTGTACACTTTCTTTGGAAATTTAGGTAAGAGGTTTACAAACCATTCATTTAGTTTGATGTGCCTGTGTGCAAGACAGAGTACAATTTTGGGCAGGGATTTTTGAACCCAAAGTAAATTGTTTCCTCAGCAACTGCATTCCTTAGAAACAGAAAACTTGCCAAAATAGGTCTTTGCACTGGCAAATAACTGCAGCTCCGTGAAAGCCTGCGAGTCTGCAGGGCACTGCTGAAGCATTTCAATCGCACTTCGAAAACAAACCTCAAAAAGCCAGAAACTACTGGCTCTTCCATCTGTGTTCGGCCAGCAACTCTTTAAATGATTTCCAGGAGAAAAGATCTGGCTTTTTTCTGTCCCAAGGCCCTTCTGAATACCTGGATTCCTCAAGATGGAAACACGGCTCTGTTACCTTACATAGATACGCGTTTCCCCTGAACTACCCCGACCATCGCCCCTATCTGCTGTCACCGTCATCTCCCTTCCCCTCACGCTCTCCCCCTACATCGCCAAAGCAGCCCCTGCGCGGCGAGAAGCGGCTGGGGCCGYTCGTCCGGGGCGGACACAAGCCCTTCCCACCCTTTCTTTTGGCTGTTTCCTCCTCACGTTGGAAGCCCCGCTGGCCACACGGCCCCCTCCTCGGAGCACGGCGATGGGCGGCGGGGCGGGCCCGGGTTCCCTACCACCACCTCCGCGGGCGGBCGGGGGGCGGGCGAGGGCGGGCGAGGGGCGGGTTAAAAGCGGCGGCAGGTGAACGGGGTGGGACCTTAAAGCCCTGGGGCGGCGAGGCTGGAGCTGCCGGCACTGGCGGAGCCACGTTGATCGGCGCAGCAGCCCGGCCGCAGTGCCGGGAGCTGCCGGCGGGGTGAGCGCCCCCCGCAGCGGTGGGCGCCGCTGAGGCAGGTGAGGGGCGCGGGGGGCGGGCGGAAGGAAGGAAGGAAGGAGGAAAGAAAGAGAGAAAGAAAGAAAGAAAGAAAGAAAGAAAAAGAAAGCAAGGAAGGAAGGAAGGAAAGGGCGCGACGGGGCAGGTGCCCCCGGGCAGCCGAGGCCTCACTTGTTGCGCTCCATCGCGGGGCCGGGGCCGCGGCAGCGGAGCAGGGAGCTCTGGCGGCGCTGCCCACCTGGGAGCGAGCGGAGCCGAGCGCGGAGCCGCTGTGTGCGCTGCCCACTCTGCCCCGCAGGATTTACCCTGCTCRGCATGGGCGCTCTCCGCTTCCCGTCCCTAGCCTGAGCGTCACGGGRRSSSCYSRAMCCCSSCMRSMRTTTTGATTGGGAATGCTCACGTCTYTGTGGGTTACGCGTTTAACTTAAAACGACATCTCTRTTCACCTCCCAGCAGCTCACGGTAAGCGCGTTATGTGAAGTACGTACGACCGGCTACAACAGCGAGCAAAATCAAGGCTCCTGCAATTACAGGTAATTTGCGACACGCCTACAGATGTTAAGAGTGCTGCCGGGAAGGTAAACAGCTTGCATCAGTAAAACTGACAGGTCCTGTGAGTGTCTGATCACACACTGGAAACATTCTTTAGAATTACAGGGAGAATAGGAAATGAGGTGTGAGTCAGAAATAAATGTATTTCTGAGTATCGGGGCTGGATAAAATCGCACAAAGAGTGAGTTCTTAAGGCCTTAAATAATAAACGAAGAATGTGCTGGAGTAAGGGCAGGAGTGCTTGCCTAGCTCCTGGCACTAGCWGGTAGCTAGGCATGTTCTGGCCATGACTGTTTTTCCATCATTGGGCTTTCTTAGATTGGGTGTTACTTTCGCAGTCTTTCCTGTTGAAGAATCTCTCCCTTGCCCCCAACAGAGGAAATTACTTTCTTGTCTTGTATTCCATTAGATTTCACTATATAGCCTRGAAATATCTTGAGCGAGCAGGAAGAGGGTTGAAAGAAGGAAGTGGCTGTTTGTCTTAAGAATGCTTTTTTGAACCCAGGTTTTATAACTTGGGTCATTAATGGGATTAATGGCTGAATGTATGAAATACTATGAGAGTTTGGGTTGAGATTCTGTTTGGGATTACCACAATGTATATGTGTACACAGAGTCAAAAGCAGAATAAAATATATTTTCATCCTTGATTTTGCTAAAGGTGTTATGTAATTTCTATCATTTCTTGGCCTCTGCTGCTCAGCCTGGAAACCCTACTTGCCAGATACATCCTTTGGAAAGCCCCAGAGAAAAGAGGGTATGCAAAAGGATGTGCATTTGCTTGTGTTAGATTTATCTTAGAGAATAAGGCAATGGTYGGACAAGCCTCAGCCTGGAAGAAGGAGGTACATCCATGTATCAACTAGGCATTGCAATGTAAGTTTCCAGGTGGGCTTTTCAACACATTTCCAGAGCCACGAGATTRCATCTCTACTGCATGTGTCACAGTTTTTGGGAGACTTCAGACAGTCCCCAGAACTGTCAGTCTTATAATAGGTAGGGCTACATATTGCAGAGCTTAAAAGGGGGACAGTAAAACCCCATGAATTAAAATACTTCTCTGGAGAAATTGATTCTGTCCTGACAKGGCCAGTTCTCTCAGTTTGCTGAAGCTGGGCCTCTGAGGCTTTTGACAGTGTTGCTGACTTGCATCCCTTGATGCACWACCCAGGTAGATTATTTGGGCAGCCTCATTTATTTTGTGTAAAAAAAGGTAATTGTACAGTGCAAAAGGTATAGCAGATATCTCAGTAGCTGGAAAAATAACAGCACTTTGACTTATATGTACAAGTTCTTCACAGCAATCATTGTATAACTTCAGTTGGTACTTGTGAGTACAGAAGATGCTTTTACAAGTTGATTCTTTTGAGCAGTTTCAACTAAATCAGTGGGCCCAGACACTGCATGAAATAGAGCATGGGTTGAAGCCAGGGTTTTTTTATGTTTTTCTTTGTTCTGTTCCTTGCTGATTTTGTTACTTAATGAACACTGATGAGATATTTGAAGGGAGAACTGTGATTGTTGCTTGGCTAAACACTAGTTTATGTAAGGAAAAGCTTGAAGTGATGATATACGAGGTGAGATAACATGCTGTCAAAACAGCAGGAATGTGGAAAAAGAGAAACACATCTCCTATTAGTTGATAAAAGAATGTTGAAACTAATTCTGTTCTTTATCTCACACCTGCATTTCTTCYTATAACAGTTTTAAAAAGGAAGAAGTTGCTTTTGACTTTACTCTTGATGAATGAAATAACAAAATACATGCTCAAGGAAAAGCTGCAGTGCAGTATAAAATATTGGTGTTTGTAAGTTTAATTAGCGTTTCCAAAAGGGTACAAGTTTTGTGTATGAAAGGAGTCAATGGCTTGCCGATTTTCTAGGAAATGATACATTGAAGCATAAGTAAGTAGATTTGTAGAGAGGATGTAGATATTTGCCTAGTGTGGGGGGACAGAAATAGGAATTAGCTAACAGGCTATAAAGCAGAAAAAAAAAGCAACATAAAAATGTCATAACTAAAAAGTTATTTTGATGACTGGGGGCAGGGTACAGTATCTCCAAAACYTCGGGAATTTGGCTTTCTTCCAGAGCAAGGAAGTGTAAGCACACTTTGAAGGAAAGGTTTACGGGGGAAATGGCTGACATGGGCTAAATTCTCATAGGACTTGTGCCATCTTGTTATGCCTCCAAGTGTGAGCTCTGATTTCCTGTTTTGTATGAGTGGAATGAATTTTGTGTAGAGATGTTCTGGAGGATCGTAATCCTCCAGTTACACTTGCAGGCTAGTGAAATAGGTATGGATATTTCCAAGCATCCTTGGAAAATTACTTAAAATTTCTGTGAGGGTGTGAATAATGGGACAGTTGTAAGGGTGTCATGGGTAGAAACTGAACCCTTAAATGCTGTTGATATTTAAGTAGCATATTTTTTAAATAACATTTAACTACGTACAAATTGGATCCTAATCTGTTGGGTTTCTCTGGGTTTCATGCTGGGTTTAATTAGAGCAAAGAATGCCTCCTGTTTTCCTAAACTTGAGTCGAAGGAAAGAACAATGCTTGCAGTGTTCAGACCTGCMACTGTCAGAGGTTTCCTGTTCCTGATTAGTCTTTGCCCCTTCTTGTGTCAAATCAGATATACTGTAATCCCTCTGCCACAGCTCTTCTCCTCTCCAGTTTCAACTCTGATCTGGAGATAGGTGTTCAGAACAAAGTTTAAGAGCTACTAGAGAGAGCTGCAGAAGCTTTTGTGATTGCTACATTGCTCCTTTGATCTTTTTCAGCTTTTTAGGAAAGAAGTAGAGTTTTTGATATTCCAGAGTCTTCCAGATGCTTACTCTTTGAAGTTTTTAATATTCTACTGTAAAATTAAAATAGCTGGAAGCTACCTATTAAAGGATTTTAGTTGATAAGTTCTAAGTTCAAAGCTTTGTCTTCTTGCATTTTGAACTCTGCATTAAAGCTATAGTAGTGTAGGGAGCTGCATTCATTTTCAGGTGTCACAAATATCCTGGATGATTGAATTCAAGCTCTGTGCTTCCARCTTTGAACTGATACTTATGTGTCTTGGTCCACTGAGCCTGTGAAGCTTGTAATTGCAGTGGAGCATTTCAGGAGAACAGCCCTGTGAGATGGTGAGATTTTTTGTTATCTCTAGTTTAATGTCTGGGAAACTGAGGCATAGGGCAGACTGACAAATTAGGTATGAAGTCTGAGCAAGTTAGCAAGTGATTGCTCTAGCCTGTATACTAGCCTTTCTTGGTAAAATAAAAGGCTGCTGTCTTTTGGAAGATGTTAATCTGTAGTTATTAGAAGCTTCCTTGCTTCAACTTTGGCTATGCCGCTGTACTTGTGGTACAGCACCAAAATGAACTCAGCAGCAGAAATAACAAAATCTACACACTAGCAATTAAGTGCTTGCTGTAAACTAGACGCCAGGTTGGCAGGGTGGAGGCATGCTGATGCAAAACTGCTAAAACCCAGATTAGTGAGTTCCTCAAATCTGGGTAATGACACAGCATTAGACAGCTCTAGGACACCTCRATGCTGGCTGTCAGCTCCTCTACGAGCCCCTGCTCCCAGTACAACTGTTGGGATCAACACCTGAAGGGAAAGTTGTCTTAGCAGCACCTTTGAACACATGTTGGACATCAACATGCAGTACTTCTTGTACTAAGTTCATAGGTCATAAAATACGTCTGGTAATGATTTTGCATGTGATAGTTTAGATGTTCTAAAGTTTTTCTATGGCAAAAGTTCTGTATTAGAATGGCCACTCTCAAGTTTGAGTTACCTTTGTCCCCAGGTTGGGAGGGAGACAGAGACACTTGAGACCAGTGCTTTTTTTGCTTAAATATTATCTCAGTTAACACATTCCCACAWCGTATAAAGTGACTTTGTCTTGGCAGACTGCTGATCTTTTCTCAGTATCTGGAGGCACCGCTGAAAGTGGTGGAATATCACACCAAACTGGTAACTCCTGATATACTGTATACTGACATTCTAATAGAAGGTGGAGTCATTGTGAACACCCTCTAAATTTCTGTGTAAATCCAGTACAGTAAATAAACTGGTATCCAAACGAAAGGTGAGAAGGGTATATTCTTTCTCTGGATTTATGCATAAATTAGGCATCTATGCACCTCTTCTTGAATGCGACTCCTAGATGTTCCTATAGTATAAGCAAGTGTTGTAATACGACTACTTTTTTTGTTTGATAATATCCTTTAGCAGAAGCACCATATATACATATGGTAGAGACATATCTTCTGTTGTTTTTTTCACCTTCACTTTATTCTAGTTGTGGATCTGGCCACCGACTAATGGTTTTCCAGTATAACAGTCTTTAACAGAGGAAAATGGTGTCTGTTAACAAGCTAGCTGTACATACTCATAAACAGGGGAGCTCAGTGATAATTGTCCTTGGTGTTGTGAATTGCAGGGATTTTCACTGGGTGTATGCACTGTGCTGTGATTGCGGTTTAATGTAGGCTTATGGGAGCTAGCTTTAAAGTAGAAGCTAGTCTAGTCATGGCAGGACAGAGCTCAAAATACTTCCCATAAGCTGTAGAACTACAGAAACAGTTAAGCTGTAGGTCTTYTCTTGCTGCTGTCTAGCTTACTAGTGAAAAAACCTCAAACCAACAACAAAAAAAAAAATAAATCCCGAATGAAACACCTGCTTGTGTAGCTATGTTGTGTGATCATGTAGAACTGTTTCCCTTCTAACTTAACTTTTCAGTTGAGCATAGTGATCTTTTATGATTGTTTTTAACTGTTACTCTAACAACTATATACTACTGTGGTCCTCTAATTGTTGAAATGAAACAGARGGTGCTGCTGGTGGTAGAACAGAAATCTATGCAGAGGCATGAAAAAGCTTATTTTCATGCCCAGTTGCCCAATTTTCATGCCTAATTTTTGTGAAGGAGAGTATAACACTTAATGCACTCCCATGTTAGAAATTACTCTGAATGCTTAGTTACTCAGCCTCACCAACTTCAGCTCTCTTTTGTTCTTCCCAGTTTCTTTCTTTATAACTAATCCCTATCTTCATTGCTACTTTACATTTTTTTTCCCCAAAATTCACCTAAGCTTTCATGTCTTCAATGTATTCTTGTAGTGTGCGGTACTTCTAAGATCAGCAAACTAGGTAAGTCTTTAGCAGTCTACATACTGTTATTTCAGTAAGCAGTTGGCAGCATTTGCTCACATAGAAATAGCATCTGGACTGGCTCTATAAAAATAGGACTTATCAACCCATTAAATTGATGTAATTTTCCTGCTTTGTTCTCCTGTGGTCAGCAGGACAGTTAATATTTTACTTGCTAGTAAAAAGGAAAGCAAGTRTTTGAAAGAAAGATAACCTATGATCAAGGTTCTAGCTTTTGAGTGAGTAAAGAGTAAATGAACTATTGCATCATAGAGATATCCCTGATGGGGTGTTGAGTTGGAGTGATCTGCACTGGTGGCTTTAATAGTGTGAAGGGCCATACTTGGTTAACTTAACTTAAATTCTGCTCGGATCACTGTGTCTGTTTATTACAGAGGGGTGGACACTTTGGCAGTATCTGAATTGCCTTCATTGGATCCTCTAAGYTGCATTGAGAAGAGCTGTTTAAAGCCAGCTAGTAAGGGAAACGCTGCGGCCAAAGCATTTGGATGGAATTCAGGCTGCCTGGGTATGGCACTACAATCTTAGATATGCCACTTTTTAGGGAGAAGATAGTGAGACTTCACTGGTGTCCARTCAGTGCCTGTAGCACTCTGGAGTGATCCTGAGTCACCTGACTCTCCACCAGCATCAAAACAAGTCTGAAAGGCCATGAGCAAGAAGGGGCAAAGGTTGGTGACTTGCCCAGCAAGCAGCGGGAAGAGTAGTGCATGGTGGCAGGAGAAGCTGAAGAGATAGCTGGAAGATTTGGAAAGGTATGTGGGAAGGATGAAGGGAGGAGTGTTTGGGCAGGTATGAAAGACAAAGGCTTTTTWGGAAAGGAGAGGAGATATCACTGGGAGACTCTGGGCAAAAGGCTGCCTTTTCAAAGTGGGGTGGCTTTTTCTTCTTTCTTGATCTTGATACTGACATGCCTTTGCTAGCATTGAAGCAGTTGTTTGGCTTAGCAAGCACAGTATATGCTCAGAGAAGATGGAGCAAGTCAGATGAAGAGGAGTGTGTATTATCCTCAGCACKAAAGCTTTGCTGACCCCTCTTCCCCAATGACTGCTCATTTTTACCCATGCTGTCCTTTTCAGATGRTCTGTGGGTCTGTGTTGTAAGGCAAGTTGGTGAGATGGATCAGGTTTAAAAAACCAAACCAACCAAAACATACTAGTCCTGGGAATAACTTGGGGACAAGTCACCTGCTTTATAGTACACCTTCACAAAGTCAGAGGAGATGAGCCAATGTGTGACCTCAGGAGAAAACAGGACTAGGGGAGCTTCTTGAGCTGACTGACTACACACTGGGCAACTTGTATTTTGAATCCCCTTCTGCAAAGGGAGAGAGAAACAAATCCATGTGAAGTTGTAACAAAATGGCAACACTACTGGTGTGCAGTGAGATGTGAAGCCAAGAAACAGGGCTTCCTGGGACGGGATACACAGSTTTCACTTGACAGCCTTTTCACTCTGTAAGAAGATAGGCAGGCAGGGAGAAGGAGAAAGAATGACTGAGAACAAAGTAAGGACTCTGGTGGAGTTGCAGGATAGGTAAATAATGCGTGTAATACCACAAGTTGCACGGTTCTGCTCTTCTACAGGATTTATTTTGAAACATTCATAAGTATTTCYAGTCATAATACTTAGTTGTACTGTCATTTTATAAGTACTGTAACTGCTGTGTGTGTGTAATAGTAACGGAGCGCTAAAGAGTTGTAACTGTTTCCCTGTTTAACAATACGTAATTGCCAAGCCAAAGTCTGAAAGAAAGTTTGGTCTGATTTTTCATCAATCTGTTGACAGAAAAAGGGATGGAAACAAATAATTCAAAATCTAGCTGATATACGTATCTCTGGTATTAAGGGTCTTTCCTGTGTCCTCATAGGGCTGTTAACCTACAGAGGCTCTCTGCATCTGTATGCTAATGAAAAAGATTCTTTCTTCTTGTAAAAAAATAACTTAGAAGGATAGCAAGGTAAGTCTTTTTCAGGACTGTTTTCAGTCAGGTGCAGAGGAAATACCCCATATAGATGCTGTATCCTGAAGAGGCTCAGGAAAAATTCTCTGCAATCTGAAGAAGATCTTAGATCTCTCCCTTGATTTTCAGCTCCTGGAGTATAGCCACTCAGTCAACCAGGAGGATCTGAGGGAAATGTTTTTCATGGAACTAGTGAAAGGAGATTTCATTTAGATCCCGTAACTCAAGGAAAAGATACTATTGGTTATGTAACAAGTGTCCTAATTTTCTCTGAGCTGTTGTGTACTTTGACTGATGCTCTGTATTATTGTATGTGACCTACTGATTACATATAACTTACTGTAAGCGAGAAAGGTTTTTGAGGTGACTTGGAATGGGGGTGTGACATGGAAGATAACTACAAAATAGTGTTGTCATTTTCTTCCTCATGCAATGTGATCCAGCTCAGAATCAGGAAAATCTTGTGATTGATATGATGATCTTTTTGCCAGTAGCTGCTCTTTAAAGTAACTTTGAAAAGGTGATTTTGCTTATTGGTGCCTTGTACTGTAAATGCCAAAGAAATTCAGTCTCTGAGATGCAAACAAATTAACAAAGTTGTGAAAGAAAAACTTTAATGAGGCGTTTCATATCTGTAAACACTCTTGGAGGGTCCTGGCTGATAGGCACAAGAAATGTCAGCTTCTTGAATACACAGAGGCTTGCAAACTTTGTGTAAATCCTTCTGAAGCACAGGGGTGGGGGGAGATGGGCTGAAATACCTCTGAATGCTCTCTGAAAACTTGTTTATGGAAGATGTGAAAACCCAGACAACCTTTTTGAGGAGACAAAAAGGTGAAATCCTTAACTCATTACGGTCAAAGCACTTTGAAACTCACCTGGTGGAAACTATATGCTGGCCTGTCTGAACACCTCAAATGTTGACCATAGCACTCTCCCAGCCTCTGAAATATCTCCCCTAAACTAGGACTAATCCAGTCTGTATTACGAGRGGGGAGAAAAACCCCAGCCTAAGAGGTATTGACAATGAAAGAGTCTTTGTCTAGTTTCCCTAAGYCCTTTTTGTAGTTAGTAGAGAGAAAAGCAATTTTGGTATGAATCTTGAATCTTAAATATTGATCCTAAACATCAAACTTGAGATGGATAATGCCCAAGATTTTAACTTTCATTGCTTCAAGCTAGTCTGGAGTTTTGTTCTGACTAAGAATGCAGTCACACTTCTTAGATGGGTGAACACAGGTTATCCAGACCTTCTCATGGAAGGGGCAAAGCATCAGCAACAGTTAGTCAAGGTCTGTCTTTATTGCTGGAATGTACTCATCTAAGCATTATTTACATGCTAAAGATAAGGATAAGCAGTCTACCTTGATTTGTATAGGAATTCTATCTGTCCAATACTTATTTTTTAACATAACATCTACCTTACTTTTGGCTGATATCTTCYATTATTTTGTTACTATTATCAAACTATTAGAAGTTGTATCCTAATTTAAGGCTGTGTTCATCATTTTCCCATTTTTCTTACTTAATGTGGCGTTGGCAAATACACCTAGAAGTCAAATGAATGTGGTGCCATGTGTGTAATCCAGTAATGAAATATTACCTGCTGGTATATGATTAGGTTATTATTTATGACTAATTGTAGGTAAGCCCACTGTGTCAACAAAACATTACCACAGCCAGTGGATGTGCTACAATTACATGATATTGCCTTTATTTTAAACCACATGCTTGAYGGTATTTGTTTCCTGTCTTGATTAATATTAGTTTTGTTTATTTTTCTTGTCTTAGGTCAGAGGATTGAGACAAGACAATGGATTGGGGAGCTCTGCATACCATTTTGGGAGGTGTAAATAAGCACTCCACCAGTATCGGGAAGATATGGCTCACAGTCCTCTTCATCTTCCGTATCATGATCCTGGTTGTGGCTGCAGAGAGAGTCTGGGGAGATGAACAAGATGACTTTGTCTGCAACACTCTTCAGCCTGGCTGCAGAAATGTTTGTTATGATCATTTTTTCCCCATCTCTCACATCAGACTCTGGGCCCTGCAGCTGATCTTCGTCTCCACACCTGCRCTACTGGTGGCCATGCATGTGGCTTACAGGAGACATGAGAAGAAGAGGCAGTTCAGAAAAGGAGACCAGAAATGTGAATACAAGGACATAGAGGAAATCAGAAGACAGAGGTTTCGTATTGAGGGCTCTTTGTGGTGGACATACACCAGCAGCATCTTTTTCAGACTGATCTTTGAAGCAGTCTTCATGTAYGCGTTTTATTTCATGTACGATGGTTTCCGAATGCCTCGCTTAATGAAGTGTAATGCCTGGCCCTGCCCCAACACGGTAGACTGCTTTGTTTCCCGACCTACTGAAAAGACCGTGTTCACTATTTTCATGATTGCTGTGTCCAGCATTTGCATTCTTTTAAATGTGGCTGAATTGTGTTACTTACTGACAAAATTTTTCCTCAGAAGGTCTAAAAAAGCTGGAAATTCAAAACAGCAACCCAACCATGAGAATAAGGAAGAAACCAAACAAAACGAAATGAACGAGTTAATATCTGATAGCTGCCAGAACACAGTTATAGGGTTTACAAGTAGCTAAGGTGGTGTCAGTGCTGATGTTCACTCTTTTTGGAGTGAATGTTTTAAAGGCTGCAAATGAAATTTGTTGTATGAAACAAAGTTGGGTGAGATTTTAATGCATAGTGTCAGATGTCAAGTATGTACATGTCTGGGAAAAGTCAGGGGAGCCTAAACATGTGAAAATTGCRTGAGGATTAAATAGGAAGATACGTTTTCCTGTGAGAACCCTTACAAGCTGACTATGACAAGTTGGAAACTCACTGCTACCTTCTTGAAAACTAAATGCAACAGCAATAAGAACAAAACTTTCCAAGTTAGGTGTGCTAGTATTACAAAATGTTTTGTAATGGCAATAGTTTTTACTTGTGAACTGATGATTAAAATATTTTTCTAAAGTCTAAGATTCCATGTGACTTTAAGGTTTTATAGCACAAAAGTGTTTTATTTCTTAACCAGGCATATGCAGATGAACCCGCTAATACCATATTCATAGGGAGGGGACAGCAATAGATTACATATCTCTTCACAGTTTTATAAGTGCTGCTTGAGTCTGGACAGGTAGCTTGAGATGCTTGCATACACACTGCTGGCTGTAGGGGAATTGTATGAAAGCCCACCAGTGTGGATAACTGAGATAGCTAGATTCTGAGTGCARTCATGCCTAAAACCAGCACAAGAATATAGTTGCAGCCTATGTAGACTTGTTCAAACGTCTAGCGAACCTGGTAATCTCATCAATCTTTTAATTGCATCCTGCCAGTTTTATAGCAAATTACGTACATTTATGTAGATGTTTATTTCTCTAATGTATTAGCTGTATTTGTTTCTTTATGCTGTATCACATCATGAAACTTTTTTGGTTTTGATTTGTTTGCTTTTTTTTTTTGTAGTAGACTGGTGCTGTTATGAGACTAGAGGCTATCTGGTTTCAAGGATGTGGAAAAGTATTACTGGAAATRGAGCGAGTCTTCTAAATAAAAGGCAAACACTTTAAACTTTCTTAGTGAAGTGAGAGTCTATATGTGAATCCTAGGTGAGATTTTAAGTAGGAGCTTGCAAAACCTTTTCAAGTGAAGACTCTGCATCCAAAGTAGTTTTCTTGTCCTTACTCTAATGGAAATACACAGGTAACTCTGAGTGCATGCAGTATGTGCCTGTGGGAGGGGTATGCTGGTGAAGGCAGGGGAACCTGAAGAGTTGGGTGCAGTGCAAGACCCCAGATGTGTCTTGTGCGCTTCCTATTTTGGACTTCTTCTCACCACCCATGGATACACTGACCTCGGTCGAGCTAAGTTTTGGGGGTTGGTTTGTTGCTTTTTCACAAATGGATTAGCCTCATTTTTGTGTAATGGAGCTACTCTCTCAAGGGGCGTAACAAAGAGCAGGTATCCTTGGGAAGGAGAGATTGAAGAGTGTACTTTTCCTCATGCTGTTTTACCACACTTCTCGCAGGTGGTCACACAGCTCTGTGTGTGTGTCTGTGCTGCAAGTGGGCTTGGGGGGTCGGTTGTTTTATGTGACTGGTAAARCCCTAATAGGGAGCAGGCACAAGCAACAGGACAGAGAAAATACCTAGAGTCAGCTCTGTCGCTGCATGAGGGCCTGAGCTGAGCCCTGTCATTTATCTATTCTCTTCCACTGGCAAACTCCTGATCTTTCCTGCCTTCACAGCACATTTTCTTTTCTAATCACTGTTGTGAAAAGAAATTGCTGTTAGTCTTCCGAATGTGTATACCAGCAAGCTCGAGGAAAAAGTATACACAAAAACTGTAAATGACTGTGTATTGCTCTCTCTGCAGATTTAAGGAAGCWATTCCCTTAGGGTCAGGAAGGTGAGTGCTCAGGCTGTTCCTCACCGGGTCACTCCCCAGTCTGCCCAGGGGTACAAGCATTGTGATGATTCCAGGGTGTGGAGACACGTCTACTTCTCTTCCAGGACTGTTACATGGAACAACTTGAGACTTGACTTTTATTCAGGACATGCTGTGGATCACATACCATATTGTGAATACGAATAGAGATCAGTTAATAATTATGCGTGATTGTATCTCACTTCTTCAGTGACCAATTTGAAATAGCCCTAYGCTAAATGCTAATAAATCGTCAAAACACCTTAAGGTAGACATGTTTTCCTCAAATAGAGGAAGGGTCTAAAATGGCCCATACAGTTTTTCTTGGTGTATGATTGTTGGAAGTCAGGATTTYTCCTTTTGTTCTCCCTCCTGGGGAGATCCCCCCATTTTCTGTTGCTAAGAGACAATAATGGGCGAGTTTTTAGCCTAATGATTGAGTGCTTAAAGACAGAAGAAGTTGCCAAACTCAGAGGGAGGAGGACTCCTGGAGGGACCCCCTCCCACCTGAAGATTTTCTCTCCCACGAGAATCGGGCTTGGGGATAAGGTGGAGGAGGGGAAGTAGAGCCCTCTTCTCACTCTGCTTGGCTTGGGGAAGGATGGTGGATCTGCTGCCAGCAGGAGAAAGCTCGCCTCCCGCCCAGCGTCCTGCCGTAGGTTCCTGCTTGCTACACTGTGGCTTCTGTTCCTCTGCCTTGCCGGGACCCCTGTCATTCCAGCTGCAGTGGTCGAGTTCCGATACATCTCGTCTACAGGCGCAGGATTTTGCTTGCCTTTGCCAAGCTTGCTGCAGCTCCTCTTGCTATCCAGAGGGAGGACCGGAATAGGCTCCCTTTACGAGTCCGTAAAGGAAATTTTCTCCATCCATTCCTGCCGGCTGCACCC
>NW_026623325.1:1128723-1214424 GCF_030028575.1 Malurus melanocephalus | reverse complement strand
AACTGCACCAAAGGGGAGGGTGTGTGGCAGCGCAGGGAAAGTGTCACTGGGTTTGTGGTTGGGTGGGTTGTTGCTATTGTTGTTGTTTACCTTGTTATACATACTAGTAAAAACTGTTATTCCCTTTTACCCATATCTTTGCCTGAAAGCCTTGTGATTTCAAAGTTATAATAATTCAGAGGGAAGGGGGGTCATATTCACTGCTCCAAGGGAGGTCCCTGCCTTCATTGGCAAGCACTTATCTTTCAAACCAAGACAATGATAAAATGCAGGCCTGCAAAACCCCAAATGGGGATATGATGATAGCTCTCTAGATGTTTTTCTTTTCCTGCTGACAAGCTTTCAAACAGTGAGTTCTATTCCAGCAGTTAGTTTTTTCTAGAAGGTCAGTTCTGTGACTGTTTTCCTTCATCTTGGGTAAGTGGGCAATGTTTCAGTGAAGAAATTGGTTGTCTGTGGTTCTTTGTAGGCCTCTCTGTGTGTGGCCRTGCTGTAAATGGATTTAGGCTGGCTGGACATTTCCTGTGTGGTAGCAGGACCTGGTAAGGTGCAGTCTGGCACCACAGCCCCGTTGCTGTGGTGTCCTAGCAGCCAGATGGGTTGGGAACAAATGTGCCTGGTCCTTGTCCAATCTGCACCCAGGGCAGCTGTAAATCAAAGAGCCGGACCTGATCCAAGGCTTCACTAGGTTCAGTCAGTGATTGTCTCCACAGGCAATACCAGTTGTTACTAATGTGTTTGGCTGGAATATTCTTTCTAATTCTATATACAACCCTAATTATGATCATTCTCCTCTGAAATATCCCCTAACTTCTGTTACTCTSAAGGTAAAGTCCCAGACAGTTTTAGTGTCCTTTTTAGTTATTCCTAGTAGATGGCATCATGATGAAAAAGCAGCTTTAGTGACTTGATTCTTCAAGTCACYTTCCCCTGGCTGCTGTATTTTGTCRCCTCAGCAGAGGAGGCAGATGTTTTTAGCAGGGTCGTAGTTAACCTTTTCTGCATGGAAAAACCAAGTTGCTTTTCTTGGTTTCCAGCTTCCTGTGTCTTCCCAAAGTGGCTGAAGCTGGCTGGGGCTGCTCTGAGCTGCAAAGCACACCAGCCYCCAGACATTCTCTGTGCTCGCTCCTGCTCTTGCCCTGCAGCCATCCCTCCGGTAGAGGGTCTGCCCAGCCCTCTGAATCTCTGACCTACTGGTGACCGGTTTGTACTGTACTGGCTCCACCATCCTCCCATGGTAGTTCAGCGAGTTTTCTCTGATGGCAGATGGCTTAATTGTCTCTGCCCATCCCTGCTGCAGTTCCCCACCCTGTGGTTTCTACTTTGTTATGCCTGGGGCAGAGATTGCTTAAATGGGTTTTGATGCCAAAATGATTAATCAGAGCCTCTGGAAAAGCCCTCTTGTAAATTGCCTGCATCCCCTCCCACCCTCTTGTCTTGCTTTCCTTTCAGATAGGCAGGAGCCCTGACTCCCTACAAATGCAGCAGCACTGGCTGCTGGACTCTRTCCCTGTTAAGCATCACAGCCCCTGACTCCAGCCCCACTGCAYGCCCTCCTCCATCTTTCTCTCTTCCGCCCAGCCCCACTGAAACTTTGACTTTGTTTTTCCACTGACCTAGGCCCTTTCCAGCAGCTCTGCATGCCAAAGCCGTATAAGAAAATGAGACCAGCTGTGGGATGATCTGAACCTGCTCTCCTCATTTTGCAGTCAGGCTGCCTTCCTTACCCCAGGTGCTGCAGCCATGAGCTCTTTGCTGCCAGGTCAGGGTCACTGATAGGAGTCACTGATAGCTMCCCAGCTCCTATCTTGGCGCTTGTTGTGCCAGCCCAGTGCCTCATCCACCCTTGYCCTGCAAGGACATGCTGAGAAGCACTGCCACAGCCAATATGAGGCTGACCTCTGCTCCCAGCCACCGAGTATGTTATTCTGTTCCCACTGCTATCTCTATTCCCCTTACTGAACTGAGGCTGTATAACAATCCTACTGAAATAAATATATTTCATAGAATCACAGAATAGCCTGGATTGGAAAATATCTTGAGAGGACATCTAGTACAACCCCCTTGCAATGAGTAGGGGTATCTTCATTGAGATCAGGTTGCTCAGTCCCATCCAACATGATCATGTATATTTCCAGTGATGGGACATCTACCATCTCTCTGAGCAGCCTGTTCAGCATTTCACCACCCTCATTGTAAAAAATGTCTTCYTTATGTCTATCTAGTCTGAATCTGCCCTCCTTTYGTTTAGAATCATTCCACTTTGTCTTATTGCAAACCCATTAAAAAGTTTGTTACTATCTTTCTTGTAAGCCTCTTTTAGGTACTAAAGGGATCCAAAAAGGTCTCCTTGGAGCTTTCCCTTCTCCAGGCTGARCAACCTTATTTCKCTCAGCCTGTTTTCATAGGAGAAACCTTCCAGCCCTCTGATCATTTTTGTGGCCCTGTTCTGGACCCACTCCCACRGGTCCATGTCCTTCCTGTGCAGGGACCCCAGATCTGGATGCAGCWCTGCAGGTGGGGTCTCAGCAGAGCACAGAGCAGAGGGACAGAGTCCTCTCCCTGCCCACMCTGCTTTGGATGCAGCCCAGKWCACATTTGGCTTTCTGGGCWGTGARTGCACATTGACAGYTCATGACCAGTCCCCATCTAYCAGYTCCRCCAAGTCCTCTGCACGATTGCTCTCAATCCCTTCATCTCAATCCCTTACTGATAGTTAAGGCTGCCCTGATCCAGACGCAGMACTGGGCTTGTACTTGGCTTTGTTGAACCTTGTGAGGTTCCCATGGGCCCACTTCTCGAGCTTATGTAGCACTCTCAGATGTGTCAATTGCACMACACAGCTTGGTGTCATCTGAAAACATGTTGAGGGTGCACTTGATCCCACTATGTCACTGATGAAGATATATTAYAGAATATTCTAAGTTGGAAGGAACCCACAAGGACCATCGAGTCCAGCTCTKAAGTAAATGGCCCATACAGAGATCAAACCCACAGCCTTGGTGTYGTTAGCATTATGCTGTAACCAAGTGAGCTAATCTCAGTGGCTCAAATTAAGTCACCTGGTTTGAAATGCCCTGCCATGGCAGAGGAAAGGGGATGTTAAACAGTCTTGTCCAGTATCAAGGTGGTCCCGGAGGGACAACGCTGTTTACCAGTCTCCATTGAGCCATTCAACCAGTGACCATTCCCCTTTGGATAAGACTGTCCCAAYCAATTCCTCATCCACTGAGCAGTACACCCATTAAATCCATCTCTACAATTCAGAGAGAAGAAAGTTGTGAGTGGTGAGTGGACTGTGCCAAAGGCCTTACAGAAATCCAGGTAAATGACACCTGYAGCCCTTCCTTTTCTGCTGCTGTAGTCACCCTGACGCAGAAGGCCAGTGGGTTGGTCAGGCAGGACTTGTCCATGGTGAAGCCGTGCTGGCTGTTTCAGGTCACCTCCCTGTCCTCCATGTGCCTTAGCACAGCTGTACTCTCAGAGCATGGCCTCTGAAGCCAGAGGCACTGCTGGAGCTGAGATCCCATGCCATGCCGGCACTGCTGTCCCCTCAGGTGGGCCCATGGGCAGAGACCATCTCTGCCTCAGCAAACAGCTCACAGGGACATTGCATCAGGCTGCAGTGAGAGCATGTCTGGTGTGGCAGCCTTTCCCCTGCCACAGGCAGTGCCTACACCCTTTCCCCTCAACAGCCCTGTGTTGTCAGGTTTGTATTTCTCCGCTTAGGCATGTAAAGATGAATTGCCTCCTTTTCGACTTCCACAGAAGTCAAAAGTTGGTTTCACAAAGAAAGATGGGGGTGGGGCACACTTGAGCAGTTTCCCACCTGTTTGGCCCTGCACCCCGATACCMTTTTGGGAGTATGACTGCTCCTGCAGGGTGCACGCACCCGGGGAGGTTGGGTGGGCTTCTCCTGAGGAAAGCACCCAAGGCTTTGTTTGACACACAAAGTGATGGACAGGTTGATCCATGGGAGGAAAAGGCAGGGAGAGGTTCTTGCAGAGCCCTGACTCAGCCATCAAATCCCAGCAAGGGCCCCAGTCAGTGCCATGTTTCATCCCTGGCAAGAGGTGTATGGACAGGAATGCCGCTSCCTGCACCTTGTCACCACTGGGCTACCACCTGCCTGGGCCACAGGGACACCCSTCAATGCCGGGATTGTAGTGCAGCCTCCCCACACCCACTGATGCCATGAACATCATGTTGGCCCTTTCTGCAAGCTTGCAGATGTTTCAGAGCCAGATCCAAAGCTCATCACTGTCACTCAGCAAATCCCTGTTGATTCCAAGCAGGCTTGGGCCAGGCTCTTAGGAAGGGTGTAACTCCTTCAAAGCACTGCAATATCGTGCAGATGCTTTCAGCACTCCCTTTTTGCAACATCAGGTCCCGTTTCCCACAGTAGCTATTACCTCCTGGCAGCAGATCTCCAGCTGGATAAGTAATTCCCGGTTCAGGCCATGCCACTGCTGGCAGCGATGGTGTCCTGGTGCTGTGCAGGCCGAAGAGCTTACACTGATGTGTGCTCATGCTCTCACAACCATTTTAGCCACTTCCAGTTTCTGCTGGGGGCTGCAAAAAATGCTTTATTGCTTAGGGGGGGAGGGGGAGAGCTTCCTAGAATGTTCTGGCTTAACAAATTCGAGGGCGTCYTTTCTCCGCTATTTTTGATGTTGGGTAGCCATGTATTTGTGTAGGAGCCCACAAATCGGAGACACTTGGGAGCAAGTGTCAGTAAAGAAGGAAGGTTTTATACCCTGCTGGCTCCCAACCCAACAGGACTCTCAGTCCACGGCACTCAGGCTATTTGACTTCCTTCAGACCCAGAGGCAGAGCTGGTTCTGCTCCTAACAATCCAGAGCAGGATGGTGCAGCYTCTCTGTATTATCAAAACCTGGCTAATCTAATTTCTCCCAGAATTTTACGCCACAATCCTCTTGTTATAATTTACATGATGGACCTCTCAGGCCAGGAACCCATCTGCACTGATGTCTTTGGGACATCTGGGAAATTGAGGGAAGTATTAAACAATGATGACATGAAACAYGGCAACGATGTGGAGAAAGAATCCTTTGATGCCACTTAGGCCATATAAAAAAGCCTGGCAAGAAAAGCACCTGGTGAACCCCGTGGCCTGGGTRAAACTCCCTCTRTGTCCCTGGAGCTAAAGTYCACAACTTCAGTGAACCTGKAACAACTCTTGCAGCTYGTAGCCAGATKTGGGTGACACAARAGGGATRATTTAATCATGTTATTAGGGATGATGGGTTGGGTTTAATTAAAATATTGCCCAGGTTGGCACACWGTGTRTGTTCAGTTGGGGATAATRAAAAACAGTTTGAAAGCACCCAAGAGAGGCTTGAAAGAATTGTCATACTCACAGTTATTTACTCAGTTTCTGGTTTCTTATCTGGTAAAAYTTTAACTAGTTTACCAGTCCCTGCAAAGTTTCCCAGAGCAGATACGGTTTGTGCAGTGAGCTAGAACACTCATGTCTCCCACACCACAGGTGTCCAAATGGGGCAGAACCCCTCTGATCCCACAGTTCCAAAGGGGGAAATAATGAAAATAACAGTTTGTATTGACACAGAATAAGTGGAGCAAAAAGTAGAATTCCCAGCAAATATTTTAAACCCTGGGTTAAGGACTCAGTTTTATTTTGGCATCCCTGATGCCATAATTRTTTATGTTTAAAGGAATATTTTCAGCAGAAGAGGCTGATAGAAGATAAAATCATTAGATGACAAGAGAAAATTCATTTGGATTGGAAAATAATAAAGGCACATTAGGGAAAGATCCTTTTAGCAGTCACACCATGGTAGGTGAAAAATAAAATTAATTTCAAGGAAAGATTTTAACTCCTCTTTCAACTCCCTGGTTTCCAGTGGCCTGAAGTGCTTCAGAAACAACCACTGTCTTGGCTGGCACTTCAGTCAGCTCCACTCCGTCCTGAGGTGAAAGAGCAAAAACAAAAAACAAAACCTAAAATAGTTAGATGTCTAAAGAAAAAAATATAATTAAAGAGACAATTATATTACCTAGTTGTGTTGGCAGGTGGGTGGCAGGGTCAGTTGTCCTTGGGATCAAAGACATGAGAGGATTGCTCCCAAAGATGCACATGATTTCTGGCACGGAGGTGGAAGGTGTGTCCACACCYAGCAGAGGTGAGAAGTGATCACCAGAAACACCTTCCTTTTTCTTGGTCGCTGTAAGGAAAAAAAACCATAAATAAGAGTAGCTTTTCTGCTTGTTCACAGACACATGGAACTGGTAATCTGGAACTGCTTTTACTATGTCTTATTTCACAGGAATTAGAGATGAAAGGGGAATGCTGCATATCACAGTTTTCCCTCCTCATAGCCAAGAGGGATAACCTTGATTCCAAGCTTATTTTTGTGTTTATCCACTGCTTATTGTAAAGATTAAATTCATACTGGGGCTTCCTCTGGAGGGAGAGCCTGACTTGCCAAACTGCCGCCCACACTTTCTCCCTCTGGCGTTTCCCCTGTTCTTCCCCACATTGAGCTGGGGTTGATATGTGGAGATGCCCTTTGTCCACCTYGCTGGTCCTTCCAGTGACACCAGACAGAGGAGTTATGGATGAACCTGCAGGTGATAGGGGAAGGTACCCAGTCAATTTAAGTGCCCAGAGGGCTGGGTGGCAGCCAGGTAGGGGTTTCCTTTATTGCAGCCCTGAATGTAGGTATCAGGTGTCTGACATCTATTTAAATCCTATCAAGTACCTAAATAGTCTCTTGGATCTCATCCCAAAACCTATCTAACCCCTTTATCACTGTGTCAGGAAACCTTGATTAGCAATCAAAGGTTGTGGCAGTCAAAGACATCCTACTAGCTAATCACAAACCAAAGGGAACACTTCACAGCCTCTGGAGGACTGACCCATGCAGCTGTGTGTCTTTGGTCCCAATGGTCTTGTGATATCACCTCACACACAATTCACAAACTTATTTACTCCTCAGCAAGCTCTCACTTTTCTTTATTTTTTTTTCTTTTTTTTTCTTTTTCTTTTTTTTTCTTTTTCTTTTTTAATAGTTCCGGTATTTTACAGCTTCATTCACCAAAGAGCTGGGAAGTATTATCCAATCCAACACTGAAGATTAACCACCTACTAAACTTGATTGAAAGCCAGCAGAAAATACATTGTTTCTTGATGGATCTGTTAAAAAATATAGGAAGAAATGTTACTTTTTTCCCCACCTACTAACCAATGAAAAAAGGTGAATATTAGACATTAGACATTGCACAGCCCAATCTGCAAATCTGAAGCAGAATCAAATTGCACCATACTTGAGGTGCATTTGACTTGAAGAATGCTTGAAGAATAAAGGCCACCTGATCTTGCTTGAGCATTTCCTCTAGCAGAAAGGCAGCTTTGATTAACTAAATTAATTTGATATTTATCTTGATAAATTTCTGGAAAATTCTTGTGGTAGACATACTTCAATTAATCTAAAGCTTGGATACATTATTTTAGCTTATTTTGGTAAACTGTCAATGCTGCTAAAATAATCTGAACACTGGATAAATTCTCAGCACTAGCCAAGCCCAGCAACACTGGCATCAAAAACCTGAATACCAATGTTATTTTGGACACCACTGAGAACAGAAACAAGTTGCTGAAGTGATTCCTGTAGACTGCAGGGTTCAACCCCCTATTTCCATCCAACCTCAGGAGAGAGAGGTGAGAGTACCACCCCCACCACTGGCACAGCCCACAAATCCTTGCTAACTGTCCTGGTGGTGGCACACAAATGTAATGCTTTCCAGGAAATTATGGATTTCAGAAATCTGGCCAGTAGCTTTTAGGGCTAATCGGAGAGTATTTAGACAACTTTCCCCATCTCTTCCTTTGCTCTCTGCAATTTCAAAGGGASCACAAGCTGTTTTACTCCTGAAGCYGGAYTGTGGCCACACATCTGTCATAGCATATGTCAAATAAGCAAAAGGAAAAATAAGGATTAATTAAGCTATTTTTAGAGATGATACTGTGATTTTCACAGCAGCAGGCAGTGCCATTACATTACTGGGTAGTACTGCAAGTGTAAAGAGTGCCACAGAAAAAGATATGCAAATACAACTAACCGGGCCGGCTGGAGCCATGTACAGCTGAAGTGGCATGAATAATCTTTTTTTTTATACCTTTATGTTTTTTATTTCATGTCTCTGAAGTTACAGACATGCATGCAAATTTTGCTGACTTACAGGCAAAATACCTGTTACCAGGATGTACAATAGGCTGCAGGACAATGCAACATGTCTTTCATGTCTTTCAACAGCCGTTGCAAGCCCTGGCGGGAACTGAAAACTCTGCACGTTCTGATCTTGAATGGAATTTCCTTGTGGCTTCACATAAGTGCTGTCAATCCAAATAATTTCCAGCAGATTCTATCTCTTCTGAAAAAATAGAAATTACTGCAAGTGATTTACGAGCAGCCTTGTCTGATACTCTACCCATAACGATAAAATGATTAACAGTAAAACACCTGGAGTGGTTTAGATCTGATTTATTTTACRCTTTTTCCAAG
This sequence comes from Malurus melanocephalus, assembly GCF_030028575.1. Taxonomy (NCBI): domain Eukaryota; kingdom Metazoa; phylum Chordata; class Aves; order Passeriformes; family Maluridae; genus Malurus; species Malurus melanocephalus. Next base: position 1,205,878 of record NW_026623325.1, on the reverse strand, counting down.
AACTAGACATGTACAGAGTTGCTGTAAGGTTGTTTTAATCACATTTTTCTGGTGTCCAGACAACATTCCCTGTACAACTCAGGACATCAGCCAGCTCATAYCAGGCATCTGTTCTTCTAGCCATATTTTAAGTACTGAGAGTACATGGGTAATGCAAACATTGCAAAAGACAGTGGTTTTGTTGGATGCCCACCTTTCCCTGCCTGAAGCAAATCCCTTTATGGTGTACTTGAATAAAGTGAAAAGCAGGGGTAGTAACATTCCTGACCCAAAGGGGTTTGGTYTTCCTTCTTTTGGAGTGCAGGTTGAAAGGTTCTTTCTTGTGTTTACCTGGAATTTTTCTAATCCTGAATGCATACATTGCGCAGGAGCAAAGTCAGTGGCCTTTCTGAGGAGATGCTGTGTGGCTCTTTGTAATTTCTTGGCATGATATCTCTGTTTCTTCATGTCTACAAGATCCTTCCCCACAAATCTCTTCAGTGGGCTCTGCTGGGACTCCTATGGTTAGCAGCACGATGACAAGCAAGGAGGAGAGACACTGGTACATGGAACATTATCTTCCCTGGGACTCCACCATGCTTTGGAGACAGAAATTAAGGACTCCTTCTTCATATTCATTCAGCAGTAATTACTGATCCACTCCTAAATGACCTGGTCCCTTTGGCTTGTTCCAAGTCCAGCTCATTCAGTCTATGTGTAGACTTAATAACCACCTGAGCCCCTTTCCCTAATTCTGTCTAGCTAAAATGCATCTGCAGCTGCAGASAAATCCTTGAGATCTTTCAGGTAACATCCTGGTAGTTTGCAGCTTACCTTCCTTTCAAATCGGCCAGTACAAGTCCCCTCAAAGCACTTGAAAGTCACCTTCCATTGCCCAGTCAGGCCCTGGGAAAAGCCCTTCTTCTCTCTGGGACTATTCTACGCAAAGCAGTTTCTTGGTACTCAACAAAAGCAAACACAGGAGTGAGACAACTTCTCAGTTTTTCCAGTCCATGGCAGCTGCTGGCAAAAAGACTYGGGAGAGTGACAGAGCTGAAAAGACCCTGTCCTTCAGGCATGGAAAAGGGAGTATTAGGAAAGGCAGAATTAGGAAGAACACATAGGAAGTTACTAAGGATGTCAGGGAGAGCCTAAGACAGCAGACAGATAATTCACACTACTGGGGCAAGTGTTCCAAGAATTTCTTCCCATGCCTTTGTACCCCAAGGATACTGCCATGCTCAAAGTGTCCTCCACCTCTTATTGCACAAAGCAGAGGAGGAGCCAACATCCCTATCCCTTTCCAATCTGTTACAGACAAGAACTATGAAACTTTGATGCATACAAAACMACTGATTCACCTTTCCCATAACTATTCATAATAATTTATACTGTCATGAATTATTGACTCGTAACAAAATGTTGGTTCAGTCCTTAGTTGTTAYCTCCAACTGTCATGCCAGTTTATCAGTAAGGGTCATAAATTATAAGCATTGATGATTACTTAGTCCTTAAAAATTAAAAGCCCTTCTATTTATATCTGTAGAAAATCAGGAAAGTAACAAAACACTGAGAAACACTTGGGCAAGAAAAGGGTCACCCTGGCCCATGAACAGTTTGTTAAGCTGCAGAAGAATTATTTTAGTAAAAAGTTGCCGTGTGTGTGTGTGTGTGTGTGTGTGTGTGTGTGTGTGTGTGTGTGTGTGTTTGCTTGTTTGTTTGTTTAGTGTTAGCAAGGTATCTAACACTTTCCCTGGCTTAACTGATGCATTTGTTTTTCAGCCTTTACATATCAAATACCCTATCTGAGACTTGTGTTTCTAGTCCAGGGTTTGTGTATACCACAGAACTCAGAAGAGTCCTTCCAAGCATCAATGCTGCATTGTAGCCCAGCCTCACCTCCCCCAAACCGCAGAGAGSCATGATCTACCTTCCTCTGACAAAAGAAACTGCCCTCAGCTCAACAGCATTTTTGTGTACCTTGCTGTTTGGTTTTGTGTCTGGTTGTTTCAGGTCAGCAGAATCATTCCAGCAAGCTGGCTTCACTCCCCACKCTCCTGGCCACATTTCCCTTTTAGGTACAAGGTAGTTGTATAATCTGGATGTATATAACTTTTTTTTATTGCATACTTAGAGGTCCTTGGCCAAACAAGACTTCCCGAAGTCTACTTCAGTTTCCTTTATTATTTCCTGTACAGAGCAGAGCCTCAGAATCTTGCATAATTTCTGTTAACTTTACAACTCCAAATTGTTGCTCATTGACCAACAGCAGTCAAGCTTGAGCATGCAGCTGCTTGGTTTTCTGTCRGGACAGGAGCTCTCCAAATGTTGTCTCTGCACAGGGGCACCAGTGCCAGCTTTGCACACACCTTTGYGTGCTTCAGTGCCCAAGAGCTCTTCAGGTGCCGCAGATTTTGCCCCATCAGCATAACCAACTCAACCTGTCACCCTGTATTCTTTTTTAATCTGCTCCAGTGAATATAGGTGGCTGCTGAACATCAGCAGATTTTGAGTGTTCTCCAAATTATGTGCATAACCCCTTTGCAGAGTGCTGAATTTTCTGCACCTCTCAGTGACAGTGGAACCTTTGAGTAACCATCTGATGGGATGTGTGGCAGATGTTTCACAAGCAGCTAAATTGTCAAGAAGGAAGTTTTAAAGTGGGAAATGAAGAAAACCCAGGGAAAGAAAAAAATAGAGTGGGCATTTGAGAATATGACTTGCTCTTCTGCCCTGGGGCACTGCCTGGATACATCCCAGACAGCTTCCCTCACATTCTCAGGAGCAYTGCTCCTGGAAATAGCTCTGAGCACAGGGATAGCCCCCAAAGGGTCCTGAGATTGTCCTGACTGAGAGCACCACACAGACACATGACCTCCAGATCACAGCTGTAATCCAGCACGGATCTGTTGGTGGAAAATGTTGGTGTGGGCTTGACTGTAGCTTCTGCCTGGAAAGCTCTTTGTAATAGTCACTGCTTTTCTTGATTTTGTTAACAGCATGAGATTTCAGCTGTATCCCTTTTGTTCCTGATGACTCTTCCTTTCCAACTTCTTTCAACTCCCAGTCAAGCTCCTTTATCTCTGAGTAGTTTAGCAAGAGGAAATGTTTCCCATTAKATATTTGCATGCACGAAATGCAAGAAATGACTTGGTTAGTGTGATGCATACATAGGTGCAACCAGGTCGTTCTGAATCATCCTATTCTTGTTTTTGATCTGATTCAGGACTCGAAGTTCAGACCTTGGCAAACTTCTGGATCAGTCACGTAGTCAACGATTTGAATATTGATAAAAGGAACAAGAGAATGTACTTAATTTGGATTACATTAACACARTGCAAAATATGTGAATCCACCCAACTTTCCATGGAAGAATTATACATCATTCTCAGGTACTGTCTGCTGTCCTCATCATTCTCCTTGAGTTGTTGTCACTGAGTCTAACAATTCACACCAGAAATTTTAATCACAACACTCCCCACCCACATCTTCCCTTTCTCTCTTTGGGGTGTATAGAATCACACATTTTCCCAGACATTGTTGGCACCCAGCCTCTCCTCAGGCTTCCCTGGCACYACCCTTTATATTTAGCAGCTTTAACGGCTACTCCATCAATCCAGCTTTTAGCAATTTCTCTCTCCACCCTCCAGCATTTGCCACTGATATCTCTCATTGTCTTCTTCCCGCCCTTATCTGTGAAAATGTAAATTTAYGTGAGTTTCTTCTATTCTCTGTGTGCTCCAAGAGACAGATAAGAACAAAACCTCCTCAGATAAGCATCAAAGATTAAAAGTGTTCTTGGCAAACCTGAGAAAAGTTTGCCTGAACTCTAATCGTGCATTTACAGACACAGCATATGCATGGCAAAGGGTGGGAATTGGTGAAAGTAAGGCCTGTCCCTAGCTCTGGCTGTGCTCTACACCCCTCTTCTTTGGGGAGAGATTATTTCTGCAGCATGTCCCCAGAAATAAAATCACGAAGCTCCTTTATAGGCCCTGCTCTGCCTTTGCCTGGCCTTGTGGTGCATCTTTGCAACCCTCTCTGTGAAAAGGTATCACTCTTTCACATAAGACTCACCATTCGCTCACAAAACTTTTTTTTTTTTTTTTTAGCAACAGGTAGGAAATAGGAGTCCTAATCACCAACTCTGTCTTACCTGTGAAGGGATTTCAGTCTTTATGCACAAGCAGGGCCAGAAGCTGTGGAGCTCAGGGCAGGGGAGACTCTGAAAGGTGCGAGGTGAGCTGGGCCAGCCCGAGGGGACAGGCGGTGTCCCTGTGAAGGTGTCTCTGGAGCTGCAGGTCTTGGACAAAAGAAAAGGAGAAATGGAATGAAGCCTACTTATCGGTCCTAACCAGGGAGAAATAGCAAACAGCCACTACAAAGAAAATTCTGGTTGCCACAGGGGGTTGAAACAAGGTATCGGGCAGCCATTGACACTTGAAAATGTGTCACTTAAATGTTGTGYTAAAGTGTCTCTTTTACAGCTGGACGAAATGACCAAACCTGTTTAACTTCCTTGCTATCCTTGCACAGACAAGAGCAAAGGCAGAATCYATGCTGCCTTATGAGGTAAATTTGGAAGATAATTTTGAGTATCTTCTGCTGAAAGACAGCTCTCAGAGAAGTAAACTCTGTGCCCCTCTCCAGAAATCTCCTGAATTGCTTGAACTAGGYAGCAAACATAAAAGAAAGTTGATGTCTTCTGTACCGGCTTCTTTTATCAGTGGACTGAAGTTTTGTCCGGCAGAGAAGCCTTCTGAGATTTTAAGAATTATGGGATTGATGCCTGTGGCCAGAGAACTGAGAGTCGCCTGCAAAAACATTGACATAAACCAGTGTCTTCACAGCCCTTACATCAAGTTGAGTTTACAAAGCACACTGAGTGCTGTTTTCAGACAGAGCAGTCTCACAATCTCTGATCCTTCTACTACAGCATAAACCATAGCAGTATTTTTATCACATTAACACTTTACTGTAAAAAAAGCTGAGAGATGACAAAGTAGCAAACTAAGTATTTAGGTCAAACAATGCAAGTTTGTTCTTCGTAAATAAAATGTTCCTTGAAAATGACACAAGAGCCAATTGCTTCTGTCTGGGGAGGGAGGAGGCAGAGTTGTACCCAACATGGTGTCTGTGTAAGATTTAAGAATTCARTGTTGGATAATAGACATGGAAGTTAGAGCATTGTGGATTTAAGCTCCTACAACCATGTATTTGTATCAGCCAGCCCTTGCCAACAGAACTTTCTATAAAATACAACAGATTATTTTTATAAGGCAGAGAGGGCAATTAAAGTGAACATGATAAAAATTACTGGTTACCTGTTTCAGACACTTATATACATGCAAAAATATTGAAGGAGAAAAAAATTAATTGCTTAAAGGCTAAGCAAGTAAAGTATTTTTTTGTCTTATAATGACTAAAATGAGTGTTGGARCAGGAAATGCAGAGGCAAACTGGTTACACACGCTGACCTGAACAGGGAAGGTGCTTTTATTGCTGATGTTAGTGCAAAAATGCYAGGTGTAACATATTTAATCCAGCTCAAAGAAAAGAAAACTATTTCTAAAGTGTGTTCTGAGTCTACAGCTGCATTTTCAGTTGATTAATGACAATTGTGCAGGACAAGTAGCGAGTAARCTGGTAGGTGTTGAAAGAGCCTCATTTGAAGCAAAAGTGGTGAATAAGGAGGTTGCAACACATATGAATCAGCAAAAATCAAAATGTTTGTGAATTACAGAAGTGATGCTTTGTGGTAGTCAAAATTAAACCTTATCACAAGAAACAGCAGATCTTATCCAGTGTAATTGGACAATAAAATTGCAAGTAAACCTGGTCATCTGCTCATGCAAACTAATATACATATGAAAATTAGTTCAAAATGCACCTATTCAAGTGTATGGTTATGTATGTACCCCAGGAGGTATTGTTCTAATTTCTAGCAATGCTTGGGAAAGAATCTTGGAGTGACTATGAAAAACTTAATGCTATAATGKGTCTGAAAAATGAAAACAAGTAAATAGGAATTACTAGCAAATGATGGTGAATGTCACAGGAAGCATTGCTCTATGAATTTCAAAACTGTGCAGGTACTTGGACTGATCTTGTAAGAAAGGCACACAAAGTGGTGATGAGAATAATAAAGATACATAACAGCTCCTGCATGACACAGCTTCAACAAATTAGGCCTGTCAGAAGAGAATAAAAAGAATAGAGGGAGGATATAGCAGAAGTTTATACACTTTTAAAGGAGATGGACAAGGAAGGACAATTAGCTATTAGTCCCAATGGTGAGAATTCAGGAATGGCCCTTGAAGTTATCTAAGAGCAGAGTTTCAGGAAATTAAACTTTTTTTTTTTTTCTTTCACCACACATCATTAATCTATTGAGTTAATTACTCCAGGATCATGTGGATTTATATATAAATATACACATGGAATAAATATTAAATACTTATGTAAACCATATACAGGTGACATCAAAACATGTTTAASCAAAGCAGAGAGTGAAACAAGTGCTATTAAAAGTATAGATCCAGACAGAGCCTCTGGAAGTGCCTCAGGACTGTTGAATGCAGAGATGCAGACACAGTCTTTAGAAAGCCATAAGGCRTTACTGGAAGATGATGCCAAGATTTCTGTTACCCTGAGATAAGCTAAAACCTGTTTCCAGGTTGAGGAAGTTAAAACTGCATTTGTTTTCCTATTTTTATAAARCTTTTATTTCTGCATTACTTTACAATCCACAAGAAACAATGTTCTATACCTACATGAACACTTTGTTGGCATTCACCAGCTTCGGTGCTACCCCTTCCTTATTGATGAACCTTTACAGATTCCAGAGTTGTTAAGACTTGTCTCTTGCACTCCCTGCCAATGAGAAAGTTGAAAAAAGWGTATGTAACAAGCCTGCAACCCTGGATTTGTGCTGTCAGACTTCCTTGCTAGGAATCCCCTCTCCTTCCCAAATAAAGCTTTACATATATGAGCAATCAAACAAAAATCAAGGAAACTAAAAATAGCAGTCAGTTTTAACATAGTTTTTGTTTGGTTGTAAATGAAAAACACTGTGGCAGTACTGAGCAACATGATTTGTGAATTTTTTCCAAGCATTTACATTTATTACTACCAAACCTGGATATTATTTCATAAAACATAGTTAACTGTTCAAAATTTTTCTTTTTAGATATTTAAAGACCTTACATTTCAGTGAAGTTTTTAATACTCTCAYARTGCTCTTTTGGACWAATGTCCAGCACACAGCTGGATAAACAAGTCATRGAAACRTGGTGAGCAACTTGTTAARAAGTTGGGCACAAAGGRTTACAGTGAATGGGGTGACATTGGACTGGTGACCTGTCACTAGTGRGGTTCCACAGAGCTCCATTTTAGGTCCTCTGCTSTTCAACATGTTCATAAATGWCTTGGATGTAGGACTCACAGATATATTAAGCTCACCAATGACAGCAAATTGGGAGGAACTGTCAACTCCCTGGAGGGCAGAGGCCCTGCARAGWGATCTTGATAAATTAGAGGGCTGGGCAATCACCAACCCTGTTATGTTGACAGTGTATTTAACAAGGGATAGGATGAATTCTGCAGCTAGGATGGGGCAACCCTGGATATACAGCCTGGGAATGAGACACTGGAAAGCAGTGYCTCAGAAAGGRACCTGGGGGTCCTGGTYGATGRCAAGTTGAACATGCCCAGCAGTGCCCTGGCAGCCAGGAGGGCCAAGTGTGTCCTGGGGGGCATCAGGCACAGCATTGGCAGCCGGACAAAGGAGGGGATTGTCCCGCTCTACTCTGATCTGGGGCAGCCTCACCTCGAGTGCTGGGGGCAGTTTGGTGTGCTGCAAGATAAGAAAGATATAAAACTATTGGAGAGTTGCCCAAAGGAGGGCAGTGAAGATGGTGAAGARCCTTGAGTGGAAGCCAAATGAGGAGCGGCTGAGATCACTTCACTTGTTCAGGCCGGAGAAGAGGAGACTGAGGGGAGACCTCATTGCAGTCTGCAGTTTCCTCATATGGAAAAGCAGAGGGGCAGACACTGATCTCTTCTTTATGTATGACCAGTGACAGGACCCAAGGGAATGGCCTGAAGTTGTGTCAGGGGTGGTTTAGGTTCGATATCAGGAAAAGGTTCACCAGAGTGTGATTGGACACTGGATTAGGCTTCCCAGGGAAGTGGTTGCAGCAGAAAGCCTGACAGAGTTCATGAAGTGCTTAGACAACACTCTCAGGTACATGGTGTGACTCTTGCGGTGACCTGTGCAGGGTGCAGGGCCAGGAGTTAGACTCGATGGTCCGTGTGTGTCCCTTCCAACTCAGAATATTCTGTGAAGTCCAATGTAATTTTCTAAACCTCTGAGAGCAAAGTCAAATTAACTTTGTCATTTTGCAGATATRCACACAAGTTTGAGATTCTAGTAACTGTTATCTATACAAATTACTAGATCAAGTTTAAATTTTATTTTAATCCCTATTGATGAAAGCATTTCTACTTCCAGACATGTCACAAAGTCAAGCTCARCACTAAGTTTAATATATGGAGCTTTATTTCAATATACACCAACAAACACAGCACTTCCAGCAGTACTTCATATACTCAGACAAATTTTTCTTATATTTCCTAAACATCCTTTTTAACACAGCAYTCATTTCTGGTAGGATTTTTTGTCAGCGTTTTGAAAAGCCAAGGCTCTTTATTAAGTTGTAATCAAGCATCATTTAAACAGAAGTCACTCTTGGTTGGATGCTTTGGATGAAGTGCAGACTGTGTGAGGCAGATCTCAGCCTGAGAGCAGCACTGGGTACACTTTATAAGCAAAGCCCAAGGTAAGGGCTTGCACTGCTGATACAACTAATTCATGCCTGGCTGGCTCTGGACTTTGTCCACAAAAGCTTYCTTTAAAGATGGGACTTAAAGGGTGCTATAAGAAGAAGTTACTTTTTTTTTTTTTTTTTAATATTTTTTTTTTTTTTTTAATCGTGAACAACAGAGCTCAATCTCCAGGCAAATAACACCTAGTGACAGATCTTCACATGGAAAGTGGCTTTTATGTGAGTCACTCTTTATACTTCCTGATAGATTACCTTCTCTCACAAAAACGTTAACCRCCACTCCCTTTGTGCAGCAGCAATGAAATCAGAAATCAAGGCCGTGCACACTAGTGAGGATTTCCTTTCCTTTCCTTTCTCCTAACCTGCTCTTGACTGCCTGAGGCCCTTGTTATCCCTACATCTGGCTACCAAGATCAATTTTTTATCATCGATTCCTTAGCTAATTTACCTMTTCCTTGTCTTCCAAATTCAGGCCTCCTAAGAACGTCTTTGAGGTTTCGTTCTCCAGCCTTGCCTCACCCTAGAGAAAATCTGTGGGAGCTGCATTTTATCTGACCATTTTCTGAACTGGCTCACGGTGACGATTTTCTCTGGCTGCCACGGCTCTGGGGCAGCTTCGGAGTGTCCCACGGGACGGGATTTCCCTCCGGGACATGTTTTCTGCCAACACTTGGGAATCAACCCCGGTGCAGGGCCGTATTTGTAGGGTGCCGGCTCCGCTCCGCCCGATGCGCGCCCTGTGTACATGGACGTCCCGGCCGAAGGAGGGGCGCTCCCGCGGGGGCACCGTCCCCCGTCCCGCTCGGTTCGCAGCAGCTCCTGCCCCGCGGGCACGGCAGAGCCCAACTCCGGCGACTCCAGCTCAGCCCCTCGGCCCCGCCCTGCGGCGGACTCCCCACCGCCACCTCCGCGGGCAGGAGCGGGGCGTGGGCGCGGCCGGGGGCGGGCCAGGGGCGGGTTAAAAGCGGCGGCAGGTGAATGGAGAGGGACCTTACAGCTCCGGGGCGGCCAGGCTGGGGTCAGCCGCTCCGCAGGTACCGCCGCTCCTGGGAGCGGAGCAGCGCGGCGTGCCGGCCGCATCCCGCGTGTCCTGCCCGGCCGCATCCCGCGTGTCCTGCCCGGCCGCATCCCGCGTGTCCTGCCCGGCCGCATCCCGCGTGTCCTGNATCCCGCGTGTCCTGCCCGGCCGCATCCCGCGTGTCCTGCCCGGCCGCATCCCGCGTGTCCTGCCCGGCCGCATCCCGCGTGTCCTGCCCGGCCGTGCCAGGTGAGGAGGCGGAACAGCTCCCGCGTGCCGCACCGGTGGAATCGGGATCGGGGTTGGGATTGGGCTGTGCGCCCTCCGAGTGGATCGCGATCCGTGCGTTGTGCCGGAGTGGGGCTCGGGTCGGGCCGTCCCGGCGGGGCTGCGCTCGGAGAGTGGCGCTGCGGGGCTGGAGCAGCCACGCCGCGGCCCCGAGCCCCTGTCAAGCCGTGCTTGGGCGGGGGCTGTGAGCCCCCAGCCCCGGGACCGGCCGGCCGGGATGTTCCGATCACACACAGCCCGTACCGGGAGCAGCTGTCAGAGCTTCGAGCCAAAGCCGGTGTTTGCTTTACAGGAACAGACGGCAATCCTGCCCCTTCCCACCATTGAAGGCTCGCAAGCGCGGGAATTCGGCGGGATAAAGGTCGGCGCGAAGGGAGGGAGGGAGAGTCTGGCATCCCGCTACTAACCCCAGAGTGGGGATTTGGAGTGGTCTTCAGTAATGGTGTCTTGGTTGGCAAGTTGGGTGTCCGGGTAGATTGGCTCCTACAGCCAATTGCAGTGTTTCTGTAGTGGCAGATGAGTAGGGAGAAAAGTTTTTTTTCCCCCCAAAACTTGCAGTAGGAGACAATACTTTGAACCCAGACCATTCAGCTTAGCGAAATGCACTTTCAGTGTTTTGCTTCAGTTCTGATTAGCCTCTTGTGAAGGTTTCTTTGACTTTAATGACTATGCAACAGACATGAGGAAATTCTTACCAGAAAGATACAGGTAGCTGATCATAGCCTGCAGGTTGCGTCAGTGTAAAACGTTGCATAAAAAGATGGCGCCAGACAAAGCATGAGAAGTCTAAGGAATTCCAGCCATCTTCTCAAAGTTGTTTTCTTTTTTGCCATACCCAATTTCACCTTTCCGCATCACGGTAAATCTGACCTCTCCCTCTTGCCTCCAGGCTTGTCTGTACAAGCTAGGCCCTCATACCAAGGATATGTGTTGAGGCACGTTTGTCCTTTGGTTGTGATGGAACTACACCAGGGTAAAAAAATTCTTTTTTTCTCTCTCTGCTGTGTGAGAATGAGAGATTTTTGTAAGCTTTGGCCAGTGTTGCATTGCCAGGTACCATGCTCTCCCCACAGCACACAGCCAGCATCGAGAGGAGATGGAGCTCTTATCCATGGCCTCTGTGACTCTCCCACACAGCACAGTTCTGTCTAGCCTTGAGAGGTGATGGACCAGTTATGCAGGTTCCCAGCTCGGGGTTCAAAGTGTTTTGTCCAATTCAGTWATAGTTTCCAAATGGCTGTAATCATTGAAAGCTGAACCCTGAGACTGGAGTTGGAACTTTAGCAAAATTTACTTTCAAAAGGGCAGAATGTGGATTTTAGTTTTTAAGAGTAGGAGGAAATCTGAAATGGAGCTTCTCTGAAGTTTGACTTTCTGTGATAGCATCTAGAAAATTAACAAACTCTTCAGCTGAGGGCTTTTTCTTCTCAACCCTATGATTCTGCTTGCCTCCTTTTTTGGATGATATAGCAATGGAAGGGCAAGCTCTGCTCTGTCTGCCTTTGCCTGYTGGTTTGTGCTATAAAAGCATGCAGCCCTGACAGAGCTGGTTTGAGGCTTCTCACCAGTGTTGGCAAATTCAAACATTGCACTTCTGAGATTAAGGGCCTTGTCTGAACTGCAACAGAAAGCCTCGGAGGTCTGCTGGAAGTGTCTGGGTGGAGGGAGGACTTCTGACTAAGAAGGCCAAGTAGTACCTACCCCCATGACAAAAACCAGCTCAGCCTTCTAGGGCTGTGGTGTTGGCAGAGAAATCCTAGAGAAGTCTCTACTTTGTCTAGATGAGGGTTAACTCATGCRTGATAGTAATTTCTGTTGCTTTGGGAACTACACTGAAAGGCAAAACATTGACGARTCAGCCACAGAAAGGGAAATAGTTCAAGAAAGGGAATGAGATGACAGAGGATSCACAGAGAAACTGTATTTAGATGTGCATATTTCCTGCCCAAAGCCTTGTTGAGAAATACATTGAGATATGTTTGTCCCATCCTAAATTGATGGAAGCTGTTTGAATTTATAAACATATGGGTGACATTAATGAAAGTGATTTACCTGTGGGTCTGGAGAGACTGTTAGGAAGTTCTCTTTTTCACAGGCCTAGAGCTGATTTTTCACAATTTGATAAGTAACCTTTCTCTGTATTGTGTTATCCTGCAGATAAAAGGACACAGAAAAGAAGATGGACTGGAAAACTCTGCAGACTGTTTTGGGAGGTGTAAATAAGCACTCYACYAGTATCGGGAAGATATGGCTCACAGTCCTCTTCATCTTCCGTATCATGATCCTGGTTGTGGCTGCAGAGAAAGTTTGGGGAGATGAACAAGATGACTTTGTCTGCAACACCCTTCAGCCTGGCTGCAAAAATGTTTGYTATGATCACTTTTTCCCCATCTCTCACATCAGACTCTGGGCCCTGCAGCTGATCTTCGTCTCCACACCTGCGCTGCTGGTGGCCATGCATGTGGCTTACACCAAGCACGAGAAGAAAAGGAAGCTCAGAAATGGTGAGAAAATTAACATCGAAGACCTAAAAAATGAAAAGATTCACATTCGGGGCCCCTTGTGGTGGACGTACACCAGYAGCATCTTCTTCAGGATCGTCTTTGAAGCTGTCTTCATGTATGTGTTCTATTACATGTACGATGGGTTCCAGATGCCTCGCTTAGTGAAGTGTGAAGCTTGGCCCTGCCCCAACACAGTGGATTGTTTTGTGTCTCGGCCCACTGAGAAAACCACATTTACTATTTTCATGCTTGCTGTATCAGGGATCTGCATGATATTGAATCTGGCTGAATTGTGCTACCTAGTGATAAAAATTTGCATGAAAGGCCCCAGAAAAACAACAATTCTGAAATAATTCCCCAGTTTCAGGATTTCCTGGCTCCTTGTTTCCCTTAAACTTTCTTAGGTGTAAGAAAACAATAAACAATATTTTCACACTCAAGGAAAAGGATAAAAAAATGAATGCTCATTTGTGTTTTAAAAATAACAGCTTCCCTGGGAAGCTGATGCTGAGGCAGGTTTTAAAGATCAAAAGCTAATTCAGTATTTTTGCATCTGCAATTAGAGAGAAGCAGTCTTCTGACAGCAGCTTCTCCAAGTATGCCTACTGCTGGGATCCTGTTGTTGGGACAGTCTTCCAAAAGTGGGGGTGGAAAGGACCAGAGAAGGCTCTAGTGCCCAAGGAGATCCAGGAATCACAAACACACTCTGTTAGCTCAGAGACAAGCCAAAACCAAAGGATTTTGGTTGAAAGTAGATACCAGAGGATTTTTGGGGTACATTGCAGCTTTTGAGAAGGAAGAAGACAAGGAGGTTCTTGTGTTTATGGTAGGTGTCCTCTCTAAGTGATCTGGAGAGCAAGCAAATGTTGTAGGAACACAGATATTCTGGCAATGCATGCTATCAGCTCTGCTGGGCACCAGCATTTTTTTTATTCTCCTTGCCTCCACTAAGAAGCATTTCATAGTGTTGGGGGAGGATAGTCTCAACTGCCTGTGAATGCCATTGGGTCAGTGCTGCCTCCCCATAGTCACAGAGCCTGCATCAGTGGGAGGAATTAAGTTCGTTTTTCATTCTCTTGATCTGATGAAAAAAGGGATTTTCACCTCTGGGAAGGTGGAGACAGTGCAACTGTTTTCCTTCTCTTGTTCTCCCCTAATACTTGGTGTAGAATTTTGGTACAGTAGACTTTATCTGATGAAGAGACTTTTAACCACCTGACTGTGCCTCACTCAGCTGTATGCTTTTAAAATGTTTTGGGTTGGTTTTTTTTTCTGTATAAAAACCAAGAAAAAAATTGCCTTTTTTTCATTCTTGGTTAACCAAAAGAASTGTTTCAACTTACAGCATGATATACAGTGCTCCTTCCATTGCTCCCTTTCTTCTATCCAGCCTGCAAAGCTTTTCTTCATAAAACCTTTTCCCTATATGAGGTACCTTTGAAATGAGTTGAGCAAACCACTCCCAGCCTCTTTGACATTCCATATTGTGAGATTAGGTCACCATTCCTTTTCTTAGAGTTGGTCTAGCAGGAATTACAGACAGCTTGCAGAGCTAAAATAGAAAAAGGGACCCAATCAGAAATGAGGAGGAACTCTGCATTTTTCTTAAAGTTCACATTTCTGAGTTGTAAATTGTGTATGACTGTCTTGGTTTGAAAGACAGGTGTTTGCCGATGAAGGCAGGGACCCCCCCTTGGAGTGGTGGATATGAACCCCCCCCCTTCCCTCCGAATTATTACAGCTTTGAAAATCACAGGCTTTCAGGCAAGAATATGGGTAAAAGGGAATAACAGTTTTTACTAATATGTATAACAAGGTGAAACAAGTAACAATAACGATAGCAACAAGCAGCCCAGTGCCAAACCCAGTGACAGCCTCACACAGACACACCCTCCCCTTTGGTGCAGTTACAGTCCCAGTCGGCAGGGGCGCTGTTGGCTCCCGGCCGGGCAGGGTGGGTGCGATGATTCCCCGGTGGCTGCAGGGGGCGCTGTGGCGCGGGTCCCGGCTGGTTCAGATCTCCCAGTGGCCAATGGTGGACACAAACCGGCAAAGGTGGATGGAGAAAAAGTTCCTCTGCAAACTCACAGCGGAAACGCTGATCTCGGTGCTCCTCTGGACAGCAAGAAACCCCAGAACGGCCAGATGGGCAAAAAGACGAGCAGAATCCTGCGGCTGCAGACGGGATGCAGCAGAACTTGACCACTGCAGCTGGAATTGCAGGGTTCCCCAGCAAGGCATGGTGGGGAGAGGAGGTGGGCACAGAAGATCACAATGCAACAAACAGGAACCAAAGACTGAAGACGCTGAACTCTGCAGCAGCAGGTCCACCATCCTCCCCCGAGCCAAGCAGGGCAGGAAGTGAAGCTACCCCCCCTGCACACGCACACGCAGATGCAGACGCCCACACCCACACCCATCCACCCACACACACACACACACACACAAAGGCCTCCCCGAGCACAAAACTCCCGTGAGAACTTCCCTCTCTCCAAAGAAAGGAAAAAAAAGCTGCCAGGCAGAAGCAGTGCCCAGGGAGACTCTTCAGGTGGGGCTAGGTTCTTTTGTCTTCCCCAATCCCCAGCCATCAAAAGGATGACCTGGCAATCAGTGTATCCCAGCAACAAAATGGGAAAGAAAAATTCCCCAAGAAAGGAAACAAAAGGAGAAACCTTAACCCACAACAATGACTAATTTGAAGGACTGKATGAGTCAGTCTGGTCTTGTCTCAAAGTAGTCTCAAAAGGTGTTTTATGCTTGTCTTGGGTAGCATATGACACATAAGGCAGAACAGTTTATCTTCCTAAGTGCCTACCCATTGAAGCCAYTTCTAGAAAGCTGGCTATTTCTCCTCCTTAGCTTTAATAAGTGGCTTTTCCACAAAATGAATGAGCACTATCTCAGGTTCTCTATTTGCATTCATCTTTTACTGTACATTTAAATTTGTCACTGTTGGAATAAATGAAGCTGCATGAATTAAAACCCATGACCCCTCACTGTGGACTAAAGTGGAGCCTAAACAGCCTTCTATCACTTGAGCTACATCCAGTGTTACAACCTGACTGCAGATGGAAATCTCATCTAAGAGGGGAGCAAGAAAACCATAAAAACACCAGAACCATGAACAAGACAGAAAGTCATTCATTATGAGCTGCGCAGGAAACTTGGACTGTGAAAACATCYTTAATYCAACTCCAAAKAAAGTTTGGTACATACCAGGTTTGWGCTTGATAGAGTTCCTGCATTGTTCCCTTACAAGTACTAAGAGAACAATTTAGTCCCAGTGCTCTAGTATTACATTTCTTTTGTAACAAGATCTTTTTTTTCTGTAATTATAATTAAAGCACTCTTGTGGTGTCTCTTTTCTGTATTGCTTGTACATGCTGTGTGCYACCTAATGTGTCTAATGAAAATCTGTTTATCATAATGGGAAATGCATGCACCAATACTGAGCTTAATGGCCAAAGGCTAGTGTAAGGATTTTAGCTTTCTGCTGCAGGTTGGTGTTTCAATTGSTTTAATTGCCTGTTACCCTGGGGTTTCATGAGCTCGTAGTGGAAGGTCACATATGTGCTCTACTTGAAATCAAATATGCTGCCTGAGGCAGCTTTGCAGCTGGAAAAGGCCAGTGATAAACATAACCAACCCCATAGGAAAAGAGTTTGTTTAGCTGGAACTTGGGAAGAGACATACCAAAACTGTTAACMCTATGAGGTTATCTTCAATTAGCAGTTTGGCAACCAGATTATCAGACACGAAAAAAAGATAAAACTGAGCAAAGTGTTTGGATGTAGCCAAGAGGGCTTTGGTGCAGCACAGCAGCATCAGGCAATAATAGCTCTGAGATTTGTTTTCTGTGTATATTTAATTTTACTGAATTGTTGCTTTTTGTGTGAAAAAAAATCAGATACTTTATAGGAACATGGGAATTCCACCTATTTCTACATGTGTTACATTGCATAGCTGACCACCTACAGATAGATTTCATACAGATTAAAATACATTGCTATGTTGAGCGTTCTTTCCTGAAATGCACTAGTAGTGTCTGCATTTCTGGTATTTGGTTCCTAGACTTTCCTCAGAATAAAGATTGCAAAGTGTGTTGAAAACTTTAGCCGTGCATCTGAGGTCATGAGTGCAAAAGAGGCCGATTCCTCATTGTTCAGTGTYCAGTGTAGCCAGGATGGAAAGTGTSTAATAATGTGGTATGAGAACTGGGWAGTGTGGGGATGGGGCTGGCTGAAATGATACCTTGGCTGAAAYTGCCAGGGAAAATGTCCATTGATTCAATCAGATCGAATTTTCATCCAGAACCTTAAAACCAAAACTACAGACATGTTTGTCAGAAGAGGAAGAAGATAATGGGAAGCAAACTTGACTGGTAATTCATGAGCCTATATAGAGAAAAATCCTAACTTTGTTGTGAGAAAGACTGATTTAAAAGGAAATCAGAAGTGTAAATCTTCTATATTTATGATTTCTGGGTATGGAAGTACCTTTATTAAAGGTTTTCTTAGACAAAAATAAAAATATCCTTTGGTTGTTTACAGTCATCATGAGCCAATGTACTATGTAATTTTATAATATAATATAAAGGACAAATATAAAAGACAAATTATATGGTTCATACAGAGAAGAGCACTACTGTACTTTGGAGGTTTAATTCAAAATTGCAACTCTGTCAAAAGCTGCTTTATTTTGTAAAAAGTATGCTGCAGCAATAAACAACAGCTAAGAGCACTTTACTAGAAACTAAACTTGGTGAAAATTAATCTGTTTTTTTCCCTAATTATAATTTCCTCACGTGAAAATTAGGCTAATGGGTTTTATCAGGCAACAAAATCACACTTGAAGAATTGCACTATTATTTTTGGTCATCTGTTCTGATATTCAGGACCACCACTACCTGACAGGTAATTACAAGTCCATTTGATTTTTCACCATCTTATTACCTACACAGTCATTTGAACCTGTTTGCAGACAGTGGCAGGAGTAATGGTGACTATCTGATGTTTCATGAGTTAAGACGAACGGTAATGACTTCCAAGATAGTTCAGAAGGCACTAATATTTTTRTCCCCATCTGACCAACCTAGCTTGTCATTGTCATTTTCTTTTACAGGATACGTTTCTCTTCTGTAAAGCTGGCTCAGCTTTGACCTATATTCTATATAAAGTTACCTAGCCACCAAAAGAAAGTCTTTATAACCTAGGTTTGGAAATGCACTGAGCTCTCATTTGGAAGGCCCAGATAAGGAAACAAGTCACATCTCAGACTCTCCATATCTCAGAACATTCCTTGCTCTTGCTGTGGTTGGTCCCCCCCACCCTACCATAGATTAAAACATAAGAATTGTTCACATCATTGCACATAACTTCTCCCTTTTTCTGACAGTTTAAACACTGCTGCTAATTCAGAGATTATTTTGCATTTGTCTTCTCTATGTATCTGAACAGTGAAATCCAGTGTCTTTGAATTAGCCATCTGCTAAAATACCACCAGGCAGCCAGATGCATGCMTAAGTCATCGTGGTAAAGGAGTGATATGGTATCAGTATGATACACASTTTAGGGAAGTACATTTTCAACGAATTGATAGAGAACTTGCAGGGTTGAGCCATGAATGACTGCAGGTTGCAGTTGGATGTTTTGAAGAGCAGCATACATTCTGTGTGCTGTTAAGAACCAGCATTTTGTTCATTGTCTGACAGAGTCCCCAGGAAAAGGAATACTGACTGTAGCGTGTGGTGCAGACACGCTGGTCTGAAGCAGGTGGCATTTTTCAATGGAAAAGCTGCTCTGGGCAGATTTACTTGCTTATGCAAGATGTATATTTTCTGTTGTCTTTGCAATTATGGCAATTTTGACATGTCAGCTGGGAAAGGCAGTAATGGAATGAAAACTGTTTAAGTCCAGATAATGAAATTTTTTAAAGTGTTCTGCAGATAATTTTCTGTGGAGGTTCAATCTTTATGACAATACATAAAATCTCCTCCCACACCTCTCAGCGATCAGGAGGAATGCTGCACTCTGTTGTGATGATTGGAAAACTTGCTMTCAGTTTGGTATCCAACTGTCAATGTCTCCTTTGTCACAAGACTTCTTTTACTTGAATTGAAAGTATTATGGCAGTCTTGGTACAGAGTCAACCATGACTCTCATTGCTCCTAAGTTTTCCCAATTGAAAGATAAAGGTGACAACTGCGTCACATTCACAGCGATCAGAACAGTTTAATCAATCATTGTTTGTTAAGATCATTGCAACAGGTGCCAGAAAAATAATCTTGTAATTATTGTGTGGCAAAGATTTCAAATCTATTGTTTGTTGCATCATTAGTGTAATGTCAGCTTGCAGTTAGTCAKGTCCCTATCCTAGGTATTGCATCCTTTTCAAGGACTGATTGTTTAATATACAGTTTAAACAGCTCCACAATCTGCCCAGCACAGTCAAACAGAAGCAGTTTATTCCCTTACCCACACACGTGCACACAGACACAGCAACAAACTGGCTAAATCATTCCCTCACTGTTATCTGATAGACGAYTGAATGAGACATTGCAACATGGAATTGTCAGGCATAATTTCTGCCTATGACATGATACAAGCTTTTCTGTATTGCAGTAAAATAGTTATTAATGACTCATTGTCAGAGCATCGGATCCACCAAATGGGATAAACTGTCTGCAGCTGGGAGGAGYTGCAGGAACACGGGAAGATAAGCATAGGATTCAATAAGATCCTTATCACAAGGAGAAATGGTTTAACAATAGCAGATTTAGAAAGCAGGAAGGTGTAAGTGTTTTTGTTGTGAAACATGAAGCACTTGCAAAACTGTCCGATGGGGACCTGTTCTGGAGCAAAGAACAGTTCAGTAAAGAAGAGCTGGAGTTTGTGGAAGATCATTGGCGGGACAGGAGACCGTAACATGGTTGGCTTGAAAAAACACCRCCCTGGTGTGCATTAAAGGTTTGTCAAAACCAGGATGTTTGACATTAAGTTTTCAGTCCTGTYAGCACCCAAAAGTCTGTTTGCACCCAAAAGTGCAGGGTTTGTCCAGCATGATCTCTATCATCATCATTCCTTTGTGCTTTTAGCAATTGTAATAAGACATTTGTGCACTATAGTATGTTCCACCTAACTAAGCATWTGAGGTGGCATTGTGAGTAAACAAAATTCCAATTAATGTAAGTTAAATTGGTGATGGAATTTTTTTTCTTCTCCTCAGCATTAGTAAAATGCTCCTTTATGCCTTGGTTGTGTGTGTCACAAAACAGGCATTCCTCSCAACAGGAGGAAGACAGAAACCCAGATGACTGTTCAGTTTTGTTGCCCATTTAATATATGTGCAAACATTGGTGGAGTTCACTGAAGCAATGAGATTATATCCAACCAATGGCATGGCATTTTGTGCTACCAATTTCTTTAATTCCAAAGGCAGACCATCACATTGTGCTGCAGTTTGGATTTTGCAGAGAAATTGTACCATACATAACACTTTTTTTTCCTATTTCAAAGCAAGATGCYTATTGCTGTTCCTTTCTGTGGAAGGCAGTAATTATTTGAGGCCTTTACAAATTCATCATGCATGACACCAAGGCATATTCCTGTTAAAACACACTGTATTTGCWCTTATCCTGACACAATGAAAAAGAACATCCTTGTTTAGACTTGGTTGTGGTTTGGCACAATGAGTTGCCCACTGGCCATACTAGTTTAGGACATTAACACTGATGTCATTCCTTCTTGCTCGTTCTTATCCCGTCTGTGTCTTTCTCCCACCCGATTCCACATGGTGCCTCCACTCCAGGACCTGCACTGTGCCAGGCCAGTTGTTTGCACAGCTGTGTTCAGCACTGRACTGTTTTAGCTGATGAAGAAATAAATGTTTTGCTTTGCTGAATTGTTTTTCAGATGAATTAATTCCTTGATCTGCCTTACAGGGAACAATATGAACTTCCACAGTGACAAGACTCTGAGGCAGTAGGCCATGGTRTTGGGCAAGAGCTGCAGGGAGTGAGTGGAAGGGGTGGAGGGAATGGCAACATGAAGTTTAGCTGCTGCTACACATGCTGCAATTTCAAACCACAGCCTCTGGCTGTGTTTTCCTGAGTGACTGCTACTAAAAAGGCAAAAATCTTAACTGCCTTTCTCCCTTTGCTGCAGCACCCTGCCTTGCTCTCTATTCCTCTCTACTGGCCCTGCTTCTCAGCTACTGGCCATCTTCTTCCTTCCTCCAACACAATCTTTCCTCAGTTTTTGTATGAGTTGATTTAGCCCACTAGCTCGGCAGTGAACTACTTGAAGCCTGTCTTTTGATTTTTTTATTTAGCTCAGTTGGCTTTCTGCCAGACTTGTGGCAAGAATCAATGTGTCTCAAACTCAAATATTTCACATTTCTGTCTGTAGTGTCAGAAAAAAATATCATCACACTATGACAGGATGATAACAGGCATAATTCCTCTTAGGATTCTCCATGTTCTGTGTCTCTCTGATTCTTCCTCCTAACAGATGCCTGGCTTGTACAGTTATAGTTCTTCCTCTGTTACATCTTACATGGAGCTTTTGCTTCYATGAAGATGACTGGAAAGTATCTCAGAACATTCAGATTCATTTTATTGTTGTTGTCGTATTAGGAAACTTCTCATGTTTCCAAAGGAAAGAACCAGAAAGGACCAGATGAAGATGGTCCAGAAAGGACCAGATGAAGAACCCTGGTTCTGGTGGGTGAAACACAAGCCTAGAGCCTAGAGTCTCAGTGCTGTTCTCAGAACCAAACAGCCTAGGATGAGATATTTAGTCTTTCTGTGCCTCCATTCCTACAAACTAGAAGTCAAAGTGTTGCCCTACAAGCTAGAAATAATAATTCTTCCTGACAGCAGTTCTTAAGCTGTGTTCTCTGATGTGCTTTGGCAGCAGTGTCTAACAGAACAGAACACTAATCAGTAACTAATTTATAATAAAATTTAGTATATAATATGAGATCAAACTACATCAGTCTTTTGATTGCCATATTATTTGTTATTTAATTAGTTCCAAAGTCTTTGATTCATCCGTGTAGAAAACAACTAGACATTTTAATCCTCCTTGCTTCAAGCTCTGCCTCTGGAGGTAGCAATACCCTTTCCCAGCATTTAAATATCTTTAGTGCCATCTTCTGTAGGGCAGTGGCATATCAAGCACAATTCTCTTTATTGACATACCGTACACCGCCACTATGAGCTGAACTGAAGGCATTTGGAGCYCTTTTTTTGACTGTGTGGACAGAACTGCTGTCAAAACTGCTGAGCCATGGCATCACTTTGGTGTGGTACTGCAGTTAAGGGCTCTTTCCACTAAACCATGATTGGATGGACAGTTACAGTAAGAGTGATCCTCTTCTTTACTCAAACTAGATGTTTAAATTAGAAATAGAATTGTCTGAAAAGAATTTAAAAGGAACTATTTGAAAAAGTTATTTTTTTCTTTTTGAGCAGCAGCTCAGGTTCAGACTAAGATCAATCAAGAAATATCTCCTTAACTTACAAGATCTTTCACAATTTGATAAAGCTTGGTGGCTATTTTTTATTTCCYTTCCATGTACCTTGTCATGAAAACCTCATTCATTTAATCTTAAAAATGCCTGCCTGACTGCTCTGTCTTCCCATTTCTTGAATTCACTTTGTTTCTGTGCCAGCCAAATCATGCACTGCTAAATTCTGTCTCAATGTGGAACAGAGGTAGTCACCTGTATGGAAGACAAAAGGTTGTACTAAAGAAGATAATTAATCCTTCCCTGGAGACATTCAAAATCCCACTGTTGGTGACCCTGCTTTGGCAGTGGTGTTGGACTGGACGATTTCCAGATGTCCTTTCCAATGCTAATGATCGTGTGATTCTGTGGTAATTAAAGGGAGGCTGAAAACGTTTTAATGCAAAAATTTAAATGTCACCTTAAGTCATATGCTGCTGTCTGGTGTTGACAATGGAGGGAACCCTTTAAACATAATGAGGAGTAACAGTGCTTTGCAGCTTTAAAGGTAAGTGAGGAAACTAAGCAGGATGGGTCTTCCATGGAAATCCTTCTGTCAGAAAGATCACATGAWGAGACACTTTTGAGCACCATTAACTAAAAACTGGTCTGACTCAGTTTCTAAACAGTCTTCTGCTACACACAGCATTTCAAAGTGTCTCAATTTTTTTCTTGGATGTTTTTTTACTAAATAAAGCAACTGTGTGCCTTGGGACTGATTGTTATTATTCAGTTTGCAGCTCTTTATAGAGTAGCTATCAACAGAAACTCATAYGTTACTGTTGAAGAGTTGTGGAGTCACCATGCCAGTTTAAGTCATTCTGTCTTTCATAGAATCATATGATGGTTTGSGTTAGAAGGGACCTTAAAAATCTAGTTCCTGCCAAGGGCAGGATACCTACTAGACCAGATTGCTCAAAGCAATCAAAACCTGGCCTTGAACACTCTCAGGGAAGTGGCATCTGCAATTTTTCTGGGCAACCTGCTCCTGTGACTGACCACCGTCACAGTGAGGAATTTCTTCCTAATATCTTATCTAAATCTACCCTCTTTCAGTTTAGAGCCATTCCTCTTTGTTCAGTCACTATATGACCTTGTAAAAAGTTCTCTGACATTCTTGTAGGCCCCTTTAGGAACTGGAAAGCTGCTATACAGTCTCCTTAGAGCCTTCTTTTCTCCAGACAAAACAGCCCCAACTCTCTCAGCCTGTCTTCATAGCAGAGGTGCTCCAGCCCTCTGCTCATCTTTGTGGCCCTCTCTGGACTCACTCCACATCCTTCTAATGTTGGGAGGCCCGTGCAGCACTCCAGGTGGGCGTCATGAGAGCGGAATAGGAGGGGAGAATCACCTCCCTTGATCTTCTTTGAGCAGAATCACTTCCCACTCTGCTCTAGATGCTGCCCAGGCTGTGTGGCCGTTTTCTTTTCTCTGGGGCAACAGTGCAGAGCACATAAAAGCTTAACCAAAATATAGGTGATAGTAATATTTTTGAGTATTGATGCTGAAAATTTCAACAGCAACTTAAATCCTAACTTCCAGAATAGCGACAACTGATCTGTGTTTTGGGAGTTTTTTGTTTTTTCTTTTTCCAAAAGTTCTGCGCACACCAGCTTGACAGCTGATGCTGACTGAGGATGGTCTGAGGGAAAGAAAAAAGGGGCTGGCAGCCATTTGGGGCCTTTCATGCAGGACATAAAGGCAGCACCTGCGAAGTCTTACCTGCTCTCAGAGAGGAAACCCTTCTTTTGGTGAAGAACTTGTTCGGTTGTTTTAGCGGGTTTTTTTTTTCCCCCTTTTGCTCAGGTATTTCTGACACCTCAGGAAGGGCCGTGCATTCGGTGGTCGGGGCGAGGCGCCCTCTGACAGCGGAGCCGGGACGCCCCGGACCGCACCGGAGCGGAGCGGAGCGGGCAGCGGCTCCCGTGGCACTGCCTCCGCCRGAACCCCGAGGGGCGGGGAGGGCTTTCTCACGCTTCTATCCTCTGCGAGGAAGAAACATTTTTATTTCCCAGGAAATCCCGCGGAGGCGGGATGGGTCATCTGCACAGTGGCAAACATTGTCAAATTCAGAGAGAGAATCCGCTTGGAGCCGACCGGGTGAGGAAAGGAGCTGCCGGCCCGTCCCCGTGAAGCGGCGGCGGGAGGCGGGGAGGGGAGGRRAGGGAARGGRAGGGRAGGAGGGCCGGGTGGCCCSTGGCTGCGGGGCGGCTGCCAGAGGTGCCGGCGCCGGCCGGGGGGCGCGGGCAGCAGCAGCAGCAGGCAGGGCGCTGGGCACGGCCCTGGGCACGGGGTCCCGGCGCCGCCAGCCCCGGCCCGCCGCTTCTGCCACAGCCCGAGCGAAGTTTGGGGGCGCCTCTTCGCCCCGCTTAAACAACCTATGCGCCTCGCCGAACGAGTAGCGCCTTTGGTGCTTGCAAAAGCCTCCCTCCCGCCAAGCGTAAGTAGAGCGCCCTGGGCTGCGCCGCTCGGCTCCGGGCAGGGACGCGCCGGCCGGCACAGCGGACGCGGCCGCGGGCACGCTCCGAGCCGGCGATGGGGGCGGCAGCTGCCCGGGGCCTGTGCCCGCTCGCTGTGCCCCCGGCCGTGGGATGGGCACCAGGGAAGGGCAGGGCGGGGCCGAGCCTGCTCAYCCTGCTGAGGAGGAGTCGTGGCAGGTGCCCTGCTGCTCTGARTACCTTCCCGAGGGACCCCGGTGCGAGTGTCCGTCGTTCCTGCCCCACCGAGGGAAACGTTTGCAGGCGGCGGCGCTCGTAGATGGGACGGTAACTGAGCCTCGTGAGACAGGGAGAAGTGTCCAAACCTCACCAAATACCTCAGAGGATGCAGTGGAGGACAAAGCAACAAATATTCATATTCAGGATTGTTGTAAGGGGCATGCAATATCTTCCTTTAAAGTTGCCACTAACATGTGAACATTGATGTTCATTTCATGCCAGTTTTGTACTTGGAGTAAAGTTAAGTCTTAAATATAAAGTAGAGCCAGAATTTCTTTCACTGTTCTAAGTGGTGCCTCACAGAATGATGGAGTTCACGAGCAAAATCCAAGATGGTTCTGGGGTTCCTTGAGGTGAGCTCTGAGTTGTCTGGCTCATACAAACACTTTCTACTGATAGTTGGGAAGATGGCCGGGTGGCCTGCCTGCATTGACCAGACTTTTACCTCACTCTGTTCACATCTTTGGTCTGAGAGTTAATGAAACATGCAMGTTACTCATTTGTTCACTTAGGAGTCTCGAGTGATGCGAAGTATTGAGATGAATAAATATTCTTTGGAAGGTATGAAGCTTGATTAAGTAAGAAATCGCCAATGTTATAAGCAGAAAAAGTTGTTTCATTTGTGCGTTTTTTTTCCTGTAGGCAAAAAATATTTGGGTTCATTGCTGACGCACTGAAGAAATYATATAAGCCTAGCATGTTATTAGGAATACTTAGTGTGTTAGGTCTTCAAGACACTGATAGAGATACGAGGAATGAATTGGACTAAGTAGCCAGAGATACTAGAGGTATTTACTGTTAAATTTACASTAAATTTAAAGGGAAATGAGAGAATCCTACTGGAACATTTTAGAATTAAACTAGAAAAGAAGTAAATGTTTTCCATAGTACAAAAGTACTTTAAAAAGTTTGAACAGGGTCTCCCTTGCAGTTGTTTTAACTTGCCTGAAGTCCTCTCAGACAGATACACAAATATTGGARTCCCTGCTTCTCTGCAGTGGAAAAGAGTCTTGAGTCTTTGAATGCCACAAAAGCTCATCTTTCCTTTGTATATCTGGGGTGGGGGGCGGGCCACTCCTTACTGTGCAGTTTTTAGATCTGTGTGGCTGATCGTGTGTGGGCACCTGGCAGCTCTGTCTCATTCATGCTTCACTCACTCGGGATGYAGGACTGTTGCCCTCATGCTCAGCGGCTGTTCTGCAGTCCCCCAGTAGCTCCACACCCTTCACACCTTTCTGCTTTACTGGTGAGTCACTGTCTTTTCATTCCAATGTAGAGCTCTGARATGGCACTTGAGTGTTCTGGGGGAGAAAAGGGGTTGCTTTTAGTTCCTGTTTTTCTCCTGGAGCTAACAAATCAGGGCAGGGGTTTGTTCCCCCAGGGAACACAGGAGTTTTAACAGGTGGGCTGTAGCTCTCCTCCTGGGCTCAGCCCTGCACTCCTCGCTCTTTTCCTCTACTCAGGCCAAACTTYCACTCAGAGGTCAAGTGGAGTCAAGAAGAAGTTAAAAGAAGTTTTGCCTGGGATTTAAGGAGGAATCTTCAAAGCAGTAAAGTAAGTTCAAGGTAATAACAAAATCGGTTAAGGAATTAATTTTAACAAGTGTTTAAAATACAATTACAGTGGTGATAGATGTGTCTGAAAGTATGACATTGTGAGCATGAAGAAAGGTATTTTTCAAATCCCCATTTAAACAATTTGATATAATGAACTGTGAAACCTCTATTGTGATTTACGAAACACTCACATGGCCAAATACCATYACATTTCACTGGAAATTATAGTAGCTCATTCTGTGCCTGCATATGTGCCAGTTTGTCTGGAATTATGTGGTCACACTGCAGACTTTTTGCAAGATGACTGCTTTTGTCTGACTTAAATTAGCAGAGTTAAGAGCTGGTGGCAATGGAGATACCTGATTGTTTGGTGTAAAAACAAATTAAATATTGCAASTTGTTTTAACAGCTTTTTTGTCATTCTGCTTTATAAAATGTGGATAATTTTGAAGAAAAGATCCAGATCCCAAGTTTTCAGACTGTCATGAGAAAGTGAAGGAAATATGGGTTGAATTTAAGAAATTGTTTAGACAAGGATATCTRTTTGGTTCCTAAATAATTGTTGTGGGACATTTTTGGGCTATACCAATATAATGAAATCATAARTACATCAGGTGTTATAATCTGATGATGTATGTAACACAGCTGTGTACTTATTTTTGCATATGTGTATATAAATACAAAAACAYATACATGTTTGAATAAAATTTTAAATAATAAAATGTCAAATTTTGCACACCTGGTACATAGTAATGAACCTTTTTGGTGACATCATCCAGAATAAAACTGGCAAGTTTGTAGATGTCACATTATAATTACTCCTGTCCTGCAGAGGGATAGATATGACATCGCGGCTTCTAACATTTATTCTCTTGCTTGTTCTCTTTGTCACATGCAAAGTGTGTTTATGAATGTACTAAATTAGTAATTAATAACACAACACTGATTCTTACATTCTGTGTCAGTTTTTGTGAATGTCCATTTTTCAGTGTTGATCACAGAGGAATGATTTTCTAAGTGAACCAAACAATACAAGACTCACAATTCTTATTAAATGAGATGAAGGTTCATGAAGTCCTTGCTTTTCATACTGTTGAATTAGATTGTTTTCTGAGACAGATTCTCTGTCATTCCCTAGTGGGTATTCATGGACATAATGAAATACAGATAAAGATGTTTCATTTCTTAATCTGCATTTTTTTCCAAGCACAAAAAGAAAAAATGTCTCACAATCCATATTGAAGATTAGGTCGTAACAGTTGCCTGTCTCTGTATTTCAGCAGTACTGAAAGTAATACTATACAGTTGAAGTCTGTGTAATACTACAAAAGCGGCTGTTTAAATTTAAATACAGGTATTGTTGAATTTAATGGTAAAAAAAATCAAATAATCTGTGAGTTTTGTGAACCTTCTGGTTTTGTTTAATGTAACATATTTGTTATTTGTATTAAGGCACCCCTTTACAATTGTAGGTTAATTTTTGGATGAGTTTTACTGCCCTTGGAAATTATGTCCTTCCTGTACTGATGTACTATGGACAAGACACATTTCTGGTGAAGGCAACAGTTGCTGCAATTCATACTGAGATGTACACTGAGGGTTTTCACCTCTGTGCAGTTAAGATGCTGTGATGTGTCTGCTCACAGCTTAAACACTTTGTCTGCAGGATGAATTTGCACACTGATACACAGAAATAAATCTTTTTATTAATGAAAGCATTAGAATAGCTTTTTTAATGTGTATCCTTTGAGAAGTGCATTGTGTCGTGTCTTTGGTGCCCTGAATTATCTCAGCCTGGGCATTGCTGACCTGTAGTAAAAAAAAAAAAAACATTCTGGAGATTCTGGAGTAGTATTAGTGAATAGAAGATAATTAAGTAAGATGGATATATTATTTGTCATCTTTGAGTTTTTACAAATTGTTATTGTTCTTCTGCTAATCACTAGATAAGTTTTTAGAAAAGCACAAAATGTCCTGTTTTCATTTTAGCCATTATTGCCTATTGGTCTCTGTAAGAGATGCACAGCAGTGTGCCTGTAGGGGGAAAAATTGATGCCTGTGTTCACCTTACAAGTGCAGGACTTATAATTTTTAGGAGGGCAGACCAACCTCTTTTTTTTTATGCAACAGAAGGTAATATTTGTCTTTTTAAAAAACATCATGTGGCCTTTGTGCCATTGGACACAAGGGKAGTCACAGCCATGCTGAAAACGGGACATGAGTCTGAATCTAAGAAGATTTAATGGGCCAACTTTTTGCTGGTTAATAAACTGTCTATTACAAGTATTAGTAAAAAAAAGAACAAACAGTAACTCTGACTGCTTATTACCTGAGTTGCCTATTTTGTTTGATCTGGGTGGAAAATAAAGTGTGAGGCAGAGAGCATTGAACTGAGAGGCACAGAGTAAGGGAAAGAATAGCAGAGAAAGGAAATGGTGAAATTAGGTTTATGGTAARCTTCTTTAATGCACCAAATATCACATATTCATTTTGCATTTCCTACATTTTCCCACCCAAAATGAGAACATGCCCAAACAAYCATTTACTTCTGTTCAAAGCTGGAACTAAACTGGGTATATCTTCAAATGATTTTGATAAAAAAACCACCTGTTATTCCCTTAAAAATTATTATTTATCGAAATTAAAATTATTTAACCATCCAAAATATTGTAAATCTCCTAAAATTAAGATTGATTATTAATTTTAAAAATCATGTAGACATATTAATTAAGGCAACAAAATACTGTAACAAAATTTATTCAGCTTTGGACTACTGTTTAAAGAGGAGGAAAACCACATTTTTCAAAAAGAATCTGAGTACATTTAAAAATAATAAAAAAATGTTTCAGGGGTAGGAACATATGAACACAATGTTTCATTGTTGATATAATCATATGCAATTTATCATGTTGTGTTGGAAAAAGAATTGACTTATATTAAAGGGAATGTGCTTTTACAGAATATCAAAGATGTATTTTTAGGGGAATTTTTTGTTAAATTAACTTTGTGGGATAAAAAATGAATTAGAGGATTTACAAAACTGCAATATACTAATGGGTGTGTTGTTGCTTTTTGTCTGAAAGCGTACTAGTCTGCAGTTACAGGTGTTTCATGGCCTCACTGTAAAATCAAGTTATAAAAAAATACCTTAAATAAATGTAATGTCTTTAATTGCCTTAACTAAAAGCCTGAAAGAAGTTCAGCACAGACTTCAGAAATATTTCTTTTGGAAAACAGGGACATAATTGCTGAAAATTACACTAATATAATGATGAATATCCCCTCCTCTACACTTTTTCAGTGGTAAATTCCTAGCTGTTATGATGAACACCTTTTTTTCTTTGGAATTGTAAGACACTCAGGTGTTTGGATAAGAAGGATAAGAATAGCAAGGTGTAATTAAGTTATATTTATAAAATACTCTAAGATTTTTAAACAACAAGATAATAATTTTTTATTTTGTTTTCAATTGAAGGTGAACATATAGACTACAGATGTGAGTTTTTTTAGGAGAATGAAATGTACCTCTTAGATATATTGCAATATTCTAACATATAATCCAGTTAGGAACAGGCCAAGGATAACAGAAGTGATACCCATAGATTTCTCTTGTTTCTCAATTGGAGGAAGCTTGTGAGGAATCTGATATTAAAAAAAAACTTGCAATTTAAGCCTTTCCAAATCACCAATTGTGTCTCTGTCTAGAATTGGACTTGGGAGGCCCATCATATGTGAATTGGTGGAAACTGCTGAGACTAGATGCCAGTTTTTCGTCACAGAAGTAAGGTCATAGGATGTAATTTTATTTTTTCCAAGAAAATTTCTGTATATAGTTGCTGAAGTGACCTTGAGTTTGTTGTTTTGATTTTTGTTTTGTTTAATGTTAATAATGTTGCAGAAAGTGTGGTTCAGAACACTAACTGCCAGGACAGTAGGGGAAATGGCATAGAAACATTTTCACTATTCCATTCARAATTTCTCATTCTTCCCAATATTTTGAGTTTATAAAGTATTTCTGTTCTTTTTAGAAATAAACAAATTCAAACTGACATGCTTGTTGAGTTGTATACATTCCAAAATTAAACTGTAAATTCCATTAAGTTTTATATTATTATTTTTCTGTGTTTGTACAAGTCAAAAACATCAGAGACCTGGGACATTACTAAATTCCTGAATTCTGGAATAAGTAAGTTAACAATAAAATTATTAGAGTTTGGCAAACATTGTATCACSCTCTTATTTCTACCTGTTCTTTTCTAAATGTAGGTGGGAGTAGTTACAGCCATCTCAGATAGTGGAAACAGAAATAATGTTTTTGAAAATATTTAAATCTTGTAGAAATTCTAACTTATGAATCCTTCTTGCCAGTTGTGTATAGGCACTGAAACCTGTGTGGGCTCTGTGGGAGCACCGAACATCTCCCTTCTGTGCTCACCAAAGCCATGGTTGCATGRTCACAGGGTTATCTAGTTCTTTATGTACGTGTGCAGTATCCTGCCAAAGCCAGTGCCCCTAAGAAATATAATTTGTTGAGGGTCAATCTGTTCTGCCCCAGCATTGCGTAACTGTAAGATGTTTTACCATTGCTCTAATTGCTCTGATGTTCTCATTGTAGGTTAGAAATCTGAAACAATGGGTGACTGGAGCTTTCTGGGGAGACTGTTAGAGAATGCACAGGAGCACTCCACGGTTATTGGCAAGGTTTGGCTGACGGTGCTGTTTATCTTCAGGATACTGGTGCTGGGGGCTGCTGCCGAGGAGGTCTGGGGAGACGAGCAGTCRGACTTTACATGCAACACTCAGCAACCTGGTTGCGAAAATGTTTGCTATGACAAAGCCTTCCCCATTTCTCACATCCGCTTCTGGGTGCTGCAGATCATTTTTGTCTCCACTCCAACCCTCATCTACCTGGGCCATGTCCTGCACATTGTACGCATGGAGGAGAAGAGGAAAGAGAAAGAGGAGCTGAAAAAAAAGGGAAGCGGCAAAGATGGCAACTACCCAGTGACAGCAGCATCTGGCAGTGGTGGTGGGGGAGGCAGCAACAATGCCAAAGATACTGTTGGCAAGAGGGGGAAGGAGAAGCTCCCGATCCGCGATGAACGTGGCAGAATCCGTATGGGGGGTGCCTTGCTCCGTACCTATGTCTTCAATATCATATTCAAGACGCTGTTTGAGGTGGGATTCATTGTGGGCCAGTATTTCCTATATGGCTTCGAGCTAAAGCCGGTCTACCAGTGCAGCCGCTCCCCTTGTCCACACACTGTGGACTGCTTCATCTCGAGGCCCACTGAGAAGACCATCTTCATCATCTTCATGTTGGTGGTGGCCTCAGTGTCTCTGCTGCTGAACATGCTTGAGATATATCACTTGGGGTGGAAGAAGCTGAAGCAGGGCATGACAAGCCAGTACATCCTCGAGATGCCTGTCGCAACCATGACACCAGTTATGGTAACAGGGGAGTCCAAACCCGTTTCGCTGCCGCCACCAGCACCACCTGTGGTGGTCACAACTGCCATGCCGGCCCCTGTTCTGCCTGACACCCGCGCTGTCACGCCGCTGCTGGCCCCGGTGACCATGGCATCATAYTATGCTACGGGTGCTCCAAGACCACGGCCCCCCTCCAACACAACCTCCATGGCAAGCTACCCTGCTGCTCCACAAAATGCCGAGGAGAGGCACCGTGCTGTGACTCCCACACCCATCTCCACTCCCGTCACCATCCCGACTCCCATCCCCACRCCAACCCCAGCCGTCATCAACTACTTCAACAGCAGCAGCCGCGCCCTGATGTCCGAGCAGAACTGGGCCAACATGGCAGCTGAGCAGCAGGGGAAGGTTTCCTCCAGCTCAGCAGGCTCCTCTACCCCCAGCAGTGTCCGRCATCCCCTTCCCGAGCAGGAAGAGCCCCTGGAGCAGCTACTCCCACCCCCAGCAGTGCTGCCCATTGCCGCAGCCAACAGCGGCAGCAGCACCAGCCTGAGCGGGGCGAGCGGCAGCAAGTGGGATGTGGAGGGCGAGGTGGAGCTGTCGGGGGCGCGGCCCATCTCGGCTGCCTGCACCACGGTGGAGATGCACGAGCCACCGCTGCTCGTAGACACACGGCGCTTGAGCAGGGCCAGTAAGTCGAGCAGCTGCAGAGCCCGGTCAGACGACCTGGCCGTGTAGGGTGGTCGGCCCTGCTCGGGGGAGCAGGCGGTGGAAGGCGGAGTGGGCAGGGGAGCTGCCCGGGGAGSCCAGGCCTGGCGTGGGTGAGAAGGCCTGGGCTTCAGATTTAGACGCTTGCTGTTTTTGCACTCTGTGAATTGTAGTGGGGAAAATTATCAACATTTTCTAATAGGTCAGGGGTGACCGAAGCGCAGCCTGTGGGCCAAGGGACCAGTCCCACTTTCCTTCACGTTCATGGCAGATCCCTCGTGGGCAACCATAGCCGGTCGTGTGCTCTGAGGCTGGTTTCATCCAAGAAAAATGCTAATATCCCTAGTGCCCGTGCACCTGGTTGTCATCTCCCTCTTGCCTTCACTTCCACCCTTTTTCACACAAGCTCTACACGAGCAGATGCAATGACTTGCTTTCTTCCTCTCAAATCTTACATAGCCCTGTGCAAACATCAGGGTGGCATRTTGCCTGTTGGCACCTGTTGTCTCTATGGACCAACTGGCCATATTAAAGGTAACTCTGTTTCTTCCATATAGCATGACTTAATGAAGATTTTTGTGCTCATGGCAAGTCACCAATGTGGTCCTCGGCCAGGCAAAGTTTAGGGAACCCCTGGAATAGATTTTTGAGGTTCTTCTTTCCATAATTTTTTTTTTTACTCTTGACCTGTTAGGAAGTGTTTGGTTTGACCTTCTATCCAGYGTTTGCCGACCATGATCACACTATGTTTATATGCCTGCAAGTAYGTTTGAGCATGTTTGATTATAATTTCAGCTGACTTCTAAAATTGCTTACAGGAGGACAGGAATTTAAACCACACCTCAGAAATTATTACACAGAACAATTTCTCTTCAGAAAGCAAGGATTATGATTTCAGTACACTGTGGCCACATACATTACCCGTGGACAAACAATTAGGATAAASTACAGCTCTGCATTTTAGACTATTACATATCAGCTTAAGTTTGTTGGAAAAATGCTTTTTRGAAGTAAACTTGAGTGCTTATTTTTAAGTGTTCAAACATTTTGAGAATAATCTGTAGGTTTAAAGTTACTTGACTGTGTACTTAATCATTYTAGTTTGATCTTTGATCTTACAAGAAAATGTAAGAGGAAAAAAACTTACTAATGGTGAAATCCCCAAAGCAACATTATTTCCTGTTGTGTTCTACCCTTTAACATCCATCTTCAGTGTCTTCAGGTCAGTGAAAACAGATTTACATAATATTGTATTGCAGAAAATATGGCTAAAATATAGTGCAACGTGGCAACGTGGTGGCTGAAGAGTCTATTCTGATCCCATTGAAGTCACTTGCAGAATTTCAGTTTAAMAAGGAGCAAGATCTGGGAATGGATCTTGCTGGCCTTATTCAAGCAAAACTAATATTCACATAAAGTTTTGAGAGCCAGAAGAAATTTAGATTTTGGGCCTTGGAAAAGACTTCTGCTTTTGAAAAATGTGTATTTCCCTTAAAAATGGGTGAAGGAAATTATTAGGTATTTTTGTCTAGGGTGTAGCTTTCCTTACAATGGGCTCTGACCTTTATTCCCTCATTAACAAGATGTTAGTCAAAATTCTGCATGCCTGATAAGGCTCGGGAGAGTTTTGGTACAAAAGAAATAGATAATTAGGCCCAGCTTCTGTTCTAAGCAAAATCCAAAAGAACTGAAGCTTGGAGTCAGTCCTGCTGCTGCTATAAATTGAAAGTACTGTAACTGGAAAAGAGCAATCAGAAACACTGGGATAGCCCTTTGCATCTTCAAAGTATTCGGCCCGGCAGTGCAGTCCTTGCTGAGACAAAGCAGGGTCACGCTGTAGCACGTAGTTAACATTGCCGGTTACTTCTGCCGTGATAKGTTCTCCTGAGTGTGCTTATTTCATTCAACAGTCAAAATATATTCCCACCACTCGAGATTAAACATTTTTACTGCTTTCTGAGTACTCAYGAAGAGCTTCTTATGATCAGAAGCACTGTTCTGCAACCTTTGGGCGTGTTGCTTCATGACTTCCTTGTCCTGCTTGTGTTGAACCAGGTGAGAAGTCCTTGTGCTGCTGTGCAGGCACTGCATGAAAAGTCAATGTGCAGTAGCAGCACAATAAAGATATTTATTATTAGGTATTCAGCTAATACTTCAGGCATGCTCTCATGGATTTTCTTGTTATAAGCCATAAAAACCCTTTCTGCAAGAAAGCTAAAAGCCAAGTTCTGCTTTCTATTATACCCATGCAACTATGCTGAACTTAGACTAAAGCTGATGAAATTGCCTAGATTTCAACAAAGGCAGAGATTAAAATTCAAAATTTTTGGATCTATTACCATCTATAGTAGCAGTTTTGTAAGTTTTGATAAATGCCAATTAACTACATTGCTGAAATAATGCAATATGCATCTGTGTATTGCAGTACATCAGAGTTTGTGGGTTACATTTTCCTTTGTTCTGTGCTTCTGAAGAATGAAGTCAGTCTTTCTGGAGTGTATTTATATAAACCAGACCACCTGGAACATGTGCTTTTTTATATCAGTTCCTGAGAGCAAAACTGATGTTGTTTGATGGGGTTCTGCATCTTGCAGCCCTTACTCCAGTACAACCTTCACAGAGTGTGACCTGCAGGATTGCATCCATATTGTATATAAAAAATAGTAACAGAGATTTAACTTAGGATCAAGTGAGACCTAGTCTGACCTTTTCAAGTTAATGTGTGTGGTTAGACCTGCAGAAAATTCAGATGCTTTTGTGGAATATATGGTACTTTCAGCCAGAGTAACTGCTGGAAATCTCTAAAAGATGATTTTTCCTGTTAGGTGAAGCTCGGGGGGAGAAATGTAACTCTGTTGCAGCCCCTAAGAGAAGTCTGAGAGAGCAGCCTCTGCATCCAGGCAGTCCTGGTCTGAGAAAACAAAGCTACAACTCACAGGTTGCGCTTTTAAGATCAGCTTAAGTTCCATCACGTAACTATGCAGCGTCAAGCCTCTTCATTACCTACAGTTTCATTTGGAGTCCAGTAACTGTTTCTTCATTTAAGCCCAGGTAACTGTTTTGGCAGAACTCCTCCTTAGTGCTTACAACTGCTTGTAGTTGCCATATCACATCTGGATTCAGATTTGTTGAAAGAAAAATCTTATTGGTGTGGCTGATTTGGAGCACTTCAATCTTTACTTGTGAATGATCACTGAATTCAGTATCCTGTGGGTCAAGTGCCAAATTCTGTGCACAATTCCACAGTTCTAGAATATATGTGCAAACACCCACTGACATTCAGAATAGGGTCTGTTGGCAACAATTGTCCGCTAATTTCCAAGATGTTGACTCTTTCATATCAATTAATTATAAAGTTYCATGGGAACTGGTAGCAAGTGATACCCTGATTTAGCCTAGTCATATGGGCTGTTCAAATCAAAATTCTGAAAGACCTCAAGTGCACAGCTACAATGAAACCTGTAGGTAAGTTATCACAAAAGCAGAAGTCAGAACACAACCACGCCTGATATTAAGCAGACTGAAAAAACCTTCCACTAATTTTTGCTCTTTGAGTAGAATAATTGTGGGAAAACTTGTTCTCTCTCTTACTTGAAGTTAAAAAATATGCTGAGATAAACTTTGGAAAAGAAAACTGAAAAMAGATTCTCTTTGAACAAGTTACCAGGTGTTTGATGATGTACTACTCTTTTGGCAGTATATTTGTCATTCAACAAGGCACTTGGAGCTAATTAAATGTCTGACATTTTGCACCTATTAGATTATTTTCTGGTATGAATACAGAAGTGTAGGATCAATGAAATAATAAAGGCAAGCTTTAAAAAYCAAATCACTATTTAGGTCCTTTTTTGATTAGTCATGGGACCACCTCCTCAGCTGCTACAAGCTGTTGTATTCCACTGAGTTCATGTGGGTGACAGCAGTCTGTAGGAGCAGAGTGTGAAGCCCCCAGGTCTTTCTTTTATACAGACACTAACACCATGGATTTGAACAGGCTGGGGTTCTTTCAATTCCCAATGTTTTACTTTGATTTTTCTTGTGAAAAGTGTGCTCTTGTAATTTTGATTTTCTGAAGTTTACATGCAATTTTTGATTTCAGATTGCACATTTGGATGAAATAAACTGTTTTCTAAGTTTACATTTGTATAAGAAGCAAAATAATGACTCTGCCAAYGTGTTAAGAGAGAAATGTCTTACTATAACACAGGAACCCTTCAGACTTAAGGCAGTACCATTAAATTTAACCTGATCACTGATCCATAGTATCAGCTTTCTCTGTATAATTAAAATATGGGCATTGGATATATAGGGAGCACACCATGGAAAAATATTTTTCATTGTGAACTCRATTATTACCAAATAAACTGAGGTTCATCATTGTTCATATGCCTTCCTGTGTGTTTAGAGCTTCAATGACAAAAACTAGCTGTGACATATGTCCTTTACRAGCTAAATTTACAGCCTGGTTGAAAATTCCAAACAAAGTACTTGTGGATAAACACTGCACTGTTACACTGTAGAAGATTTTACAAAAAATAAATGTTTTGCTTTCTAGGCAAAAATATGATTCTGAGCCTGCAAATACAATTCCATGCAAGTTATTTTAACTTTTGCATATAAGACCATTAAAGGCTTTGGGACTATTTGCATAAACTAAGAACACTGATGTGATAAAGAAATTGTAGATATGCATTTTAAGTTTGCTATAAGATACCAATCTAATTCTAGGGTTTTCAGTTCTTGAAGAGTTATGCAAGATGTGTGAGCATATTTTAAGGTGGAGAATACATTGCTATTTGCATTGCCATTGTTTCTCACAGTTAAAGGGTTCTAAAGCATGAGAAAGCTTACTCAGAACTTTCTTGTTGCTTTCCAGATGTTTGCCTTTTACATGACAGAATCTGACAACAAACATAACAAGTCTTCCAGKCAGTCAGGAACTTGTACTAACAATAAAACCAGCAAACAGTTAAAAGTACTGTCTTCAAATAAGTGCCTTGTATATTAAATTCTGTAAGAAGCAAGTTGATGTAAATGTTAATTTACCTCATATGTTTACAAAATTGTGACTAAATAAACTTTTTGTACCACAGCATTGTCTCTTCTGTATTAAATTTTCATGGTTGCGTAGATGGTCTTTTAAAATACTAATATGGTGGAGCAGTTAGCTCCGTCCCTTTATTCATTTACACTGCTGCTTTCCTTCTTCATGTGAAGTACTAACTGAATTGCATCTCTTGGAAAACTGGATGCTRAAACCTGTCTCTGTGCAGAGTTCCAAGTAGCTTCAAAGGAAGTTCACAGTCAAGAAGACACACGGGAACAAGACCCTCTTGAGCAGGTGCAAAGATGAAATGCTGATTACCTTGACATCAGTGGGAGGTTTGCTTCTGTCTTCTGCCAAATACAGGTTTCACTCTTGGTCCTTACTTTGACCCAGTTCATCTCATGCAGTGTGGCATTGATGGTGGCTCCCATCTTTCCCCCCAGTGCTGACTCACTAACTTTATCTGTCAGCTGTTGTGCCATGAGATTGTAACATATAAATGCATAAAGGATTTTAGTGCAGGGAAAATGTCTCCTTATTGGAGACAATGGGGCATGCACTGCATTTGAAATTTGCTGATTTGCCCCTTATAGGCAAGTTCAATTTAGTGTGCAGATGTGTTACCCAATTCTGTACTGAAAATGTACAATGCACTAAAGGCTAGTTAATCTAAACATTGTATAGTTCCATGAAGAGTCCAGGGCCAAGTTTCTGAGGAGTTTTACTTGTGAAAAGCAGCAATGTGAGCAAGACTAAGTATCTCTTCCAGAAGTGTTAAGTATGAAGGCTTTTTAAGATTTAATTTCATCTGCAACACTCATGTGGACCTGGCAGTTCAAGGTTGTTTCTGCCCTGTAGTACTGAGTGCTTCTCTCTCATGGGAGTGCAGTCAAGTGTATTTTTTTTTGGTGCCTCCTTGTGTTCAGGCAATGCTGTCTCTGCTTTACATGATGTATCCATATGGTAAACCAGACTGTTCACTATCTCTGATGACTGGGCAAGGGTAAAGCAAGCTGACAGGTGTATAATATGGGTAGTACTAAGACTGTGCTAACAGTAATAAGCTAAGGAAGTGCATAAAGTGATACAGTAATACTAGCTGATAACTCACCTGCCTGTGACCAAGAGCGCTTTTTTGCTAAAAATGTATCTGCCATGCTTTCTACTTAGATGCATATTCCACAGTTTTGTCCCTTGAAGAACAGAGTACTCCCCAGGGAGCTGAGAGCATCAGCTGGTGCAGACACAGCCCGGTCATGGGCTCTCCCTCCCATGGGATGCAGCCACGCTGCTGTCACCTTGCATCCACTGTCTCTATAAAGAATTTTTGTCTGGAGTATGAGATACGAATGTTGCTACTCTTGGTCTCTGAAGGCCTTTGTGATCGTGTGGGTACCTTTTGCTGCCACATTGTGCGAGGTGGCTTCATGTGATCTTCTGGAGGAAGAAGTTGTGCTCTCCTCATCCACAGCTGTGTCAGGGCATCCTGAAGATTCTGATGATAATGAAAAGAGAGGTATTGGGGCGAATTCTCTAACCTGCTCCATTAAATTTCTGAATAGTTTTGCTGAAAGCCAAATAAGCAGCATTCCACACWCCCTTGTACTGCTGCTGCTGTCCCCAGGGATTTGGCATAGGAACAATCAGCTGGGCTTTAGCAAGCATTTTCAATGTGACYGCACTAGGAATAGGCTTCAATTAACATCATCAGTATTTCCACACACTGTAGTTGGAATAGGAATGAAGGCAATGCAGGTTGCCTCTCAAGGAAACAGATGTCAGAAAGATCTTAATAGGTCTGACATTTTGATCACTTTTGGCGACTGGATGTGCATCAAGTTTAAATGTCTTTGTGTCTATTTTTGGCAGACAATAAAGTAAGAAGGTGCTTACCCAAACCCAGAAAACTGGAGAGCCTTCTCATAAAGATGGTCTAGGAAGACTGTTTTTCTTACAGTGTTGTAGTTCAGGAAAACAGGATGTTTGAGGAAATGCACATTTTAGCACATGCGGGTATGTGATACTATGCTAGAATTACAGGTATCATTAATTGCTGTCAACGCATTAGTAGGAGAGTTGGATTGCACCAGATSTTCTTCATTGTATGAGGTTTTTTATTTTTCATTTTTTAAGAGAGATTAGTGGTATCTAGCAACAAAATGTTGGCCTTCATTGGCAGCTACCTCTTCTTCTTTTTTGTGCAGTATGTGGTCTGTGTATCTTTGAGTCACTGGCAGTAGCACAGTGTCTGTCTGAACTATTTTTAGCCTAGAGGAGGCTATTCAATGTGTGGGCTTTTGCCATACCTTGTTCTTAAGGGTGACCCTCAGCACTTGTGACAGTGGCTACRGATGTGGTTGAGGTGCCTGCTGCCATGGAGAGTGGTGATGAGCYGAGTGACACTAAGGTCACAAAGAGCTGCCCAGGCTCACTGTGTTTGCATCACTAATATAGCCAACTCCAATCTGTGTGTGCCAAAGCATTTTTCAGCCACATCTCTGTCATTTTAAGGGATGCCTCCTGAGGGTAAAAAAAAATCAA
Organism: Malurus melanocephalus; assembly: GCF_030028575.1. Taxonomy (NCBI): domain Eukaryota; kingdom Metazoa; phylum Chordata; class Aves; order Passeriformes; family Maluridae; genus Malurus; species Malurus melanocephalus. The sequence continues at coordinate 1,165,740 of NW_026623325.1, read as the reverse complement.
GTACTTGCACTTCTTCATCCTCCTTATTTATTCATCCTGTGAAAGTATGATAAAATGTATTAAAATGTCCTGAGCTTTGTATTTYTAAGTAGCATGAGGCTGGCTTTTTAAAGAGTTCCTGTGCTTTCTAAGGATTATTTTTGAAAACAGGAAGGGCTTCACAAGTTCAAACACTCAAAAAGACAATACATTTTTCACTGGGATACATTTTTCTTGTGTTTGCACAGGATCCACTGAAGTCAGTGAATTGATGGAGTAAAGTGAAATAAAACCTTACTTTCCATGTGGAAAATAAAGATTGTATGTCTATACTCAATTAAATGAAAACTAAAAAAGATGAGCAKTTATCAGCTATCATATCTCATTCCCCTGTTTGAGAAGATTAAACTTTCGAAGATTTTGGTTTTAAGGAATGTTGTGGTCTTCTGAGCAGAGACTAAGGGATTATTATGGTTGAACTATCCTGCCCCACAGAGGAACCTACTGTTTGCTTTGCATGTCTTATGTAGAGRGGTTTGCTATGTAAATTCTGCACAAAATGCAGAAATAAGCAGCTAAGGAGGTTTTGCCTAAGCAAACTCATCATGTTTGGATTATGGATGCTCTGAGAGGAAAGCATCCTCTTCATTACGAGAGAAAAAAACCTGCAGCAAAGCCAGCCTGGCTGGGATATCAGAAACACATATGGATGATTCTCTGAATTTTCCACATCCTGTACTCTTTTAAACTCTGTACTCAATTTAAGTGGTGAAGCACAATGCTTTGAGACCAAAATTCTTGGCCAGGRGTCTACAAAATAATGCCTGCATTTACACTTATTTCTGAAAGTGGCTGTACTAGAGACTGCAGTGTTTTGGGATTTTGCAGCATGGAGAAGGATGCAGTTTGCAGCAGCCTCTTGCTGTGGCTTACAAGAGAATTCTGTGCCTAACTTTCAGGATGTATTTTTAAAATCTCCACTCTTTAGTGGAGGAGACAGAGTCTCTTTTCAGCATTTCTGTGGCTGCTGGTGGAACTGCAAGTGCCTGCCTTTGGGCTGCCTCCATGCCATTCTCCTTGCAGCAAGTAGCACCAGTCCTTCAGAGCAGCCTGGCAGCATGGGTTGCTCCTGACTCATCCAAGCTGTGTGGCTAAATTCAGGTTCAGAAATTCCTTAAGACTAATAAGAAATCCTCRTCTTCCTGTGTAAGATAAGACCATAAAATTTAARTAATTCTTGCTTTGTCCATSTTTTTTTGTTGTTTCCCTGTTGTGGAAGCCCAGATRTCTGGAGGTCTCAGYACTGTCCCTGATTCTGTTGGCCCARTCTGTGACATAAAAACTCATCATTGCAAAATGACTGTTAGTACTAAGGTCAGATGACATTTAGAATTTATATTTCCCAAGATTAAGATTTCAAATCTGAACACAATATATGTTTACATATTCTTCATGAAACCAAGCCAGAGAAGTTTCCTCTAAAACATTTTAAATTARAGAAACAGTGAGATTATTGTTTTGGAAGCAACATGTTATTCTGAAAATTAGGGGTTTTTTCTATTTCAGATTTTTAAAAATTATCTTGCAGCACCTGAAGGGTGGCTGTGCCTCAAGCAGCATCAAGCCCAACAAATTGGAGGTGGTGATGATGAGTTGATTTCTCAGTTCTTCTCTCTAGACACACAAATTTCATTTATAGCTGTGTTTTAAAAACTTAGGTGTTATTTTGAATCTTACTGCTCCATTGTTGAGTTCAAAGTTTTCATACTGAGAATGCTGAAATRGCATCTCTCTAGATGATCCAGGTGGGAAAATAATTCCATTGCTGCTCCGTAAGTTGGAAAGAGTAAGGACTGCTCACCATCCATGCATAATGGAAAGGCTTAAACGTATTTRCTTAGAAGTGGAAACCTCTTACAGCTAAAGCCATGACCTAACTTTCTAACAAAGTTTTGTATATCAGGAATTCCTTTTCTCTACAGCTGCTCTAGCAAGTCAYGCATGACACTGAAATGTGCATTACAAGTGTTTTGGTGTATAGGAGAAGTGCAGTGATCTGCATGTAATTTGGGCAGCTGTCTTTATTTTCAGCTGAAAGAATTCTCTCAGTTGCAACAATGTAAATCCAGTATAACTCCACCACACTGGGGTAACACAGATAAGATTTTCTTTGTGTTTAAATGATTGCAGTGAACAAAATCAACTGCAGAAAGAATAGTTCTTTTTTTAAAAGAAAGATCTGCAAGTTTAGTGCATAATGGGCCAAATTAATCTCTGTTGTAAGTACACTCATTTCAGTGATGTTGTAGCAGAAATTAATTTAGCCTGAAGCAACTTTACAATAACTCATATATAAGCATGCACAACTAAATGTATTACACTTTAAACAAACTCAGCATTGTCTGGAGCACAGTTGGTCTGCTGAACCTCTGAAGTTAGGAAYTAGCCATTGTGTGCTGAGTTTGTTTAGACAGTACCATTTTTGTTCAATTGGCGACAGCAGGAATGTTCCCTCTAGCTACAAAGTGACATTATAGCTGTCAAACAMAATTTTTATTCTAGGATGTTTATGCCTTAACTCTTTTGTGCAGCTAGAAATAATATTGTAACAGAACAGAGAGAAAGAAATAGTTTCATCAATTCTAAAACATTTGAGCTTAATTCTTGGCGTTATTCCTTTAATTCAAAGGGATTGAAATGCTCGTATAGAAGAGACTTCATAAATAATGGAAGCAGTCAAAGATTATGAAGACTAAACCAAATCAGAGCCAGAAAGTATTAAYACTTTCAATAAATATCAACTTTCAATAAGTTAATGTCACATTAATTTTTCTCTGGTTTCAGGCTTGATTTCTGTATAGTTTTCAGTTATAAATGTTACGATACCAGATGATGCTACAGTTGCCGAGTGCCTCAGCCAACAGTGAACAGTGTTTTTGGAGATCATTGTCTGTTCACACTCCACCAGAGGAATACTTGGGCTGAATATTTTAGGGAATCACTACCTCTCACAGTTGCATAAATGCCTTTTGCTTCTTCATGTTTTTGCCACCTTTTACACTGTCATCTGCCATGACCAAGAGGAATTTGATTTTATTGTGTTTGTAACTCACAACGAGTTTTACGTTCCTATTACATCCTCTCTTAGCCTTCTCTTCACCAAACTAAATAAGCCCATCTCCCACAACCTCTCTTTGGGACTTCAGGCCCCTAACCATCTTGACTGACCTTTGCTGTGCCTTCAGTTTCCCCACATTCCCCTTGAACTGAGTGACATGAAACTGGACACAATGCTCCAGGTGTGGCCTCACTGGTGCTCAGTAAAATCAAGCAATTTGCCCTCATTTTCCTCCTTGAGATGGTAATTCCCAGGACAGCTGCAACCTGACAGTGARCATTCAGAGAAATATGCAGTGAGGTCTCAGCTGGAACAGGAGTACATTTCTCATTCATTCACAAGTAAATTTGAAATAGTCCTTAAAAAAAAACTTCAGCAGCAAGAAGAGGTYGAAAACAAGTGAGCCCAGAAAAGTGTAAACTGAAAGCATTGCAAAATATACACTAGAAGAACAAGGTGACAAATACCCCTGTGCAAGACTGAGTTTTTATAGATGTTTTATGTCATGGCTAGGGCCAGATTTGGATCTATTTGTGCTGTTCCTAGCAATAATCTTTGCACTTAGATGAATGTATCTTCTATGTTGTGTAYTGTTTATTTTCCTGCCTTGTCTATCAAATGTCCTGTACCTCCTCTTGGATTCACTGACTGTGTGTGCTGGTCAGATGCYCAGTTGTCGCCTTATCAGAGACAGAGATTGAAGTATGACCGAAGAGCTGATTATGACGATGTGAGGTCAAATCCAGAGCTGGCAATGCTGCTTTTAGCTTGATCGGGTGGGGACAGAGGATGTGGCTGCAGAAGTTCCAGTAGGCCAAGGGTGATTTCCATTTTTACTTAGTTGTCCACTCTAAGAATAATGAGGGCATGCTTATCGCTCTGGATATTTTTAGTGTTTCCTACAGCAGCATGCTTTATAAAAAACTAGGGATCTCAGGGCAACTATCAAAGGCAGAGGGAAAGGAAGTTAGATTTTCTCAGAGTTTGAAAAGTTGCTGATTGTGATGCTTTTTCTATGATTAGAGCTGCAACTACAGTGTCTATGGTCCAGCAGATCTGTCCAAGMAACTTGCTCACACCTTTTTTTTAAAAATACTATTAACTTTTCAGTGCCCTGAGACAATCTTGCTCAAGGGTTAGTCTCATCTTTGCAATGTCAGACAATACTTTCTTGCASTTTGCAGCCCTGCTTGCAGTCAGGTTAATGGCCTCACTGAACTGATATGTTTGGATTGAGTTGCATTCCAGCCTCTGGCACGTCAGTGGTTTGGCAGATTTTCTCCTGCATGGCTACGGTCACAACCTGGAATTTAGGCAGAATTAAAGTACTGATGATTCTTGGGAGTTCTCAGCAATATTGTCTCACACATTTAGAGCTTGGCTGGGCAATGACCAGGGTGTACTAAAGAGGGTTGGTACTTTGGGAATATTCTTTTCCTTGGAAAGAACYCCATTGGCAGGGACAGAGACAACATGCCATAAGGGTTGGGAGACTGTTTTTAGTGGCTGCAGTTGCTACTTATGTAGAAATCCATTCAGTRATACGACCAGGATATCTCTTGCTGTCCAGATGTCCTGGGAAATTCTGATACTGCTGCTCTGTGGCATCAGAGTTAGTTTGTTACTCAACTAATGAAATGTCAGAGCCTTCTGGAGACTGCGTTTGTGGACTCTTTAGCCTTGCTGGTTTCGGGTGCTGGCAGTGGCAGTCTAGGCACTGAGGCCATTGGACAAACACAGTGTCCTKGATCCATAAAGAGAGAAAGAGATCCCAGAGTGATAAGCACTGTGACTTTGGCATTGCTAAACCTTTTTCCTTTAATGTCTTTACTCCTTGGCATCCTGGAATGAGATGAAAAATCCTGTCCCTGTTTCAACCAGCCACTGTGGGCAGTGTGGCTGAGGGACTTCTTACTGCTCATGCTGGGGCAGGCACTCCATGATGGCTCTCAGGTAAATGTCAGCAGAAGTAGGGAGGTGGTACTGCAGAGAGTGAGCAACATGCTGACTGTGAACAGGACACGCGTTCTGAACAGCATGGACAAAGACCGATGTGCAGTGTCTGGTGCTATACTGGTTTCTGTGGATACCATGAGACTGCAGGTGTGCTGTGAGCCAGATGCTGGAGGTTGGTGTATTGTTGGTATATGGTCTGCAGTGACTTTCTGCTCAGTATCAGTACTTCCTGAAAAGCCTGAGGTGAAGTGTGAAAAGGTGATGTTTGAGCAGCCATGCTGAGTGTTAGGAAGGAAAACSTTACTAAGGAAGAGAGGGAGAATTTAGAAGATTGATTGGAGTCACCTTCCAGAAGGATTGGAGTCCAGCTTTGCTGGTACAAAGTACCTCACTCTCAATTAGGGAATTTKTAGGCGCACCCTGGAACACTGACAGTGGGACCTATGTTGATATAGCTATGGGATCTACRTAATGCCTGAAGAATTCATTATTAAATGTAATGTTCAGAAAAAGGGAATTTATTTCTCAGTCTTGGCCCCTAACTCATCAATTTTAAATTTAATGAGACCACATGCAGTAAAATTGATCCTCATTTTTATATTTACAAAGAATATTTTAATTGCAGTATTGCTTTCCACCGTGCAGAAGGATTTTTTTTTTTTTGTTTGGTTTTCCTAAAACTTGATACWGTGTCATGTGTTAAAAGGTTTTAAAACACGGCTCATTTAAGAGAAGCAACCAGYACTGGGGCTGGACTGAAATTCTGGGTGATGCTGCTGAGAAGCCCTTAGAGGACTCATCATCACATCTGAGAATATTCCCAGAGTGCTCAGTCCCTCCAGAGGCAGAGGTCACTGCCTCTGGCTTCACAAGAACAGTTGAAAATGTCACACTGACACACTTCTTTAGAAACTTTATCTCGGCTATTATTTTTGACTCTTGCTGTAACTCTGTGCTTCTTTCTCCTCCCTTTCCTGTCCACACATGCTTTGCAGTCTCCTGCCCTTACAATTGTTCCCTTGCCGGCTGGTCTTCTCCCTTCACCTKAACAGCTCAGAGCTAGTCCCACATCCCCATCCTTCTCTATTTATGTTGGCAAGCACCACAGTGTTCCTATTTCTGCCCTTTCTGCCCGGCACTCATCCTCACTATTTTGTGATGTGTCCATCTCTTCCTCACCTTCTCCTGCTGTCTCTGCAACACCCAATTCATCTCTAAAAATRTTACTGTCAGCTGCAACATTCCCCTGTGCTGCTCTTTGAAACTTTTCATTCTTCCAGATAAGCATCTTGCCTTTCCATGAGTCTTTTGGCTCACTTCTCAAACAGTCCTTCCATCGGATTTTCCTTGTGAAGGATCTTACCAGTCCTTGCAGAACTCAGCCCATCTTCTCCCATTATCCAGTTTATATTTYTTCTTGCTCTACTCAACAGCCATCAAAAACATAGTTTGTCTTCTACTCTCTCCTTCTAGTAACTCCATTTGCACATGTCAGCTCCTGTTCTCTCATGCCCAATTTCTTATTCTCCTCACTACATCTCCACCCATTCTCTCACTCTGCGTATCCTCCAGCTTGTTCTCTATACCCAACAAGCTTTAGCACATTTCAGAGCATAAAAAAAGTAAAACCTTTGGGTCTCTACTTCGATGTGACAGGAAAATGTCACCCATTTTCCTGTACCCTGAGTTCAATCACTGCAGTTCAGAATTTGTTTCTGTAACTGTTTTTATTTTTTTCTGTCCCACTCTTGCCTCCCTCTACTCTGTCTTCCTTCCCTACTGTCTAGCTCACTGCACACATCAAGCTGCCTTTAATGCCCTCCTCCAGGCTGAAGTCCAGAATTGTTCCTTCCCACTTAAACTTTCCGGCCCCTCAGGAGCCATTCTCTCCTTGAAATTTTGTCATTTCTTTCGGAAGTTCTTTTGTTTTCTCCTTAACCTCTGCTTACTTTGCTAGTAAGTCTTCCACATTTCCTTTCAAGGAGTCATCTATTCGTATGAGTTACATGGGTCCTTTTTCTTAGTGTCCCACTCTTCTCTTTACAGACCACAGGTTCTCGGGAAACTTCTTAACCGCTTAACTATCGTCTCCCTGAGGCTATCACAGATTTCCAGAGGACTTTACAAACTAAAACTTCAACCAGTTTAGACAGCTTATGACCTTCACTTCCAAACATTTTAAATTACTAAACCATCCATTTGGTCATTTACAGGCAYTGTCTGGGTTTAATTTTCTTTCTCTATTACACCTGGGCCCTGTCTACACTGTGGGTAATTCAAAGAGTGATAAGGGTCTTTCTGGATAATATTTGGTTCATAATTCAGGGTGGGTTGGYACCATCAGCCTTATAGCAAAAGTTAAATAATCTCTCCTGCTGACTGAGTTGCCGAGTTCGACCTGTGAAGTCCCAACAAGGAGTTTTCAGGATAATGATGGTTTCCATGTTCTGGTGAAACTCAATGTTGATTTCTGCTTCTAAATAACCTCYAGCTTCTTGAAATCCCTGCTTTTAAATCTGCTTATCAACRTGAAAATACAAGTTACTTGCAAAAYTGAGAAATTAGTTTCACATAGGAGACTTTTTCTGAAACTATYCCTCATGTAAATGTGCTTATGTATTGATTTAGTTTAGGGCTACTGTGGACCTTCCCTTAGCATAATTTTAAGCAGAATTTCGTAGGCAATTTCTTGAAACACACTTAAAATATAGCTTGAAAGATAACTGTCTTGAAAGGTGTAAACTTGGAAGGAGCTTGGGTTGCACTCAATAAGGTGAGTCATGAATAATGAAGCAGAGCCATGCATATTAAATATCTTACAGATAAACATACATGATGAAGAGATCCAGACATAGAAACCTGGTTGGTTCTTGGACAGATTCCAAGGACAAACAGAACACTTTGTCTGCAAAAATAAAATATTTTTTTTTCTGATAGGTTGGCTAGCATCATGCAGACATGGCAGACTGAAYATATTTTGCCTTCTTCATGGCTCAGAAATATTTTTCTTTCCTTGAATGACAAGTTTCATTAAACACTGAGTCCTTGAATTGACTGTTCTGGTTCTGCACTTTAGGTTCTTTTATTTCATTTTCTGAGGAATCTCTGCATTCTGCTGCAGTCAACAGTGTTGACACACCTCCATACACTGGAATCTGCTCACTTCAGGATGCTTATCTCCTGCAGCAGGAGCCCAGTTGCACTGAGTCCCTGTGTGGCAGTCTCTGGCCAGATTTTCTTATAACTGTAGGCTGGGTCCTTCTGCGTTTTCTCCCTCACTGATTATGGAACAGATCAGTGGGTAYCTTACTGCCTCCCTGGAACCAAAAAGGGCAGGCTTGCAGAATACATCCGTGCTTGACTTATAAACATTTTGTACTAGAAAAATAACRAATTACTATCTGTGATATGCACAGGGAACCTGCTTGTGTGTAACTGTTTCCAGCTATTGGCAAAGAATAACTTTTGGCTGCAGGGAGTCCCAGCCACTCTCCTCATAAGGATTTTTTTCCTCTTCAGTGTTGCAGACAGAGCCCTCCATGCAGCACTTGGCTACCGGGATGATCTTTTGACCACCAGTAATCAATTGAACTTCTCAAGCTCTTCTTTCCAGGCTATGATGTCCAAGTTTTATGTGTGAGAAATAGACAAAATTCTGCCTRTTAGTGTCAAAGTGCAATTTATTGGCTGTCCTTGTGTATGCATCAAACATGGATAACTCCCAAGGGGTGAGCTAAAGGGTTAAATATAAAATGTAAGTAGTCACCAAGCAGCTATTTTCCCTTCTGTATGAAGCGCTATGTTATCACTGTGCTGCTCAGAGATAGGTGTAAATGACACAGTGAAGTGTGGCCAGGAAGCATAATCAGCTTCATGTGCCTTTCTCTTGCCAGCTCAGCTGCTCTGTTTAAAGGAGAAACTGCAAAGTGTAGAAAAACACACTGGGAGTATTAAAAATCCAGCTGATTGTTGACTTGACTGAACATTTTTCTGTATGCCCGAGTTCATGCCCTAAGGCAAGGAATTGCAGACTCTTGTCAGCCCAGCATTTCTGAAGGTTACTACTCTGGCTGGAGTAACCTTTTCTAAAAATTACCTCCTGCCAACACTAGAGCCACACTGCAGGCAAGCTTTGGCACTCACTGCCCTTCTTATGAAGTAAGTGTAGTACCTTACTTTTATACAGTCTTTTCTCCAAAATGATTCCCTAGTACTTTAGCACTTTGTGCTCAGTGTTAATCCCATAACTGTGAAATCTCACTTCTCTTGGCAGTGTCTTCATGTTAACCTTGAGGAAGTCCCATCACTGCCCAGCACMCCCCTTACCCCATCTGCAAAAGGGACCCTTGACATTCATCTGCTTCAAGAAGTGCTTTCACATCTGACATAAGAAGATATATATTGTACAGAGATACTTTCAGTCATGGGAAAGGATGCTGGATTATTAAGAATGGACTGTGGTAATTAGCATAAGCTTTCTCTTATACACAAATGTACAGTAATATTACAAATTAAGTAAATGTAATTTAGCAAATTGAATACAGTGGGCAAACTGTAAGTCTTACAGAAGACAGCCTATGAAAAAAGTATTTGTTTCTAATCATAACAATGCTGATATACAGAATATCACTTCATCACTACAGCTCTAAAAATCCCTGCCATATGTCCATAGCTTCACCAACTAGCTAAGGACATCCTGAAGTGTGTCATATAATTCCATGACAATTTATAGAGTTATCTTCCATATGAATTTTGTGTCAACAAGTCCCTAAGACATAAGCCAGGGTAATTTTAGAGAGAAGCACCAAATTSAAGAAGAATTTGAAGACCTGCCATGAGCAATGGATGTTCAGTGTAACAAAGAAAGCACCAAAATGTGACTGATAGGGGCCATGCCACRTGGCAAAATGAGCTGAGAGGCAAACTTGTGCTTCTCCAGGCTCCTTTTGTCCATCATGAGAAGGGAACTCAATGTGTTACTGGTTATCTGTGTTAACTGCTTTTTCACACACCAGAAAACAGCRAGAAACTTCCCACATTTTGCAAGACTGCACTTTGTGGGATCTGTCAAGAAGTAAGATCTTATTTTTAAAGGAATCCCTATGTCAGGCATAAAATCCAAATTCCTCCATGAAACTAGGACAAATAACACAGGCAAAAGGAAGTTATGGTCATGTCTCAGGACATACTGCTGAAAATGCATTTTGAGATCAAGACAACTATTTTTATAATGTTTCATTGATTCTGCAGTCTTTGCATGTCTTTTAGATCCTATTAATGCTGCCCCAGAATCTTTCAGTGGGAAATMCCTACCTATGGTTTGTTTCAGAAAACAATTGCAGGTGGTCATCTGTTTTTGGAGGATCTCAGAAAGTGGAGAACAATGCTTTGGAGTAGGCTTGGACATGAACTAGACCTTGGAAAGAATGGCACTGGGGGACAGGCAGGACTGGGAGAAGCCTCTTGGCTGTAGAGGGGACTCTGTCCAGCCTGCAGCAACAAAAATGGTGCCCAGCTGTTCATCTCCCCACTCCTGTGCAGATGTTGACAACTTGTTGACAGCACTAGTGATGAAGTCAAGCACTGAAAGTGCAACAGATTCAGTCCTTCACTCTTTCTCTCTGTTATGCCAGCACTTGAGATCCCAGCTAGAAGTATTCTGAACTGGTGTGGATGGAAGAGAACACTTCTGATCTGTTGAAGAAGACTCCAGCATCATCAAATTGCTATTGCCACTAGACAGCWACTTTCCACTTTGACAGAACACTTGAGGGAAAATGGTTGACATAAAGAGAGAGCTGAAATATTTTAGCATCTTGTTGGGAAGTTTTTTTGGCATTGGATTCAGATGGTAAAATATAATKTTTCCTTAGATGCTGTGACACATAGAGGGGAATTGGAGATTTATCCCAGAAGAAACTAGTAGTAGAAGCTGCACAGATCTGACTGGTATGCTGCAGCTACAGGCTGATGTGAAACYAGAACACCAAGAGATGCTGAGGTATGCCAGGATGAATAATGCAAAGACCAAGAGATGCAAAGACACTGAAAGAGGCAATGACGAGCAATGTAAAGACAGAACTAATGGCAAGCTGGATGCCAGCACATGAGGTTTGGAAGTTAYATTGCGGCTACAGCCCAGAAAAGAAGCTGCCTCTTTCAGCCTTACATTTAGAGTAAATAAAAAGGTATTAAAATAAGATAAAAAAGTAGGATGTTGTAGCATTATATAATTTTCATGCCTAAATCTCACTTAACACTATTGTGTTTACTACATTGACCTCAYGCAGGTTGCAAAATAAATATCTAAAACTGGTAAAGACAAAGCAAACAACATAATTGGTGCWATTAGCACAGGCTGTCCTGACACTTTGCATTGATTTATTTGAACGTCAACACTACCATTTTTTTGTTCATARTCTCTACACAGGATATTAATATCTGCTGCCAGGAAGATACTTTCTGGCAGAAACAAGTTATTGCTGTCTTAGACAAAATAATTGACAAACTAAAGAAAACCACAATCCRCAATTGTTTTCTGAGAAAATAAACCTGGTCCCCTTTTCCTGAACTGTTGGTATCTTTCTCAGTTGGTATTTTGGTTGATTTTTTTTTTAAACAGTCTATAATGACAACCCTCAAAATTCATTTTTGCTCAAAGAAATGCATGAGGACATAACWGCTGTAATGGGTTTCTGTGCTTCCATCCTGCCCCAGCCTGAGTGGAGGCGTGTCAGAGTCACTTCAACAACCCTCATTCAGAAAATGATGACCCTGTGGTCAGAAAAGAGTCAGAATATTGCAAGCAGGAAACTGAGTGTCCAGCCCTGCCATGATCAACATGTTTTTTCAATTTAATAGTCTATGTAGCTTTTGCAGGGGATCCATCCTCTCAGAGATTTTATTGTCAACACCGCTGGATTTTCTTTGCCAAGAAGAAAAAAAAAAAAAACAGAGAAAAAGTTCATTTGCTAATATTTGAGCTTGAATTAAATTTGCTAGAATTTTTATTTGTATCAGCCCCACAATACTTCACAGAACGAACAGAGACAAAATGTGGGAAGTTTCTTGCTGTTTTCTGGTGTGTGAAAAAGCAGTTAACACAGATAACCAGTAACACAGGAAGAAATAATTTAGAGTGAAATGACTCAATATGGCAAAAAAGTGCATGATGCAAAGTCTTTTGTGACTCTCATTTCACAAGCTGTCTGCCTACGAACTGTGTGTTAGAACATCCAGGTATCGGCAAAGTCTTTCTAAAATGATACCACCCCCCAGGATGATTCCTTATAGGAAGTTTCAAAATGGGTTATAACCATGAAGAAGTCATATACGGTGTACAATGTCCCAGTAGCACATGTTGAATAGGTGGGTTAGCAGACAGTGGTGTATTATCTTTTAGATGGAAAAGAGCTTTTCATTTTATGGGTTTGATGCAGAAGTCTTAAAGGCTTCCTCATATTTCTTCAAGACTGGGATCAAACTGAAAAATTGTATCCCAAAGGAGTAATACTGCTTTTAAAATACAGACAAAAGATGTGTTTCCACATTCTGATTTCTGCTATTATTTTTCTTCTTATGCTTTATATGTATTCACATTGCCAAGAAAATTAAGAATTACTCTGAATTTCAGAAGAACCTGCCTGCTGGAGATCTGAACAAGCTTTCCTCTGCTGGGAAAAGTAATTATTCTACCTGGCTTTTCCATGTACACAAACCAGAAGGTTTTGCRTGTCTGTAGTCCCATATGGGCTCTTAGGCTCCTAGTTTTCTCAGAAAATGGCATGGAACAACAACAGCCCCTTTTCCTGGAAATTTTGTGTGCTTTACTCCTCTCTCCCCAGACAGCTGATTATGCCTGCTCACTCAGAAGTCCAAGAACAGTAAAGCCCAGAGCAATTTATCAAATGCAGGGCATGACTGGACTGGGGAATTGCAAGTAATTGCTTTCTAAATGCCCAGCTACAATAGGTAAATCTGTTTCAGGGCACATAAATATGACAATCTAGTTCTCAGGTCTCATGTCTTACTCCTACAGCCCACGTTCCCATATGAAGGACAGAACACATCCCATCCAGTGCTGGTTGCTGAAATGCCATACAGCTGATCCATCAAGCAGGCTCATTCATAGCCAGTGGGGAGATGGCAGTGGTAATTCCAGATAGTCATTTATTCCTCAGTCTTCTGATTCCTCAGTGCATGACAAACTCTTTATTTGTCCCATCGTTTTTTCTGGCAAGTGCTTTCCTAACGTAGGGCAGAGGTATCAGGGTTCCCCCAGGGTTGTTAAGCCATGGGCAGGACACCCACYCAGCTCCCACACAAGGGTATAGGATCTCAGTATCCTTTAGGAGAAATAGGAACAACCCTTTTCTAAGGTCATGTTTGTCAAATAAGTTACTTTTCTGGCAGATTTGCTTGTTGTCATACAGTGATCACCATTTTAGTGCTTTGCCTTAGTTCTGAGGCCCTACAGGCATCCTTCCTGCCTTTCAAACTGTTCATACGGCGTTTGTTAATCACTGTTTCACAGAGGTCAGAGGTTTAAAAGACACTGATATCACGTAAAGTCCCCACCCAACATCAGCAGAATACAGCKGCCAAGAGAAAACCAGCTGGATGTGAAGGCCATGGTCACTGTAMGGACATGATGTGAAGCTACCCACATAGCAGTAAGATGCTTTTCTCTGAGAAGCCTGTGCTGAGGCAAGAGGTATCAACTGCTGAATGATCAAGGCAGGCCTTTTTAGTCTCCCATGGAGTATCTGGGTTTGTAAACTTCTACTCACTTGGAAAACTTAATTCTTGCACTTGATGAGGTAACAAGGATCAATCACCAGGTGTCCTCTGACATTTCCCTTCCTCCATCTTCAGAGGGCAACACCTTGCCTTGGATATTAATTCTCCTGGGAGCTTTGCAGGAAGAAAATGTTGCACGCTGATTACCCAATGAAGAACAAACTGTTGTTCCACTCTTAATGTACTTTGAGTTGTTCAGGGAATTTATTTTTGTCCTTGACTGATTTTCCTTTTAGCTCTTTTAGGCCTTTCCAATTTTGTGTTTTCAAACACAAAAAAAGTTTCCATGTTGACCATTTAGATGGGGCACTGTATTGCAATGTTCTAGCAGTATTGTCTTTAGTTCAGCAGTAAATCATGCAACTTCAGGATGTGAGAAACTGTGGACGTGATTTCTGGTAACACACAGTAGTATTCCTTTCGTGTTGACCTTAATCTGCCTTTCCTTCTWGCAGAGTTGTGTGGAAATGTTTCTGATCCAAAGCCAATTTTTGAGCTTCCATTGCTGTCATCAYTATAAGGGAGGTAGAAATCAATGAAGCAGAGAAAGTACTGTGGGCACAGCAATCAGCAGTCACATTGTTCATTCCACCCATGGTTTTTGCAGGCTCATCCCTCAAGCGCAGATTGTTGCACCATGCTCTCACCAGGTGTTCATGAAATGAATGTAGAAGGGGGTTCCTGTCAAGAAAACGCCTGTATGAAAAAGGCAAGTGATACATAGCTGACACATGGTTCGTATTTCCTGGCTGCAGAGCTACAGACTCTGTTGCGCAGCCAGGTCCATGTCCATCTTCTCTAGTAACTCCTGTTTCACTGTAGACATCCTGTCTGCACTTTCTTGTCTCCAGTGAAGACAATAGTTCTCTTGGATTTCGGGGATTTCAAATACTAACCTGATGTAATGGTTTCGTCTGTGAATTCTGGTGCACATGAATGTTAGTTAGTTGCAAACCTCATAAATATACTCTCAAAAGTATTTTATTGTATTCAGCATAAAAGAAATCCAGAACTTCGGGGAAATTTTCTATATATAATGAACATAAGAATGATTTTATGGTTGGGGAACTAGAGAAAGGCTCAGACACAGGTTTAGGCTCTAGCTTTGCTGCAGGCTCGGTGTCCAACCTGAGCTGAGTCATTCACTCTTTTTCACTGCCCATTTTATGGAAATGTCCACAATTAATGCTTTTTTCTTTCCTTCTCACTCTCCTGTTTTCTCCTGATTTCTCAGATTAGAAAAGCCTCAACTTTATAATTCTCCTAACATGCATTTGCAAAGCTTGAATGTAACAGGACACCAAGGTCCTGTGCATCTGTGTTACTCATAATCATTCTGTCAGTCTTATGCTTCATTTGACAAGAAAGTCAGTGCTGTAGAACACCCAGTTATACACTGGTTTGATTTGGTTTGGATTTATAGCTCGTGAACAGGCTTGGAATAGTGGGAGTCAGCAGAAGCATGGAAGCAAGAAAAAAAAAGTTTTTCAGAGGATGTCAGCCCACCTTGTTTGCTGCAAMAAAAAGATCATAGCTTCAAGGGTAAGTCAAGTTTGACCACTCAACAAACTGAAGGAGGAGGTCTCTGGAGGTCCTTAGGCCCTTTCAAACCCTTCTGTGATTCTGTGAAAGGCTGTGAAACAGAACAATCTCTGACAACACTTATATCATCTATCAGCCAAGACCCTGTAACAACAAAGCCAGACAATAGTAGGCAGAGCTTTCTTTCAAAAACTAAAAGCGTGGTCACATGCTAAGAAAGGGTTAGTGCAGGAGTGGTGACATGCTCTTATTCATGAACCCGAAGCTCTGGAAATGGAAGAAACTCTTGCACTTTGTCACTGCAGTGTTGTTCCCCATAAGACACTTCACCATGGCATACCACRTCCAAATTTAATGCCCCAGTTCATATACTTCTAAACCAGTTCTTACGAAACTATTTTACAGAACAAGTCACAAAGACTTTTTGCCACTTTTTGTCTAAATCAATGCCCTTTAAAGCTGTGAAACCAATAATGTCCTGGTGCTGAGGTTTCAGTGACACAAAGGGTCATGGGAGGCCAGTCTCTGGGACATCAGTAGCTTTATTGCAACATTCAGTTAAAATCTGATGATTAGGGAGCAGGGTGAGGAGATGAGCAGTACAGATTCCTGCTCCAGAAAACTGAGGAATCAGGGATGTTGTGCAGAGCAGAGGGGAGTCTGGTTTGGGGTGGCAGAAGGTAGAGGAAATCACAGCATTGCTTTTGTGCTTCCCACCAGGGCTTCTAAAGAGTCTTTAAAAGGCCATCCAGAGGGACTTTGTCCCCAATATTATCAAACAAGTTTACCTGCCTCATGGGTATTTGAATTAATTGAGTGCTTCCCACTGATATTCCCACTACCCCATGCCAGGAGCTACTGACCTTTCTTAATAGTATGAATTAAACTAGATAAGAAATGAACTGAATGAATAATATAAAATGGTATATTCAGCAAGTCAGCAAAAGATCTGGAGTGGCTGGGCAAACTGGCCTCTACATTGGCACCAGGGTTGAAACCTTGATTTCTGAGTGATGATAATGCACTGGAATGTCTACCACATTCCACATATCATGTTCCTTCCAGGCACAATTCTTTTTGACTRTCTTGTACATTAGAAGTATTTTATGACATCTGTAACCAGAAGATTGGATGGACAGTTGAAAATGTGTCAAAATTGATGCTATTTTCAGACTTTTCCTCATTTTGGTATGAAAGAAAGTCTGTAACTTTATTTAAATCATTATTAGAAATAATTTTAGAACAGAATTGCCTTTGAATTTTTTTGTATTTATGTTTTTAATAACTTATTTTGAATTCACTGTTTAAATTTTTTTTTAGTGTAAAAAGTTTAGTTTTCACTTGGGCTCAGAGATGCAGGTGGATACTGATTGCACATCCCCTTGATTTCAGGGGATAAATCCTCATGTCCTGAAAAGACACTTGATCTAACCAAAACCATCTGGAAATACTCACACTTATTTTAACTCCAGTTTTTCCTAGTTATCTAAAAAGATCACAGTGTACTTGCTTAAACAAAAGATTTAAAAATGCAGTTGTCATCCATTCTATTCCTCCTGTAGCTGAACACTTTGTTGTTTTATAATAAATGGTGACATTAGTTCATATCATGTGATTAAAAAGGATTCATCACACATTAGAGCCCATAATCGCAGCCTATAGTCTCATTTTAACATTTCTCACTGGCATATCCTACTTGACCCTGCTTACTGCAGCACTTCTATTATGCTTTCTAAAAGGACAAGAGGACTGAACAGAAACAAAAATGCAGGGGTCAACATTGCTTTCACACTCACAGCTATGTGTTCAGTACTGTTATAGCTCTCAATGAATAGAAGAAATCTGGAGTCTGGCCAATGTCGCTCGATAGAAATCTCCATCTTCCAAAAAAAATGTCCTGATGTGTTTAAAATAAAGTGACCAGCTAAACCAGTGAGCAAGAACTTTCTTTCACAGAACTATAGGACTCCACTGAAGACAACCTGATTTAATACGGTATCAGCTTTATACTTTATGAACTWTCACTGTTTAGCGGTGTTTATTTTCTTTCTTGGCACACTGGTTAAGTATGATGAGGATAAATATCAAAAGGTTAAAGGCTACTGGTTAGATCTTTCTGTCTAGGTTTGTAACAGGTAATGCAGCATTGATGTATTGCTTAGGAAAGAAAYTGAGATATAATAAAGCAAAAATGCATCTTCATGGGTCAATTTTGTTATAGACGTTGTGCTGATAACAGCACAAAAATAGTTTTCATCTCTTTATTGAATAATATGGACAACTAAATCAGATCTTTCTTGGTTTAGCTCTTTCTTTTCACTGTCTTTTAAGAGATCTGCATATCAAACCAACATGAAAATAAAAGATAGYGAGGTGCTGTCTGAAGCTGAGTAAAACAGTTTAGCTGAGCTGAAGCATGGCAGGTTTGTGCTGTGGGATCCTGGGGCCAGCAGAGGGACAGGGAGGCTGCTGCAGGTGCCGGAGAGCAGGGACTTCTCCCTGCCATGGGTCAGCCCAAAGGACTGGTGCCACAGCTTGTTTGCCTTGTGTTGCATCAAGAGTTTCCAGATGGAAATATGGTGAGGAAGCCCAAACTCAGAAGTKATCCCTGCCCGAGGTTTAGCCTGGACTTCACCACTTTTCTGCTTTTTACACTTAGTTATCATTATTTGTCATGTCCACACTGCTTTGCTATGGGCTCTGCCACTCACCTCTCCATGGCAAACCTGCTTGAGACAGGGCTGGCTTGGGGCACTAGAGACACAGTTTGCCCAGTGCCTCAGGGTTGGAGATTTCGTCTTGATTTTTTAATTTGGCRTATTTAGAACAGCCTTGTAGCAGCAGGTCCAAATGAAAACTGTTGGCCAAGTACACGGTGGGGCACAATGGTGAGGCAGCAARCATCTCCTTGCCCTCATACCCTGCTTCTGGGCAACAAACATGTCCACCTGCACCTTTCTGAGTTACACCTCTGACTCAGATAATTTAACTCATCTTCTGAACCAAATCTTCTCCGACCTTGCTGAAATCCAGGTGCTCAATGATGGCCAGTGTCTACAGGACGGATCCCCTTCCCAAAGAAAAAATCCCAATCAATGTGAATCACAGCACCACCTCAGTTTCTTCTTTTTGAAACCCTACTCCACAGCATATTGCTCCTCTCTCAATCGCTTGTTTTCTTCTGTGACGAAGACAGAGTGGCCTTTTTTTCACTTGGCAAAAACCAAGTAGGCTTGAGATTTCTCTGAATTTCTCATAGCCCTCAAAAATGTTGGGTACAAACTCCCTCGTGCAGAAAAACCTCATCCAACATGTCCCATAGTCCAAAGCATTTTACATCTCCCATGGGGARCATTGCTCAGGTTTTCAAATATAAACAAAATCCTCTCTGTTCATTTTGCAGAGATTGGTTATCCTGACAGGGACTTCTTTCTTACTGTTTAACACATTTTTCATTATATCTTCTAAAGCTCACATTTCAGGACAGCGTTATAGAGAATCTCTTTTGTTCTTCCAGTGTGCCTGATAGTATGCTGCCCTTACATAATTTTCACAGTCCTGTTGCATCTCAGCTCTCCTCCTGCCTGGATCCAGCCCCCTGGGCCAGTCAAGAGCCATCTCATTTTGCCCACACCTGGAGCATGCACAGGATAAAATGTGAATAGGGTCTGGTGTGGGAAACAGTGTGACCATTCCTGCAGCTGTTACAGGTTCCCTTCCCATGAAAAAGGAACCTGCCTACCAAACCCAGGTCCTTTTGCTGGCTACCATAGAGATCTGCTGTTTCTTCCAGAATCCATCCCCGTTGGATCTCATTGCAATGAGGGGGGATCTCATTGTAATAATTTCACCACTGAAGCAGCATTTATTCAGCAAAAATAATAGTTAAATAGTTACATGATCGTTTCCAGCACTTACATTGAGGTAGTTATTGTACTACCTAAACTCCCATACTCTGTAGTGGCCAGGCAAGGAAGGGGAATTTTGTTACTTTGGTTTTCCAGTTTTGAYTTTGTTTGCCCACAGCTAAACAGAAAAGCCACAGTGCAGCCAGCTAAGGAAACTCAAGCTGATATGGGCTATGACAACAAGCAGATGTGATGTGGCTATCAACAAAGAAATAATCCTCCAACAACCCTCCATGACAGTATTACCAAACATGTTGTATTTCTTTAAAAATGAATCTATGCAGCAGTGGGGGAAGATGTTGAAAAATTCTTTTAACTTTAGCACAGTATTGTTGGATCCCTATATCCRCGGTTAATGCTTATTTTTGTACCATATAGTGCTTAGTACAAATGCCRGAGATTATTGTGGCTTTGTGTTAACTCCYTACATCTTTGACTAATAAGTCTTGTGCCAGTTAGTGCTTCCTTATTTACCTATATCCGTGATTAATATGTAGTAGCAGATGACTTYGTTTTGAAAACAAAGATAGTGTGCCAAAGAAAAGAATGATAAGGAAAGTAYGTAATGACCTGACCACATATTTGAGATATTTTCAAGGAGAAAAGATTCATTAGAAGATCTGGAACCATGAATGAGAAATTTGGAATGTTCCCAAATGGAATGTTCCCAAATGACCACCAAAGAYCTTCAAGAGACCCCTACTCACATCCAAAAAACTCCATGGAAATAATTAKCACATACACATGTATTTAGAAAATGTAATGAATATGTAACAGAAATGTAGAGAATATGCATTGGTTTMATGAATATAACCTGGTCTGTTAGGCTGCTGGRTGTGTACATTAGGTGGACCCAGKGGTCTCCAARTGGACTTGTTCTCCCAACACCTCTCCTTCCATGCTGAGGGAGTCAGTGATGAAGGCACTGCTGCTTGGTTCAGTCCTACTCCACGCCAGGTGCCCATATACCCTGTGGCTGGGGGTGGCTGYAGGCCTTCTGCATTGCTCTGCTGCTTCACTTCATTTTTCTTTTGTCTGTCAAATTAGAATTAAAAACATGCAGTGTAAAATTCCCACCACTCTCCAACTGCTTTTTAATTGTATTTTTTAATTTGAGTTTATCTGGTTAACATCAGCTCTATCTTGCCCTGCTTTAATATAGCACATCCATATGTCTGAAAACCAGCACTACTGAAAACAAAGTTCAGGAAGGTAAGAGAGTTGAAATGAGATTATTATTTTCCCCTCATTCTTAAATGAAATTGATTTTTAAAAAAACCTTTTGCTTGTTAACAGTACTATGTACTTATTTTATCTCATTTCACTTTAATATGAAACTCTCTGGGACCTGCATTGTCCGGGTTCCTGAGTTTTCACAGAGTTTACAAAAATGTGGTTACATCAAGCTTTCATTGTATGGGGTGTCAGTGATGTGCTGAAGGCTTTGTTAGGCACTGGCTGTGCATGCGCCCACGTGACCGTCTCAGACACCTCACACAATGGCATAAAAAGGCTCTCAKCTTGTCAGCAACACCAAATTTGTCAAAAAAAGAATGAAAAAGACTTCAAACAATTGTCTTCTGTTGGAAGAGCATATATTTTACTAAAAGTTCTGATATATCATTTGTCTTTTAATGCTTTTTTTGCCTTAATGAGAAATATGCAATGGCTGCACTGTGGTCTGCCTTTCCTCAYGCATCACCAGCTAATTTGGCTGGCACTGCTGGTGAGATTCTTTTACAGCACTTGGAACAAAACAACAGAAAATTATGTTGAAAATTACTATAAATTATAGAGTAGCACTATATAAGCTACCTGCCTGCTGACACTAATTGTTTCTTCTGTGAAGATGACAGACAAACTTCTAACCCAAGCTGTATGAAAAACTTGGCAGAGACCACAGCCCTATAAAGTAAACAGAGTTAATGTTCCSTTTTACACAGAAAAAACCTGATACAATTCTTACTGTAATTGAAAAATCACCAYAGTATGCCTGCAGAACTATGTACAAAGCTCATGGAAGCCATTGTCACTGCTACCCTTTCCTGCAGCCACCACTGGGTCAGGACCTCTCAGCAGTAGGTGATACAGCTTAAAAAGGCTAAAAGACACGTAGCATTTTTGTATTTGAGAAATACTGTTTGGCGCTGTGGAAAACAAAATTATCATGCAAAATGCTTAGTTTGAGAATAACCTCTTCTGTTAAAAGAAAAAAGTTAATTTGTTGCAGGTGTGTTATGCTCAGAGTTCACTAATAATTGTGATCCCAGTGGGAGAAACTGTTTAGAATCATAGAATYGTGGAATAGTTAGCTTGCTCAGAGCCCCACCTAACTTGACTGTGAATCTTTCCAGCCATTAGATATCCACCACCTCTCTGGGTAACCTGTTCAGTATTTCACCATTCTCGTTGTAATAATGTCTTCCTTATATCTAGTCTGAATCTTACTTTCTCTTAAATTAAAAACATTACCCTTGTCCTATCACTACAGGCCCTGCTTAAAAAAAACTGCTTCCGTCTTTCTAATAAGCCCCCTTCAGGTACTGGAAGACTGCTGTAAGGTCTCCTTAAGAGCCTTCTCTTCTACAGGCTGAACAACTTCAGCTCTCTCAATCTTTCCTCACAGGAGAAGTTCAGCCCAGAACAAACAATGGGAAAGTGTCATTTTCTCACATTTAAAAAAAACAAAGAATCTATACATTATTTCTGTAATGGTTCTCCTGGTGCAAAAAATATAACCACCCTTACAAAAAAGATTTAGCAGTGCTCCTCCCCTTTGAGATCCCATCSCAATGGATTTCTGCAGAGTAACAAAACACTGTGAAGGCAGCATTGCTCCTCTTGTTGCCTTCTATTTCTTTGCTCAACGGTTTGAACTAACATGCCTTGCTATTCACTTCCTCCCTGTTGAGCTCAAAGAGTCCAAATCATTCAGCCTCTCTCCCAGAAAATCCTTTTCTCACTTTTTCTGTGCTCTGGTCTTTAGTAAGTTCAATAACTGCAACATAAAATCTAGCCTCTTGTTAAACTGACTGCAGAGCCTCCAAGGAATTTCAGAATCATGGAATATTCTGAKTTGGAAGGGACTCACAAGGATCATYGAGTCTAGCTCTTAATTGAATGGCCCATACRGAGATCAAACACATGACCTTGGCATTATTAGCACCATTCTCYAACCAGCTGAGCTAATCCCTGGTATTTTATAGGATTCTCTCTTGTTCTGGCAATGTACTGAAACTTAACTCACCACTGGCGTGTGGTTCTGGAGATTTAGTTGATGTGAGGAGTTACTTGCTGCTTTGAACCTCCTTTTCTCTTCCTTTGTGCAATTCTCCAGTTGAAGCTGTAAAAGAAACCACATTGTACCTTGGTGAGACACCAAAGATACAGACGAGTACGTCCTCCCTCAAGGGTGAGCACACTTTCTTTAAATATGCCAAAATACATGTTGGACATCACCTCKGGGGATGAGGTGGGATTTTCATGAAATTCTTTCTGCCTGGAGATCCTCAGAGGTGACTGCTTCAGTCAATGTGGCAATCTCTCTGGATGAAGTATCATATGCAGATATTCTATACATTTATAGATACTTCTTGGAAGTACATCACTTCAAGTACATGGGCTACAGGAGTTGTCCAAGATACAGGAACATGCATATGAACAAGCCTATCCATTGCAAAAGGTGCCTGGGGTTCATCCTCCAATGAGCCTGAACTAAATGGACACTGGTAGAGAATTCAAGGACCTTTTCAATTCCCTTAGCTGACATTAGGGCTGGTCTTTCTCCTGTTCTCTTTCAAAGCTTGTCTTTTTATTTATTATTTTTTAAAACTTTCACCTTCAATCGCTATTGGTCACTGATACAGCCAGAATTCATCAGAGGGGGAAAAGGGAATAAAAAAAGCTTTTCTTCTTATGTTAATAGAATTCAAATTATAAATCTGCCTGTATTTATTCTTTTGATTACCACAATAGAGTTGTTACATACTAATRTGGATGTCACATGTGGGGCTGGAGAAGAGACAAATAGAAAATGTTTTAAGATGTAATGAAGAGGGAAGATTTTTGGAATGAGTTTTTTTCCAGAGTACTGAGGCTGATGATTTTGCAATGATGGTGGGCCCCTTCCTTTGCCTTAGAGCTTTATCCTGAGCTGAAAAGCTCTCTCTTCATTTCCAAGTAGGGCATTTAAAAATGCTAATTAAAGACTAGAAATGCAAATATTACACATATTGCCTTTTATAATGTATGCTGAAAGCAGAAATAATCTTCATGACTGGAAATAATCGTCATTACTTACTCAGCTAACATATTAAGAAATAATATAATATTTCACATTTTAAATCAGTAAAGCATTTTCAGTGTTTTGGCATAAATGAATAGTCAGCAGTTTAATTTATATAATTTATATATAATTTATATAGTCATTTATATAGATGACAGGGATGTTCCCACTCCTTTGCTTGAAGGCACACAGAGGTTTCACGTTTTATGAAGCAGAATTTTAGTATAAAAACAAAATAGAGTGGGTCCTTACAAGTACCTAAGCATATCGTACATGACACAACCCACTAACGCTTTGAACACTTCCTTCTTCTGTGACTGTGAACCAGAAAYAATTATTTCAATAAATAAATCAACAAATACATAAATAAAGGAAGATGTTAATAAACTTAACTCTCCTCTCCTGGTACTGGGCAGAAGACCCATCCTTGAGGAGTTCTGAGAGAAATCAAAGCAGCTTGCTTGTGCTTGGGAAAATCTAGCCACCAAGACCCTTTTATTTTTTCTTTTTTGTTATACAAACTGAAATCCAGTCWCAGGCATAACTCAAAGAAGGAGCTGGTTTAATGTTAGCTTCTGTTCTTTCCAGACCTCTAAGCCCAAACTACTGTCTCTCCTGCTTGGCATCCATGGTCTTTGCCTTCCAAAGCTTTCACCTCCTGCACAGCTGCAGGCACCGGTCACAGAGGGACACGCATTTTCAATATCTGCACTTCCATCAAACTCTCACTAATTTGGGCCAAGGCATGCAATATACAGTAAAGATTTAAACCTGGGGAACAATTCTAGGAAGCTTTCAGCTCTCACGTCAGGAAGGAAAACAGCAGCTTTGCTGCTGCCTTGACACTGTCAAGGCAGGGTRGTAGCCAGAAATGGTCCTCACCAAGTGCCACACATCACTTCTCTGGGAAATGCCACATTTCAGAGAAAGCAAAATTCCAATCACATTCGTGTCCCAATCATACATTCCAGGAATTTGAAAAAGTACTTGAGTAACAAATCAAAGTTGAGCTTGATCTTCTAATTTTCTATTTGCTTTTTGTGAACATTTGCAGAAATTGCTCTGCTCAGAACTGCTTCCAGGACTGGCACCAACCCTGGTTTGCTTGGGTAAAACCATGCTTCATGAGGGGAGCAGCAGGGTCTGGGCACTCATGTCATAGCTTTTCGTAGCTACAACAAACGAGARGGCTACTCTAGGGCTCCTTGCCAGTAGCCACCTCTCACATCCTCCCGCCAGCAACAGAGGAAATGGCTGATGGTGTCCTTGAAAGRTTTTTCCAAGAACTCTGTTAACAATCTTCAGAGATTTTCTCCTTTTCATTTCACACACCAAACCAAACAAAACAAAACCAACCACAAACAAGGGGGGGGAAAAGCACACTGGAGACAGAAAAACATTTCATTACACAATCAGAAGTGCTGCAACACTTCACCAGTACCTGGGACACAATACCGTGAGTTGACTGCACCCTTCTCTACTCAAATGATGCACTTGCAAATGTGCCATGCATGACGGTTGTATCAGGAGCTTTATTCCATAAAGATAACTAGGTCATGGGTGAGGAAATAAAAATATTTCCCAGATATGTGTATTTGGAAATACCAATTTCCAGAAAATAAAACTAGCCAGACAAAACCCTTTTAAACACATACATCTTTTCCACATCCACCATGCATACAGCAATTGTTGGGTGAAAAGCTTAGAGGCAGGCTACGTGAGAAGTTGCAACAGGTGTGAGAAGTTGCAACAGGTGTCAGAAGCTCAGAAAGTCTCATCAGAAAGAACATATTAAACCTGTAACTTTTAAACAACATATTAAACCTGTAACTTTTAAACTCTGGTTCGAAGTGGATACAGTCAACCTTTTCTCTCCTGTCTCGCCGTGCATTTGCTCACTCCTTTTGTCCCCCACTGGCTTGTCCAGTGGTCGCCACAGACAACTCCCCCCGCGTCCCGATTCTCTTCACTACAACCAGTGCAGCACTCCAATCATTTTTGGTATTTCGCCTGGTAAAACTGGGCTGGGGAGTGCTGAGGGCAGTCACACATTTTCCGTCTAAACCAGCAGCAAAGAGCTCAGAAGCGCCCGGGAGCTCCCTGAGAGCAGAGCACATAGCAGGACGTGCCCCGGCGGCGCGGTGCAGGCCCCGCAGGACAGGGGAGCGGCGCCGCCATTGCCCACGGCGAGMTGGGGCCCGGCCAAGGCCGCGCCGCCTGCCAGGGGCCGCCAGCTCCGGCCGGAGCAGCGTGATGAACAGCACTAATCCCCACAGCAACTCCGGGACGAGCAGCGCTAATCCCCACAGCCACTCCGTGCATGTGCGAGAGCCCCGCTGTGCCCGCGGTGCTGTCCGGGGACGCTCATGGATGTCACAGACACAAAGCCCGAGCTCCAAAGCACCTGCCCCATTACGCGCCGGTCCCAAGCGCTGTGTGTTGAGGCTTTGGGGCTCGTGTGCTGAGGCTTTGGGGTTTCAACGCTTCTGACTGAAAAGCTGCCAGAGGAGAGATTTATTCCTCACTTGAGAAATGGGAAATTGCCACACGTAACCGAGCTCCTGGGGACTGCAGGTCCTGCACTGCGGCCATACTCACAACCCGCATGAGACACATGCAAACCCCCCTATGGCTAAATTCTAACCCTAAACTAAGGGTAGCTCAAACTCCAGTGCTTCCAAAACACCATTAACTTCTGGTTTTATAATCCAGAGACTCGTTTCACCTACGGTGACCAAACACCCTCTTCATTCAGTAACTTCAGCTCCCACTCCATTCTGCAGCRTACTCAGTCCTGCATAGAGCGTGTATTACACAATGCACAATCCAAGTGCAATGAACTGAAAAGTGGATGTCTAGAAAAATTGAAATTATTTAACTGCCATTCATAACACTAACAAGACAAAAATGGGAAAGCATAACAGAAAAAAAAATCCCTTCTATATAATAGAAAAGGTTAGCAAAAATGGGTATGGGCTGAGTTCCTACCACCACTCATGCCTTTTTCTCTTCTTCTCACACACCACCTCGTTTTGGGACTGCAAGGTTTATGGAACACCTCTCCTGTTTCCCCCAACTATTTATACAGCCTCTCATGGGACAGTCATAGATACTAAGAAAACATTGCTGCACTGTAGAGTCCCACCATGCATACTTTAAAGATAATATTGTACACATTGAAATTTTATCACAACTACAGCTTTTTGTTCAATAAAAATCAACTGTTGTAATTTATGCTCAGTTCCCTAATTACAAAATGCTACATTATTCTCATTGACTGAACACAGTCACAGGTAAAGAAGATAACTAACAAAGTAAATTTATTTTCTGTAAATTTCATTAATATTTCTCACACTGAACTGTATTTTCTACRTAATTTTCTTACTGTTGCTGTCTTATTTTTTAGTGTCTGAAAACTACTACTTGACCAGGGAATGTTCAAAACTCAGTCTCAAACCCAGGAGATGCAGAGCACACGTTGGCATGATCGGAGAAGTTAGGAAAACCCTGCCAGCACTGGAGTGCATTGCCAGGACCACCTGCAGGGCTGTGTGTGGACAGAGTAGTGCAGCCCCCACGCTGCATTTCTCAGGTGAGCCCTGCCAGAGCTCATGGGGATGGCCACAACAGCCGAGRTGCCTCTTCACACCCTCTTAAGGAGGAAAGTGAGGGCAGGTGTCTTACACACATYATTACCTGAAAGCTGTGTGTCTGTGTAGAACACAGCATCATGTTTTGTCATGCACAAGGACGCAGGTTGTCAAGGAATTCCTTGACACCAACCCTTATTCTAGTCCAGCTGCTGATAGTTCTGATAGGAAAAAAAAAGCATGTTCCCTGAACTAATTATTATAAAATTGCGTGTCTTTATTTTTTCACAACTAAGGTATTTTATTGCATTTTGCACCACCATTCAAATTTAGGAATAAAATGCATACATCAAACCATGATGCAGACTTGACTGCAATATCTGCAGTTTACAATGTTCAATCTGAACACATGAACCACTTGAAAAACATTATTGCTGATGATGGAATAGCTCCATCTTCTGGAATAAAAGTTATTTTCTTGACAACCATCTTTATATCTCCAACATGGATCTATTTGTAAAAATGTCTATTCCAAAACCTAGCTTGGATCCAGTTTTACTGATGGCAGATGATGGTAGAAAATGGAAGGAATTCATGATAATAATGTGAGTTCTGATAAAATTCAGGAAGCATCCTACTGATGCTGAAGATGCCTGTATATTGTTCAACATGCCATACTAAAGACTGACCTTATTATGTAAGAAATAGTTTTAATCTGATTTTGAGAACATGAATTTAAAACTCCTTCTTAAGACAAAACACTCTACACATATACTTAACTTTAAAGCTTCACAACAAAAGTTTGCAGTTTCACAAAAGTGTGTTTGTGATTAAACACTGTTGTAATCAGGGAGCAATTGAAGCCCCTGCTGAAGTACCCAAAGTCTGAACTACAGAGAAGGAGCTGCAAGTGATCCTTACTGCTATTTGTCAAAACACTTGAAGTTATGTTTAAATTAAATATTTCAAATTTCATTTTATGCAGGTAATTAGTAATGATTGCCATATGTAAATTTAACTTATGGTCAAGTTAGGTGTTGAAAAAAGGTGGAGAGACCAGAACAAAACAATGATTACRGTTCCTGATATTTCATCCCTTTTATGTATCATGAGCACATTCTATAGCTGCTATTTGAAAACAACAAGTGTTAATGAACTAAGTTCTTATGTATTGAYTCGCAAAAGGAAAAGTGCATTGAAGCAGTTGGTGATCTACTCACTGGTACTGTGTTCTATTTCCTGATTTCACAGGAAGGGTAATGCCACCRAAAAGAAATGAAAAATAAACATGTACATTTCCATGTCCATTTGAAATAGTGGTATACCTGAAATTAATACATACTCACAGACACACCAGAATAGCAGAAATTTAAATAAACTTGTTTAACAAAACAAAGCAACTGAAGCTTTATTTATCTATATAGAAAGATGCATCCTTATGTGCATTCTTTTAAGCTACGGGAAACGAAAACGCCATGCAGCCCTTGCAAGAAATAAATCCTCAGGTGGTAATATATATACACAGAAAGTTTCTCCTTTAGTATATGATTCCTCTCAACAGATAATTAATGCCATTTAGGAGAGACTTTAGCTTATGACTACTTTATAGTAGAATATTCAACTCCATTTTTTTCAGTACAATAGCAAAACCATTGCTTGAACCATCAAAATGTTTGCATCAGTTAAATAAGAGCAAGTAGCAAAACTTAAGCAGTAAACATGTATYTGGAAATCAGACTACTTAAGTAAARTAAGCACAAGGAAAGGATATAGAGCAAATAAAGGGACTTTTCTTCAAGAAAAATTATCTTTCCACTTGTTGCAACTTCACATCTCATATGGCTTTTGAATGGAGGCATTAGTTAAAAGAATTTTCCCACCCMAAGTCAAGTATTGACTGTACTGAAATACAGCAATGCAAGGACAAACAGAAGTTAAAAATTTAACATACCATATTACTTCATGTAATATGGCACAGAACCCCTTTTTCCAAGGCTGCAAAGGACAAATTTACATTAATATGAGGTACTGGCATTTATGACGGGAAAAATAAAAATGAAAAAGGATTATACAGAATTGGTATCAAACTATTTTTTTTTCCTTTTTCTTTTTTTCCTTTTTTTTTTTTGAGGGGCTTTTGGTTTTAGTTTTCTTTTTTACAAAATGCATGTCTTGATGACCACATGCTCAAAGCTTATATTCATTTATTTTTCAATATATATTTTATTTGTAGGGGCAATTGAGAGAGAGTCACAAATAATGAAAGGACACTAAGGTTTTAATAAGGGCARCAAAAGAAAATGTTTTCACCAGAAWAGATTCACATTACAGTACACCAATATTGACAGCATTCTCTTTTGTCTATTTTTGGTACATAGGATGGAATCTCTCTACATAACCTGGTAAGGCTTCAGTAACTAAAAAGTAAAAAACCTATTAGTTTACAATTCATTTGAAAATTCCGAAAGACACAGCAAGTTCTAAACTTTAGTAGTGCTACCCATACACAACCATCCRGTTTAAGAAGCCATTAAAAGAGCCTCCTCTCACGGGAGCTTCCAACAGCAGAGTTGTGCAACATGGATGTATCTTACTACAAGGGGGGAAAAAAATTAAACATGGCACATTCTCATTCATATTTTGCAATGTAAAAAGTTACAAACATACCTAATCAAATAAATAATAAAAAAAAAGAATCTGAAATGTGTTTGTTATGTATTCTACAATCACTACGCAGAATAATGGAGACTTCCACTCACAAACTATTTACATGGTAATACCCAGGWGAGGGTACACACTGCTACAAAACTCATAAAACAAAGGGTAAACTTGAAATGTTTTCCATAGTAAAGGTCTAACAGCATGACTATATCTAATGCTGTTTGTTTTCTTCACAGTTTTTGGAAGTCTGTTTTAATCTATGTCTTCATCCAGTTCACAATTGTCTTTATCATAAATATCTTTTACTAAAAGAACCCGTACGAGCATATTTTCCAAAGTGTTGCGGTCCAGTGAAGTGGCAGTGTACCAGATGGGGCTCTCYGCGGACACGGAGCACTCCGGCTGCAGATAGAACATGTCTGTCCTCTGATTCAGATTCTGTGGGCTACAAGGAGGAAAAACACGGGGGTTAGAAACACAGCCTCACAGCACAAAACAATACATTAGCAGTTCCAAAATCTTGCACAAATAAAACTGTACCTAGGCAAGTTACAAAATAAACCCAAAACCAACCAAACAAAAAAGGAGTAATGTGGAGAAATGTGATCTTGTTGATAGAAGGAGCCATACCAGATCTGGCCCAAGCCCAGCCAGTCCCACCCACATCCTCAGTTACAGATGCCTGGGACTCAGCAAGCATACAAGAGACCACTGACTCTTCAAAAACCTGCAGATCCAGGATGTGCTAAAGCAGAAAGTACCTTCCATGATTTGCAAAGAGGCCAGTGTTGGGCCTCTTTGCAAATCATGGAAGGTACAATTGCTCACACAATTGCTGGCTGACACAGCTACCTCTGAATGTAGAGCCTGGGGTTTCCTTGAAAAGTCAAGGATGTAGTTCTGAGATGCACAGAAATGAGTAGCTGAAATGCCTCCTCGCCTATTTTATTTAAAAGGTTGGTTGTTATAAATCTTAATCCCTTAATTCCTTACCTGCTATACTATGGAGTCTGATCCAGCTCAGAAATACCCTTTAAAACATTGGAGAAAACTCCTTTAAGGAAATTCTAGCAGTTCATCCATTTAGGCAAGTCTCGGAAAAGAATTTTCAATTCTGGATGTGCAAGTGCTTACTCAAGCTCCCTCCTTCACAAATACTGCAGACTTCAGGAGTCAATTCTATTTCATGTTTCTTCAGTAAAAATAAGGATTTTTACCAGCTCACCTCCCCAAACTGACTGATAAGATTTCAGGTGTGGTCTTCACCTGCTGTGGTGATTGTTGGCCTGTTCTGCTCACATAAATCAGATTAAGAGTCAGATAAGAAGTAAAATATGATTGTTTAAAATATTCTAACAATTTAAATATTTTAATCTTYTCCCTACTCTCTTGAAACAACAGTATTTTTATAGGAACAAGCAATTACAGAATCAATTAAATTGGAAAAGACCTGTGGGATCCAACCTGTGGCTTTATACCGCCAAATCAACCAGACCATAGCACTGAGTGCCAYATTCCAGTCTTTCCTTTAACACCTTCAGGGATAGTGACTCCACCAYCTCCCTGTGCAGTCCATTCCAATGTCTAACCRRCCTTCCTGTGGAGAAGTTACTCCTAATGTCCAACCTAAACCCCGCTTTGTGCAGTTTGAGACTAGGAGACAGTAATACAGTGTTTCATAGCTGTGAATRAAAGCATCTTGAAATTTCACTGGTTGCCAAGTATATTTCAAACAGCTGGCATTACCTAAAATTTTACAGTAGTTTTTACAGYTTTAAGTATTTCATGAAAATTATTTCAACAAAATTAGAAGCASAACCAGCCTATTAACTATGATGACCAATGTCTGCAAGACAGCWTAGCTTGAAACCACACCCTAAATGATGCTCCAAAAGGGTTTAAGCATATTTTTTTTTCCCAAAAGTTGAGATGTTCCTAAATAAAACGAAATTATGTGGTCTCTCCCCCAGTGACTGTGTACTCAGTCCAAAAATCCAACTTTGACTTTTCAATGACAAATCCTCTCCAAACCATGACAGTAGAGAGAGTGAAGGCAAAATCCCCCTGCAACAATCAGAATTAACTGAGTTTATGAAAAACAGGTGGTTGCAATAACAGACCATGAGCTACTCTTYACTTGCTTCTCTGTAACATCATGTTTGTACTTCTGCTGATGCTGTGTATGAGCTCTTTCTTCACTTTTCAGACTATGATACTGTTCCCTAACACATGCTGAGTCTCATACTCAATTTATTGTGTTGTATATACAAGGTAATTTTATTTCTTCAGTATCACTTGCCCACATTTACCTTAGAGTTACATAAAATCTACATTAAAATCAGTCATTTGAATGGCTGCTAGAATTAAGGAAAAGTACTTTCCAAGAAATCTTGTTTTCAAGCTTCCAAAACACTTAGCTACTAAATTAATCTTTTTAAGAGTTGCCAAAGTTTGGGGTTTTTTTAATGTATTAATTTTTGCTTCCTTCCTGCACAATTAATTGTGGAGATTGAAAGGAAACTAGCTATTTCTAAATACTGGGTTACCGCCGGTAGTTTTCCAACTAAAAAATACTTTAAAAATGCTTCCACAGAGGGTACCACAAAAGCATGTACATTTCACATGCCTGATAACTTAYAATGAAGCAAAGCCATTGTCTTAATCCAATTCTTACTGAAGAGATGGTGACCTCACAAACAAAATCCTCTGTAGCAAAACCTACCAGATCCCTTACTGGCAATTCTCTGCAGGGATACTTTGGTATTCCCAGGTGAGAAAATTGAATTGTATTATCATTCCCAGATGAAGTCCTTGATAATTAACACTGAAGAACTCCAMTGCTTCCACAATTCCTGCACATCTTGTCCATATACAGAACTGAAGATTTCAATACTTTCATTTTGGTATTTTTTAAGAAGTATCTCAGTCCATTCCCTTTGCTTGAGCACATTTCATGTTGYATCCAAACAGTTCCTTTCTGTACCCCGTGTGCTCTAGACCCTGTGTCACCCTGTATCATACTCACCTTTTAGACAGATAGCACTCAAACATTTTCACAGGGCATCTAGCTGGATCAGACGTGTTTTCAATTTGTTCAAATACCGGTACATCATCTTCATGTTTCCTTTTTCCAGTAGCAATTTTATCTTTAAGAAGAAAATCAACAATATATAAGCTATAACTTGTATTTTTCAGTAAACTTCCCCATGTAAGCAGCCACCAAGCACCACAACTGTGCAAATCTGCAAACTGGAAATGCCACCCACAGCCACAGCAAAGTCACAGCAGTTCACATGGAGACCAGTGGGCTCAGATTAAAGCACAGACCCTGCAGACCCCAAGGACCACATGCTCTAATTGAGATCTGGAAGCCAAGAGCTGCTAAACTTTATGCAAAGGCAGGGCTCTGCTCCTGGACAGGTGCCCAAATGTCCCTCATCAGTGCAATGCTCCTGCAAGACCAATTTTAACTGCCATAGTACCTTCACTATCAGCTCTGCACAGGGAAGACACTTGATATCGAAGACAAGCTTTGCTTTCCATTGTTAGAGGATTTTTTTTCCACTGTCTAAAAACAGTTCCAAAAGAAAGTCTTAAGTGCTGCTCCACTGTTTTCAGGCCAAAATATTTAGTGTTAAAGTAGAACAGTGTATTCAAAAGAGCAACAGGTGAATGCGATCCTAGCTGTTTAATCCTCCAAAGRTAATCTTCTTCAACTCGAGAGAATATTGATCCTTGAAAAAAATGAGTAACAGAGAAAATACAATGGATTAGCCCATAAACTGTCAGGGTGAAAAAAAACAGTTTCTTTTTACTGTGAAATGTAACAAAATTCTCATGACAAAAGCTTCTGATAAAACTTATTTAATTATATGTCCAYACTACCCAAACCCACCTCTTAAAGACACAGACACTCACTGAGACAATCAATGGGAAATATCAGTACAGACAATTACACAGAGAACACACTTCTGTTTAATTACAACTGCATTGCTGACATGCAGCTCTCTCATGCTGTATCACAAAACTGAATGTTCACGGGAGTAATCTTAATTCCTTCATAAAAAGCATATTTTTGAGTTCATTTTATTCTGCTCAGGTTAAGGCCTCCAAATAGCTGAACCTTCTTCTTTYTCATTACTAATGGTATGTCACTTGTAAAGCACTCCTGGATCATAACAGGRCACAGGAAGGGCCCAACACAGAGGMTCTCTGGGCTGTACTSAGAGAAGCCAATAYTGRGACGAGAAAGGAAAAGATCTGGTGAAGACAAGCCCTCACTCCAGAGAGCATTGTGAGAAAGATAGAAGAACAGCTGATTCTGCAGGTCAGCACCAGCACTGATCTGCTGGGAAAAATTTGCTTTCTCCATGAACTGATCATCCAGACTCCCAGCAGAGAGTCCTCCTAATCCAGCTGAGAAATGCTAAAACACATCACTAGCCAAATATAGTCCAGTGCCTGCCTGTCTSCTTCCATTTGGGAAAAAAAATKGGGGRAAAAAAAWTCAGCTCAGGTAAAMATTAYAGGTCAAAGAGMTTATTTTAACTTTCTCTCCTAAAAATGGATAGTCAATTTTAACAGTCAGTTGCAAACACAACTCCTATAGTATGGATTACCCAGAAACAAGACAATTAAAAACAGGTACAGTTTTAAATTAAATCTTATATATATGTATATGTATATGTATGTATGCTTAAGAATACATAACTATTAAGAGAKGAAAAACATACATGACCAAAAAGAAAATTACCATCTGGAAGTATGCTTGGTTGCCAGCTTCGAAGGATTTTATTTAATTCCTGTTCAAACGTCTGGTAGATTGGGTCAATAAATATGTTGTCCTTTCGATTACTTCTATATAAATACTACAGGAAAGAGAGAGACACAGTATTTACAATTCCAGATTAGAACAACTCCTGTGATGTGATATGAGGTTCTTTTTTTTATAACTGTGCAAGCACTGTACTGAAAAACAGTAGCTAAAAATAAAGCTATGCTACTTCTCCAGTATCTAACAGGTAATAGTTACTTCCACTATAATTSTATGTTGTAAATTTCTAACTGGATATGAATCATAGTTTCATTACAAATAACGTTTTTCTCTAAGATTTCCTGTGTGCAGCATTGTATGAGTGAACAGGGAGTCATTAATAAAACCTCAAACCACAAACAACTAATTTATCTTTTCCTCTACCTAGGCCTTCAAAAAAAAAACCCAACGTGAATGAAACCACATTTAATAAGAGTCTGGTACTTAAAATGTGAATACCAGTGACAAAAACATCTCCAACACAAAAGTGGGAGCAAAAACCCCACMTATATTAGTGGTAATAATATACAGCAGTGCAAGAAAGATGACAGGATGATGCAAGGTACCTGCCTATTCTGCAATCTAATTATCTAAACCCACTTAACCTTACAGACAAATTCTTTTGAACCTTTACCAACAATTAATAGCTGAGGACTAGTATTTGACATTATCATCTCTGGAGACACTTCTAAGAAAGGGAGGATTGGCTTCTTAARTTTTCCACTTCAGCATTATCTTTGCATGAACATGCCTGTTGTTAGTGAACACAATAACAGTGAATAAAAAACTGTATTTGCTTCTGGAAATGGCATCTATTTCTGTACCCATACTTGAAATCACATTAAACACAACACTCACAATAAACAATCATGGCTCAGAATATCTTGGCTTCCTTTTGTTTGCACCTAATTTTATGAGGAAAAATGAGTGAATACACTTCCTACAGGTTTTCAACAACATTTTCATTTAGGTAACTATTTCACATGATACATTTAACTAATTCCTCAAAGTACAATATTCCCCCAAATGTGCTTGTTTCTACATATATCAGTATTGATTTTATTAAACAATTCTAAGCCAGATAATACAGCTTACTATAAGCTTCATGGGGTTCACCTCCCTGTTCCCTGGCATGTTTTTCCTCCAGGCATTTTTGTGTTTCTCTGGTTTGCATTAAACACTGACACTGAATGCTGGAAGTAAAAATGAAGACTGAAAACTTGTTCAAAACCATTCACACACAAGTCTGTGAGAACTCAACTAAAGCTACCTCTGTTTCCTGGTTCACAGTAAGTGTTAACTAAGCCCTGACATCCCCAGTAGAAGTCTGAAGCCCCCTGRACCACTAGCAGGGTGGTCTATAGAAGGATGATGTTGTGTTGCAGGGGAGACTCCACCTTATCACCCAAACCTGCGAACCTTCATTTCCAAACCACAACTCTGTGCTCTGCTGMTCTACAAACTCTGCAGGGGCAGGATCAGCACCAGGATCATCTCATTCCCACCTGAGATGACCACAGGGGAAGGAGCTGGATTGCCTCTGAATRCCTCAGCAGAGAATAGGCTGAGTTGCTACCCACAGCACCTTCAGAGAAACATCTGCCAAGCTCTATCAGCCTGAATTTTGCCCACACGACCCCATTACCAGACATACAAAAACCAAGAAAAACCAAACCAGAACAAAATCACAATAATCCCAATTAGGGACAAAGAGTGAAGGCCATGATGCAAYGAAGGAACACAGCAGGCTAAACCTTCCTCTAGATGAACCTCTMMAYTMGATGCCTRCCTGACSATGCAGCAGCCTTTACTTCTAAGTYTGGTATTTTTCAGGATCCCTACTTCAGAATTATTGAAACCATTAGTGAATTATTTCTCTCTGAAAGCAAAACAATTTCAGCTGCAAATGAACCTGAACTGAGAAACTCCATCTTCTGACTCAGTGTTGTGTTCCAACTGTAGGGAACCGCGGGGAGCTCTTTTAAAATGGATGGTCAAGAACAAAATGAAGTCAACTGAGACAAACATTGTGTGTGAGAACCATTTATTGGCAATTTAAACAACGAGGAGAAGGAATTGCTCACTAAAGGGGGCGGAAAAAGACAGTAAAAGAGAAAGTAAAAAGGAGAAGGAATGGGTAGAGAGAGAAAGGAGACAAAGGGAGAGAGCGGGTGTTATCGCAGTAGGACCAGGGGGTGCCGTCGACGTCCGTGTGACAGGGTGAGCGCTGCTGCTGAAGGGAGAGCAGCTCGGGGAGAGGAGCGGCCCGGCGGTGATGGACTGCTGGACACATGGTGAGTGGACACTCGGGTGATGGACTGCTGGACACACGGTGAGTGGACACTCGGGTGATGGACTGCTGGACA